>NC_090442.1:907565856-907897106 GCF_031143425.1 Pleurodeles waltl
TCCGTTCCATGGTATCCAGGCAACAGCTGCAAGTCCAGAAGACTGGTGGTGGGCCTCCACCTCCTCTCTTGCAACTCACATCATGGGAGGAGAAGGTCTTGACCAACCTGCATCCTGAGGGCTTGACAGGAATACCTGGGGGAGTTGAGTGGGGTCAGTCACAACACAAATACATTGCACCTAAATATATTGTCATGCAGGCTCACTGCACACCTCTGGCCACATTCAATGGCACCCCACTCACCAGCCCTGTCCCCAACTGTCATTAGACCACTGTCTGCTATCTCACATGTGAACTAGACTCACCTGGGGGAACTACATATCTCTATACTGGGTGTAATACAGGGAATAACAGCACTACAATTCCCAGCAGTAACTGTTCTACAATTACAAAAACCAGAACAGTGTATCACACCCAGAATTACCTTCTTTTTTCAAATCCCTAGTCAAGTGTACCCACCTGAGAGGATGACATCAGTATAGTGTGGGTATAGGACAGGCACCAACAGGACTGCTAAGGTCAGGAGGCACTAGTAATGTAACTCCACTCAGCCAACACATTCTTCCCTGCTATAATGAACCTTCTCCCTCTAATCAGTCATTGAACTTCACCCACCTGAGAGGATGACAATTGTATAGAATGTGTGTGTAGTGCAGGCACTGACAGGACTGCTAAGGCCAGGAAGCACTAGTAGTGTAACCCCACTCAGATAGCACAGTGTTACCTGCTACAATGACCCTTCTCCCTCTACTCAGCCATTGAACTTTACCCTCCTTGAAAGGATCACACCTGTATAGTGTGTGTGAGACAGGGAGTGAAATGGCTACAACTCACATGAGGATCCCTTAGTGTCTCTCCAAGCACCAATCCAGTGTACACCTGCCAAAATACCTTTCTTTGGGAATTCACACATGAAGTGCACTCACCTGGGGGAATGACATATGACAACTGCATGAATTACAGGGAGTCACATGACAGCTAAGGCCAGGAGGCTCTGTCTACCTACTTCAAAACATCACCCCCCTGTGCATATGTTCAAGTATCCTCGTAGGTTAACTTGCAATGGAAGTGTATTCACCTCAGAGGATGGGCTATGTTTACTGTATGCAGTACTTGGAGAAACATCACTGTAAATCCAAGGAGGGCAAAATCCATGTAACTCCAGTCACAAGGCTAGTGTCCATTTGACAATGTGCCACTGCCCGTGAACTCACACTTGAAGTTTAGCCACCTGGGAGGGACCAAGATACAGGTCATGATACACCCTGTGATGTGACTACACACCCATATCCATCTTGAGCTGCTATGCCAAGATGAAAATGTTGTGGACAGGAAAGACAGCTCAAACTGTTAGAAAAAAAATTGAGACAGATCAAAGGCCCGAAGATGTATCAGTTGTATGGTATTGGCAGCATCCACATCCACAATGCGCTGACCACATGATGCCAACTATCATATTAACTACAAGGTTCTGGCTCTGCCTGCATTACAGTCAACTAGATCTTAAGATGACATAAACCACATCGTGCCCGGACACTGTTTTCCCTGCACTGCTGGCAAGATATGAGTCTATGACCATCCCTCCAAGTGCTAATAAACTCAGACATTCTGAAGTTGGTTGTCTGAAATGGAATTGGTATGTTACCCAAATGTCAATACAATTGGTAGCATGTGTAGCTGTCACGTAAGGGAAATCTGCTTATCCAATGTGTACATTGCCATAGCCAGAGGTCACTGTCAACTATTGGAAGTAGATGTCACAATACAACTTGTAACATTGTATCTCTCTCATCAACAGGTCGAGCAGTCACTGCGTATACCGACACCACTGAAGAGACTGCCACCACCCCCATGGATGAAGCCTTCAATGAGGACACCACTCATGGACTTGTGGACGTTGAGGATGGTTCTGGTTCATCCGATGACCTGGTCAGACGACACCAGTGAGCCTTACCCTGACCACATTGACTCCTCCCAGCCCCGTGGCATCTACATCTCAGGCAGCCAGTCACCCCCAAACCTGTATCCCGAGGACAGTTTCATATATCTTGTGCCCCTCAGTCCAGGTACGTGAGTCACAGCAATCCAACTCTGACAATGATGGTCCTGGACCAGTGGATGTGGGAAAGCTGTGCCAAGGGTGCAGGCACGTGGGGGTAGGGTGCATGGGAGAGATGGTGTGGCCCAGCAGCAAGAGGCTGTTGGTGATTGTCCTGGACAGGACACCATCAGCCAGGTCTTGGGAGCCTACCAACAATCCCAAGGCATGATGGGCAGGTACTTACCGAACTGAGGGAGGAGAGCAGCTGCAGAGGGACTTCCATCGCGAAGCAATTCAAAAGTGGGAGTCCTCCAATATCATCTTGGCCTCATTAACAGGGATATACAAGGAGAACTGCAATACCCTGATAGGGGCCCATGAACAACCACACACCCCTTCCTTTGGCCCAGCAACACCAGCCCCTTCAACATCTGTGGCAGCCACTGTAAGGGGTGCCCTGCCAGGGGAAGCACCCATCTCAGACACCCCCTCCTCTGTCACAGCTGATCCCCCTGCAAGCGTGGATATCCACCCAAAAATCCAGGAGGTGCGGATGGGAAGACACCAACCACTGCCAGCAAGTAACCTCTTCCTGATTTTACTCCTTTGTGTACCACATATTCACTCTGTTTGCGGTACTTTATCCACTTTCCATTTTCTATGGTAGTATGACACTGGTCTTTGGACTTCAAATGTTGTGGTATCTACTCAAATGATTACATCCACCATGAATGATCCCTTCACTTTCCTTTTTTTAGTATCACAGTTATTTCCTGTATAAATGTAAATAAACACAGCTATCACCAAACACTGCCTACCACCTCTTTTTTCCACATTTTGAGTTGTTGAATGGTAAACCCATGTGATGCACATGAGTAGTCATACTGAGGGTGACTAGCAATGCAATGACACAAGTGTCTGGTCACATCAAACATTTTATAGCACTGTACTGCACATAGGACGGATAAAATGTCTGGACTATCATAGCAAGAATGGCTGAACCGTTTTTAGTCAGGCTAGATATCCCAGAGGTATGGTCCCCCAGACCACAGAGGAAATGACTTTGTCAGACTTTTTTGTGTAGGATAGACTAACAGAGTAATGGATGTTGTCACCAGCTTGAGTCTTATCACATACCAAAACCATGTCTGCCAAATTAACATACGCCAAGGCACAGACAGAGGGCAGTGCAACATTCCCTGATCCTAGGTCCATCCTATTATAATACCAAACATCTGGTGGTATGGTACAAACCTGTGTCAGTGTTGTGACGCAGACACTGTGGCCTGAAATGAGTAAACACATCTACAGCTACACACAGGTTATACAAGTTCATTGTCAACACAATGTTAAGGGAGAATGCACAGATTGCACTGGATGACATGTTTCAAGGCCACATAATCACACGCATGAGGCAATTGGGCCAACACACCACATCAAACAAGTGTATAGTGCACTTCAGATTTCCATCAACCCACTGTCCAAGCTGTGTTTGCACCGGACTCATACATCCCAAATCTGTGACCAGCATTACCTGGATCAATCCATGTCCATGTCATATGTCAGAACAGACAGTTACAGCTACCTGCCAATGTCACAACTCGGAAATGCCCACATGAGGATGTCATGGTGAAGGTACCTGGATGCAAAAAAATAAATACAAGGAGTTGAGGCAGGAAACATCATAGATAGGAGTCAAACCTCATTTGAAACTTCAGTAGATCCACTCACATTGCTATGAGATAGACACAAACAAAACAGATCATCAAAGTAGGGATATGTTCATGTCTGACTTAGCAAACAAAACTTCACTGTATACCTCATAGCATGAGATGTTCTGTATTTTTGAAAAAAAAATACCCTACTTAACACAACCTGACCCCTACAGTTCCTGATACAGTCAGAGTAATCACTTAACATTACATACTTACACTCATGTGAAGTAGTGATTGATGAGATATGCCTGCAAGTCTTCACCTTCCTCTTCATCACTGCCATCCTCACTTGGCATTTTAGGATTCTCCCCTATGGGACTGGGGGCCCTCATCTGGAATATATGGGATATTTCTCCTCAGGCCAATGTTGTGGAGCATGCAGCAGGCCTCAATGATCTTACATACTTTTTTGGGTCAGTAGAGGAGGGCTTCACATGTTTTGTCTAAACACCGAAAGCTGGCTTTCAGGGGCCCAAAAGCCTGCTCCACAACACACTTTGTTCTTCCATGGGCATTGTTGAAACAGACTTTCCCTTGCATGAGGGGGTTTCTCACAGGTGTCAGCAACCATGGACGATTTGGGCATGCAGAGTCCACTGTAAGAGAATGGGACATATGTGCAACTATGAGTCCCTCTCATTGTCTCTTTTGCAGCAGAGATTTTATAAAAACAAACATGACATCCAACCAGGTCCTCTATGGGTACAATTGTGACATCAGCTGTGGAATTGCACTGTTCCGCATGATGAAGGCATCATGGACTGAGCCTGGGTAATGGGCACAGACCTGTGAAATGCAGAGATACAACAAACATACAACTTGGACATTATGGAATGGAAGTTTTTCCTGTTCTGATACACTTGATCATTGCCATGCGGTGGGACCAAGGCCACATGTGTACCATCAGTGGCTCCCATCACATGTGGGAATGTGCAAAACCATAGAAGTCAGCCATCACATGGGCAAAATCCTCATGTTGAAGAATCGGGTGTCGCTGTCCATGTGTTTTAACATAGCTGAGAGTACATCCTTCAAAACATGACTGAGCACAGGCTGAGACATCCCACCCGGTAGGGCCACTATATTTTGGAAGGACTCTGTGGCCAGGAAGTGCAACACTGCCATGAATTGTGTAATGGGTGGAGAGACAGAGATCCACAATTTTTTGCCTATTCAGGCGGTTGATCTGGATGATGTGCCTTTCTTCCATGGCCTGAAGGTCTGGCAGTGGACTGTATGTAGGAGGATGTATGTTCCTTCCCCTCCCTGGGTACCTATGTAGGACAAAAAGTAAGTATAGCCATCATTCAATGTGTACCTTGTAACATACCAAATGCATTTCATTGACAAACAGCAACAAGGCATGTCAGAAGTTAAGGACATGATACACAGTACACATCACCACTGACAATTGAACAGAAGTAACATTTTTCCCCTTGCATTCCCACAAATGTGTACACATCATCTATATGGTGTGCAACAATTTGTGCATGAGACTTGCCACTCGGACTGTGAGTTGATGTCCCAAAACCTAAATTTCCCTGGGGATGGGGTGGAGTGCTACAAGCAAGTTACCATATGTGCTTGGCGTTGCACAAAAATGTTGTTAAAGTCGAAGGACCTACATGACAGGACAAGACCAGCACTTATCATCTGTATAAACATTTTTGGAGTTTTGGCACATTTTTATTAGCCATAATCTGCATATAATGCCTCTAAAATGGCAGCTACCTGGCCTACTCCAGTGGACATTAGGAACTGCCCGTGACCATCTCCAGAAGTGATCATGGTGGTAGGTAAATGCAACTGCGCCGGACACAGCCATAGGCTAACGTTGTTGCTAGTGGAGGTCTAGGGCCAATGGCTGTGTCCGCTGGCCGTGATGGCCGTGTACATGGCAGACGTGACCATGTTCGACAAAATCCCTCACTTCACACTTGACATGGCTGCCAGCAAGGCCTCCACTACCTGAGCTGCTGTGTACCACCTCTGTGTATCATGCCATGTTCAACAAGTGATAGGGCCCCTGCCATCTATCCAGGGGAGCTGGAGACCCTAGTGGAGGAGATCCTACCCCTGTATGAACAGCTTTATGGTGCACCAGTGGAGCAGGTAAGTGGCATATGTCTACTTTTTTTCATGTAATTCACCATATTTTTCCTCCAGAACAGGCTAGAAAGTGCCCATGTATGGCAGAATGTAAAGTCAAGACCATGTGGGTGCAGTCGGTGTGGCATCAATGGGAGAGTCATTATACATGTAACTGTGATCAGTGCCAGATGTTGAGTGTACCCTGTTGTACCTTATGTTGGATGCACAAAAATAGGTAAGGTGACATCACAGCGATCCCCATACAACACTTGTGTCCTATCCAGGTGACTGGTTGACACCTGTTCGGTATAAGTCAATAAGGACACTCAATGAAGGACCACACGCCAATTATGAATACAATTTAGCTTTACTAGAATTTCAGGTAAATGTATGCATTTAGCACATCAACAATGGTAGAATAAGAATAACAATGAGGAGCATCTATTTATACATGAGTACACTACAAAGAGCATCTATGTATATATATGAGCAAAGAGTTCATTGACAGATATAAGCTTTGATTAACTGTATACCAAAATGCATCACTCTACGATGTTCAGGAAGCAAAATATAAACGAGTTGAATACTTCAGATAAGCTTTGATTTACTGCCCACCAAAATGCATGTTTCAATTACTGCAGCAGGCTCACACTACGATGTTCAGAAAGCAAAATATAAACGAGCTGAATACTTCAGATTAGCTTTGATTAACTGCATACCAAAATGCATGTTTCAATTACTGCAGCAAGCTCACACTACGATGTTCAGAAAGCAAAATATAAACAAGCTGAATACTTCAGATTATAAACACAGTGCAAACATAATAATCATTCATAATAATAGAGCAGAGAAACAAAGGCCTTTCATCCCTGTGTGGAACTTAACTTAGTCCACGAAATGCTGGGAAGCCCTCTACCGCCCACTTGGACCTCTCCTCCTCTCAAGCATCACGGTCTCTGAACAGCAAACAGGGAGGCAGCACTGGGTCTGGAGATGGCAGCTTTCACAACCCCATCTGCGAGCTTCAAATCCCTGACCCGCACTTCAGTGCTTAAATAACTCAAAGCTTGGATTCTATCCCCTTCTGGCATTTTCTAGCTATGTTATCAGCACTTGTCTCTTGGCTGCTCTGCCCTTCCCCATCCATTGTTTTCATTCCATCTTCTCCCTGTGCTCTCGTTCTCAAGGTTGAGACGGAGTCTCCTACACAAACAAGCTTGAAACTAATATCGTGAACTTTTCCACGTTGTTCGGGTTTCAGCAGGCATCACGCTCATCTACACTGCTCAAGCTAATTAACCCTTCGCATCACAATGTCTTCCGCACCTTTCCTTATACTGATCACTCCACCCCTTAGATGAGCGCAATGCATGCGAAACAGATATAATTTATTTTGACATTCCGCTAGCTAGGTTGCTACGAATACTTGTCAGAGTTATTCTAAGCGCCTGCATCTTAGTATAAAGCTGTTTTGTGTGTACATATAGTCTACATAGTATAGTCATTAGCGTAACACAAACAATCAATAACCAAATTAGCGGATGTAACACTATATTTAGCGTCTTCGTAGCTCCTGGTGCCCAGCCTAAGAAGATGTCATACCAATGATGCTCAGTTACTTGCTGGATGCGTGCAGCAGTGTGCATAAGCTGTTTAGCGTCTATAGTCATCTGTATGGCTGTATCCTTGGTGTATTTAGCTGCCATATACAATTTAGCAAAGGTAACTTGTGCGTAGTGCCTGATTGCCTCTAATCTGGGTAGCTTAACAACAAGTGAGATGTTCCACTCTAACTGCGCTCGCATTTGCGTCTGTAATGTGGTTATGGTGAACTTAGTTGGTCGGTACAAGATGTGATTGCTTATGTCAATAATGCTGGTAATATTGCACATACACATTACTTGCTCTCCGGTAGTTTTTATAAATCCGTTAATAAGTAAGGGATGATTAGTGACATAACATATGCTCTCTGTCTCTATCTGATATGAGTCTGTGCCATTAATAGGATAAGGTAACCATTCACATTCTCCTGGTATTGCGTGAAGACATGGATCTAGCACCCGT
This sequence comes from Pleurodeles waltl, assembly GCF_031143425.1. Lineage (NCBI taxonomy): Eukaryota > Metazoa > Chordata > Amphibia > Caudata > Salamandridae > Pleurodeles > Pleurodeles waltl. The sequence goes on from NC_090442.1 coordinate 907,573,769, forward strand.
CCAGTGTGGGTACATACCCACCCCTTAGACCAATCTGCACATCTAGTGGGATCTACAGTGTGATTTGTTTGATCAATCCACTTTTTGTCAGTGTGAGGTATCCACCATTATTTACCTATCACTACGGGGAGCAATATAAAGGGGCATCATATGTCAGGAGGAAGATCACTTCTTGCTATATCAAAAAAAGTGCATAACACATTTCTTCCTCACAATAAAACTGTATGGGCTTTACCCATATTTCCTCAGGCAAATGCAATTGTTGTCTCCAACATTCACCCTGAAGCTGTCCCCATTCTGCTTTAAAGTCTGCATACTGTTGATTAACAATGCTTTGCCATAGTATGCACTGGATGCCCTCAGTCACTGTTTGTGTGTTTTGAAAGCTTTTTCTGAATTGTTCATAAGTGAAATTATGCCATTGCCAATCGTGAGACAACCCACGCAGGACTTTCCATACTTCTTGTGAGTGTGTGGGCCCCCATTGAGAAATTACTTTTATGGCCTCTCCTGTACTATATCCTGTAGAATATAGCTTATTCCTAATGGCTTCAACATCAAAAGAATTCAGGGCCCCTACCCCGATTCCAGTGGCCCCAGCTATCAAGGACCCTAGATCTCTTCTAATGCGTAACTTTGGCAAGGGCCATAACTGTGGTGTCCATGGTGCACATAATGGATCATACTTTGAGACATTCCCCTTGGCAATATTTATCTGTAACACAATACGATTAATTATGCTTGCATGCAGAGCTTGCTTACATCCTATTCTATATCGAACTATGGAAACGTTGCCTAAGTTGCTGACCATGCGTCTTTCGGTCACATAAAACATGAAGGCTGGTGGTTTGGAGCATCGAACTCCTTTGGTTCCATTGTTCATTGTAACAACCACCATATGTCCTGGTAAAATAATTTGTTTGTCAGAGCAATCATAAGGTTTACACAGGTATGCCTGTGCTAGTGTAAAAGGTACAATGGTATCACAATATTTACATATCATGTTTAGCATATAACTCAAAGTCTGTACTGTTGCTGGCGTCCCCTGCAACTCGTTCAGTCCGTTGGCATGTCGGATTTGCTGTCCAGTTACCTTCCAGGTCACAGCTTTGGCATCCATCCACTTGCCTCCAGGTACCTTCACGTTGCAAAGTGAAACATTTCCCTGGTCATCAGTTACGTTAGCGGCTTGAGGTGCAAAAGTGACATGAAGGTCCGTAACGACATTCTCTGCTACATTCGGTGGGACCCCCTAGACCTCTTCCGGTTGTAATTATGACCGCGAACAGGAACCACATCATCAACGCAGATGTCATCGTTTATGACCGTGGGGTAAGTCTCACTGCAGGTACAAATACAGGTACATTAGAGTTCTTTAAAAGTACAATATACGTACTCCCCACCCCTTGACTCAATATCTCTCCTGCCTCTGGCTTTTTCCCTGGATAGTTCACCCATACTTTTCTTCCTGTGCTTCCAAATCCTCCCTGACCTCTCTGGGTGTTATCGGGGGGGCAGATCTTTCTTCAATGTGGGGGGTGTACGCTTGTTCGCAAATCAATTGTGCAAGTCTGTCATGTGCTGATAACTTTTTTAGCTGTTCTTTCACCAATCCGTTATATCTCTTAATCATGCCTGCAGCTTGTGGATAATAACTAAGGTGCAAAATCCCCCAAATTCCCTGTTCCTGCGCCCAGCCCTGCACTGTTTTCCCTGAAAGGTGTGTGCCCCTATCTGTTTGGATCTCATCAGGTGCCCCATAATATTTTATCAGGTAGTTTAGCCCTCGCAAAGTGGACTTTTGATCTGCAGACTTACAGGGCATACCCAACATAAGGCCAGAGTAGGTGTCCACCATGGTCAATACGTAGCTTTTTCCTTCTTCTTTTGGTTGCGGCCCGATATAGTCCAATTGCCACACTGTAGCAGCTGCAGTTCCTCTTCTGATATGGCCGCTAGGCTTCTTTTGCAGGGGCATTTGTCTAATCTGGTTGCATGTGGGGCACTCTCTTACTGCTTGTTGCACTTGTTCTTTTGTAACTGGAATTTGTCGTTGCTGTGCCCATGCATAAGTGCCATTCTCTCCTAGATGTCTGGATATTGCATGGGCCCTGTTTGCTAAAGCAGCTTCAGCTTCCTCATTGATGACCACCGTTTGTGTTTTGGCCATTTGATCTGCGGTGTTGTTGAATAGAGATGCAAGTGAGGTATCCGATGGGCAATGGGCATCCACATGTCCCACATAGATTTGATATTTTTGCCCTTTCTCCCACATCTCTTCCCATAGCTGCTCGCCTCCCGAAATGGGGGTGCCTTTAATTTTCCATCCATCCTTGTGCCAAGTCGGGGCCCAGCTTACTAGTCCTTGGTAAGTGGCCCAACTGTCAGTGTACACAAATGTTTTCTTTCCGATGGGGGCTTGTTCGATCACTGCTGCAACCCCCTGCAGTTCTGCAAGCTGGCTTGATCCATTATCCCCTCCTCGCAGCAACATCGTTTCTGTAGCAGACTGGAATGCGACTGTTTGCCATTGTCTTTTTCCTTGATCGTACTGGGCGGTACCATCTGTGAACCATGCATTTTGCTGTTCTTCTTCAGTGAGTTGTTCAAAAGGCGGGGCTGTCTTAAATGGTGAGGATTCTATTTCAGAGGGCTCTGGCGCAGGGGCCATTGCCTGCAAGTCCATTGCCCCTAGCGTATCTTCTTGTAACTTCGACACTCCTGCTGGTCCCGGTTTTGCCCTCTGCTGCAGATAACATTTCCACTTCACGATGGTAAACTCCTGCGCCCTGCCTACTTTAGTGCCAACCCCTCCTTCTCTTGTCCAACCTACTAAGGGGACCCATGTTCTTAAGGTGACCGGCCGATCATCAGTTATGTGCTCTGTTTCCACTAATGCCCAATATACCCCTGCTAGTTATTTTCCTAACGGGGTGTAATTGCTCATAGATGGTGTTAATCTCTTTGACCAAAATCCTTGTGGCACCCTATTTTTTTCCTGCCTCTGCCATAGGCTCCACATAACTACATCATCTACATCATCCTGCACTATCATGTCCAGCTCAAACGGGTCTCCTTCTGTGATGGGACCTAACGTAAAAGGATTCTGTAATGCATCTTTTACTCCAGTGTCCCACAATCTCACCAACCATTTAAACAAAGGCTCTGCAGGCATCTGCTTAAACATACGGGTTACCTCCAACAACTCACTCTGCGTATAATCTCTCACCAAACGAGAATTCTGTATTTGACCACCATTCACTCCCTTTGATTTGTTTTGCACGAGTGGGCGAACCTCCATTACACTTCTTCTTCCACCTTCAACTTCACCTACACTTCCTTCTCCACTTTCATCTCTACCTAGTTCTGTTACACGTACTTCCACCTCATCCTCCCAATTCCAGTCATCATTATCTGAGACTGTTCCATCCCAAGTATATGGATCCCAATTTTCTTTGCGTACCAATGCCGTCACTTGCACAGTTGAGGGTATTTTAGGCTTCTGCCTACTCTTCTGTTTGCGTACCAGTGCCCTCACTTGCACAGCTGAGGGCATTTTAGGCTTCTGCCTACTCTTCCACTAAGAGAGGAGTCACTTTCTCATCTAGTGCTTCCCATAACACCGGCGCTGCCCACCGGTTCAGGAGTCCTGCCACACCAGAGAACGGGTCAGTTGCTAACCACCCGGGAATGGATCTGGCTTCTGCCCCATGCTGCCTTCCGCTCTCTGACCCATTTTTCTTATGTCCCCAAAGAGACATTATTGACTTATACCCCACTTCTGGTACCAAAATGTCCTATCCAGGTGACTGGTTGACACCTGTTCAGTATAAGTCAATAAGGACACTCAATGAAGGACCACACGCCAATTATGAATACAATTTAGCTTTACTAGAATTTCAGGTAAATGTATGCATTGAGCACATCAACAATGGTAGAATAAGAATAGCAATGAGGAGCATCTATTTATATATGAGTATACTACAAAAAGCATCTATGTATATATATGAGCAAAGAGTTCATTGACAGATATAAGCTTTGATTAACTGTATACCAAAATGCATCACACTACGATGTTCAGGAAGCAAAATATAAACAAGTTGAATACTTCAGATAAGCTTTGATTTACTGCACACCAAAATGCATGTTTCAATTACTGCAGCAGGCTCACACTACGATGTTCAGAAAGCAAAATATAAACGAGCTGGATACTTCAGATTAGCTTTGATTAACTGCATACCAAAATGCATGTTTCCATTACTGCAGCAAGCTCACACTACGATGTTCAGAAAGCAAAATTTCAACAAGCTGAATACTTCAGATTATAAACACAGTGCAAACATAATAATCAATCATAATAATAGAGCAGAGAAACAAAGGCCTTTCATCCCTGTGTGGAACTTAACTTAGTCCACGAAATGCTGGGAAGCCCTCTACCGCCCGCTTGGACCTCTCCCCCTCTCAAGCATCACGGTCTCTGAACAGCAAACAGGGAGGCAGCACTGGGTCTGGAGATGGCAGCTTTCACAACCCCATCTGCGAGCTTAAAATCCCTCACCCGCACTTCAGTGCTTAGATAACTCAAAGCTTGGATTCTATGCCTTCTGGCATTTTCTAGCTATGTTATCAGCACTTGTCTCTTGGCTGCTCTGCCCTTCCCCAGCCATTGTTTTCATTCCATCTTCTCCCTGTGCTCTCGTTCTCAAGGCTGAGACGGAGTCTCCTACACAAACAAGCTTGAAACTAATATCGTGAACTTTTCCACGTTGTTCAGGTTTCAGCAGGCATCACGCTCATCTACACTGCTCAAGCTAATTAACCCTTCACGTCACAATGTCTTCCGCACCTTTCCCTATACTGATCAACTTGACACATGGATGTTGTTAATATGAGACCACATATATTTCCATGACAGCATCAGATGTGTATGCATGTTGTATGTGTGAGATGTGTATAAAGACCATGTGTACTCACCGAAATTCCAGGTTCCACGGGAGCAAACGGAATAAAACCCTCACCCCTAAATACTATTCTCTTGTGCCTGAAATGAACAGGGAACGAGCGAATGGCCTCCCGGGGAAAGGGTTAGGGAACAGGGATTTGGGAAGGGAAGAGAAACAAAACACTGGTTCACGAAGGAGCATCACTGTTGCTCTAAGAAAGTTCCCTCAGGGCTTGGTGCAGGAATTTCTAAGACCAAAAACAAATCAAAAACAAAATAACTACAAATATCACAGTCTTTCAGCAAAATAAAAATAATTATTATCATTCGATAGGGCAATCACAGAGTCTTTCAGCAAAATCACAATAATTATTAGTGCTCGATTGCTCAACTATTAAGCACTCTTTTGTAACTCACAACAAAATTGTTAATAGAATCAAACTTATATATTTGTCTTTTGTTATTCGTCTTCACACAATAGACTCACTTCAAAACAATCAGAATAAACCTCTAATTTTGCATAGATATCGGGTGATACTTTCAGGACTTCACAAAACCTTAACCTCAATGCTGCTTTGAAAAATACTTCTCAAGCTGTCTGTGAAAAATAGTCTTGTATCACGGATTTCTCATTGTTAGACCTAACACCCTTAGGATGGTCACCCCTAACTTTTTGCCTGCCTCCTTCCACTTTTTGGATACTGTTTTTGTGGGTTCTAGGACTCTGTGCAATTCACCACTGCTAACCAGTGCTAAAGTGCATATCCTCTCTCCCTTTAAACATGATAACATTGGCTCACACCCAATTAAATTATTTAATTTACTTATAAGTCCCGAGTAAAGTGCACTATATGTGCACAGGACCTATAGATTAAATACTATTAGTGGGCCTGCAGCACTGATTGTGCCTCCCTCATAAGTAGCCTCTTAACCATGCCTCAGGCCTGCCATTGCAAGGCCTGTGTGTGCAGTTTCACTGCCACTTCAACTTGGCATTTAAAAGTACTTGCCAAGCCTAAAACTCCCCTGTTTTGCATATAAGTCACTCCAAAGGTAGGCTCTAGGTAACCCATAGGGCAAGGTGCTGTGTAGGCAAAAGGCAGGACATGTACCTGTGTAGTTTACATGTCTTGGTAGTGTAAAACTCCTAAATTTGTTTTTACACTGCCGTGAGGCCTGCTCCTTTCATAGTCTAACATTAGGGCTACCCTCATATACTGTTTGAGTGGTAGCTGCTGATCTAAAAGGAGTAGGAAGGTCATATGTAGTATGGCCAGAATGGTAATACAAACTCCTGCTGACTGGTGAAGTTGGATTTAATATTACTATTTTAGGAATGCCACTTTTAGAAAGTGAGCATTTCTCTGCACTTAAATCCTTCTGTGCTTTGCAATCCACGTCTGGCTAGGTTCAGTTGACAGCTCCCTTGTGCATTCACTCAGACAAACCCCAAACACAGGATGCTCATCCTCACTTGCATACATCTGCATTTTGAATGGGTCTTCCTGGGCTGGGAGGGTGGAGGGCCTGACACTTACACGTCAAAGGACAGTAGCCTACCCTCACACAAAGGACTGCCACACCCCTTACTGGGACCCTGGCAGACAGGATTCGACGGAAAGGGGACTTTGTGCACTTCTAAGCCACTCTTTGAAGTCTCTCCCACTTCAAAGGCACATTTGGGTATTTAAACAGGGCCTCTGCCCCTACCAACTGAGACACTTCCTGGAGAACCAGAACCTGCAACCTGCCAAGAAGAACTGTCTGGCTGCCCAAAGGACTCACCTGACTGCTTTCTGTGAAGGACTGCTCTCTTGCTGTTGCCCTGCTGCCTTGCTGCTCTCTGGCTGTGTTGAGAAGTGCTCTCCAAGGGCTTGGATAGAGCTTGTCTCCTGTTCCCTGAAGTCTCAGGACCAAAAAGACTTAATCTCTGCAAGAAGAACTCCTTGTGTGGTGAAAATTGACGCACAGCCTGCCAGAAACGACGCACAGCCTGCATCGTGGTGAAAAATTCACCGCACGCCGAACCGGAACGATGCAGCCTGACTTCTCAACGAGAAGAAAGACGCAGCTCCAGCGTAGCTACCGTAAATTCGACTCACCGCCCACTGGAACAAAGCACAGCTGAGCCGGAACGATGCAACCCGACTTTGAGAGAGGAATCGGCACAGCACCTGTCGTGCGGTAGAAATTTCCATGCAACGGCCACCGGATCGACATAGCCCCTGTGACTTCGTCTTGCCAGCGCCAGAATTCAACGCATCGTCCCGGGGCATCCGAAAACCCCGCAACCCAAAGAGGATCCAAGACTGAGTTCCGAAAATTGACGCTAAGCCTTCACTGCGTGAGAAATAAATGACGCAACACTGTGTGCGGCCCGAGAAATTGACGCACACCTCCCTGTTTTCCACGCATCTCCTCCTTTGCGGTTCCTTGCAGAGATTTTGCACGCAAACCAGGTACTTTGTACTTGTAAGAGAAATTTGTTGCCTTTAAAAGACTAAAGACACTTTATACCATTTTTACAGTGATATCTCAACATATACTTAATGCATTTTAATTGTTTTGACCTGCATTTATCCAGATAAATATTATATATTTTTCTAAACACTGTGTGGTGTATTTTTGTGGTGTTCTACTGTGTTATTGCATGATTTATTTTACAAATACTTTACACATTGCCTTCTAAGTTAAGCCTGACTGCTCAGTGCCAAAGCTACCAGAGGGTGGGCACAGGATATTTTAAATTGTGTGTGACTTACCCTGACTAGAGTGAGGGTCCTTGCTTGGACAGGGGGTAACCTGACTGCCAACCAAAGACCCAATTTCTAACACTCAGCATCGACAAATGTCATTCATAATGCACCAATAGGTCACTAACTTCAAGAAGGCTGAAAACAGGGAGATCAGAGGGGATTTACGAACCGATTTCTCCTTGAATGTTTCGATTATTTGAAGAAGATGGAATACTTCTCGCAAATTCTGCAGCCACTGCGAAAGCAATCCACTCCAGAGAGGGAAGCTCAGATGAAGCCTCGCACTGAAAAGACAACTCCTGAAAGAATCATGGAAATCCAGCTGAACCGGGAACACCTGCGAGCGAAGGGAGACTCGAAGCCAAGCACAGGAAACACCTTGGCAGTTCTATTAATAGACTGGTGTGCAACGTGAGGGGTATGGATGCTGTGCTGGTGATGAGTCATCAGGTACATGCTGGTGATGAGTCATCAAACACCTCTGATGATTCATATGAAGGAATTCGATGTCTCCATAAACCGCTTGGCACACAGTTCACAAATGGGATAACATTTGCTTTTATCAATATAAACAAACATGCAATGTAATATTCTGTCTTCAAACGGAAGATCATTTTCCTCACAAGTTATAGGGAAGTGCTGTGCTGTAAACACATTCATGACATGATTCATCTTTCTTATTTTGTGAGGCTGCAGCAAGAAGCGTGAGGGGTATTGTGCATGAAAGGTACATACCAACTGTGGGGCGTGGATTTGGGTGGCTGGTTCCCAAGACTGCTCTTTGGATGGGTAGCCTTTCCAGTCTATTAGATAAAAGAGACAGCCTTGTTGTCTACAAGAATCAACAATGCAATGGACTTCGAATTCTTAATGATTATCCCTAACTATCGAAGGTGGTGGGGGAATAGGTTGAGTGGTGGGGAGAAATGGTTTGAGCAACGAGACATGTAATACTGGATGCATTTTATGATTACTAGGAAGGTTCAGTTTCATGGCTGCAGGGTTGATAACTTTGGCGATGGTGAAGGAACCTATGAACCGAGGTTGTAGTTTAGGAACCCCTGGTATGGATAAATAACGGGTGCTTTACAACGCTTGATCACCTTCTGCGTATGTTGGTGCAGATGTACTGTGTTTGTCTGCTTGTTCTTTCATCTTTTCCTTGGTGTCAAGTAGGGTTTTTTGGGTCTTATTCCTGATGTTTTGTAATTCAGATAAATGTGCATGTACTGCAGCTACCTTTTGGGCTGGTAGGAATGGTATGCACTTGGGATGATAGCCTAGATTACAATAAAAAGGTGACATGTTATGAGAGGAATGAACGCTGTTGTTATATGCAAATTAGGCTAAGGGAAGTGCTTGCAACCAACTGCTAGTTAAGGTGGTAATTAAACAACTTAATAAAGGTATACAAAGGGTCCAGTTGATGTAGTTCCCGTACCAAATGCCTGTTCATGCGATAGACGTGGGAAATTAAACGGGAGGGAATGGACCCTAATCCTCCATACTTAAAGTAAACTAACTGATATATGGTAGGTTCCCACTTAAGTAGCAATAATTTTAGAGCAACCAATTGCCAATTCTTCTGTAAAGTTCCTTAAAATATTTGAAGGTACTTCTCAATGAATTATCCAGTTTGAAATGTATTCAAAAGAGGTTAATTATTCCATATTGTACATAATTGATTGGATCATAGGACAGAGTGAACATTCAGCCGACACGTGTTTCGCCCTATGAGATGCATTCACCAGGGCTTTCTCAAGGCTGTAGGAGATAAAAGGAGTTACAAATTTAGAGAATGTAAGAGGACGGAGACATTAGAAACTAAGAACCAAAGAACACCAAGGTGTGAAAACCCAAAGTTCGTCAGGAAATAGATAAACCTGGTGCTGTCCATATCTTTGAGAGTCTGTCCGTAGAAAAAGTAAAATGAAAGTTGACATTAGAAATCCATGCAGTAATAGTGCCAAAGTGTAGAGCAATTCCAGATTGGAAATTAGAAAGGTGATAAGAGGAAGGGTAATCAAATGGTGATATCCAAAGTGAAGATTAAAGAGTGAGACCGCAAGTTATGGTCTAAATAAAGAGAATAAATATGTTAAATAATTCAGATCTATAACTAGGTAGTGGTGCCAGCACCGCAGAATATTAGTATTCTTGGATAATCAGTCACCCTGGATTTGGGTAGTGTAAAGGGTTAAACAGATGAGATAACTCACACAAGTGGATAGCATACCATAATTAGGATACATTTGAGCCTCAAGTGATGACCTGAAAAATTATTGACACAGCAAATATTCTGGAAATCAGAACATAAAGAGGGGCATGTAGCTTTTTCTGGAAAAATACCAAGAACTGTCAGTTCTAATCAAGCGACAGTTAAAAAAAAAAATTATATCTAGAAACAAAAAAAATTGTTTTGCGTAAACCGACATTTTTATAATTATTCTTAACAAGTACGTGTTCATACTGGAGTCCAAAAGTGCATATTTGCCCATTAAGGCTCGTCAGTGACAAGGAACAATGGCACAATAAAATAACTCACACAGGTAAATGACATACCATAGTTGAGATACATTTGAACCTCTAATAATGACCTAAGGAATTATTGACACAGCAAGTATACTAAAGATAAGGGCATGAAAAGGAGCATATAGCTTTTGATGTGCAAATATCAGCAACATTTTGCGATCACTGTAAACAAAACATGTTCATAATAGAGGCCTGGACTATATACTTTCCTAATAGGGCTCATCAGTGGCATAAACCATAAACAAGTTAAAAGAAAATAGTTCTCCAGACAAAAAAAGGAGGGATAAAGGATAAAGAAGGGGGAAACTAATTCAAAATATTAGACTGCAAGGACAGAGCTTACCCGTATAAAGTTAAAACAACGAGTACTGGGAGATTCAGTCAGACGCGTCCGTCGCCATTATTAGGGACGCGCTGACTAAACGGGTATTCTTTTATTGCCGGCATAGCGTGAAGTCCTTTTTCGATGTTAATCGAAGAGGAAAAAGATGGGACATAGAGAAGGGACAAAGAACAATTAAACAACGTTGCAACTGTTCCTTGGTTTGGTTAGTTCTCTCTGTTTGACTATCAGTTTGTAGATGATGTGCAGAGGATAACCGATGGTCAAGACAAAGAGAAGAACATAGTTCCTGCCAAAATTTTGACACAAATTGTGTTCCTCAATCAGAGATAATTACAGTTGGCAGGCCATGAAGCTGAACAATATGCATTATAAAACGTTAAACTAGTTCTTTAGCAATTGGGATTTTAGTGAGAGGGATGAAATGGGACATTTTTTAGAATAAATCCACTATCACTAGTATACATGTATTCCCCTTATCTTTTGGTAAATCAGTTACAAAATCCATACTAATAGTATGCCATGGAGCTTGCGGTACTGGTAGAGGAATGAGTTTTCCTATGGGGATGGTGTGTGAAGGTTTGTTACAAGCACTTACGGGGAATGTTCGTATGAACTCCTTTACGTCTGCATCTAGGGAATCCCACCAGAACTGTTGTGTGCACAAGTCCTAACTGGATGTCCACTCAAGGAGGACGAATGACATGACTGAATAACCAGCTCTCTCAGCTTCTTAGGGATAAATAAAGCCTGATTATGATAAAATAGATTGTCAGAAATTGATTGGATTGGATGTGCTGACCATTGTTCCATATTTTCCTTCTACAATTCTTGTTTTAATTTGTCCAGGAATGGGAGCTCGCCCGAACAACAATCTATAATTTTTTCTGGGGGAATCATTGGAATTGGTGTTATTTGTCTTGTATCTGATTGTGTTGTGGTGTTTTGGAGATGTGACAGGACGTCAGCCTTAAATTGTTGTGTACCAGGTCTATAAGTAATCATGAAATCAAATTCATTAAAGAAAGAAGCCCATCTCATTTGTCGTAGGGTAAGTCCTTTTGCAGATCTAAAGAATTGTAAGTTCTTATGATCTAAATAAATACTGATGGGAAAACCTGCTCCCCACAAATGATGTCTCCATTCTTGAAAGGCCAATTTTATGGCTAGAAGTTCTCTTCCGGCTACTGTATAGTTTTGTTCTGCCGGTAAAAGTTTTTTTTAGAGAAAGAGGGTATTGGATGCATATTCCCAGTTTCAGAATCTCACTGGGAAAGGATTCCACCTACTGCCACTTGTGAAGCATCTGCTTCCACATAGTAAGGTAGAGAGTGGTCAGGATGCCTTAATATGGGTGCAGTAGTAAAAATTCCCTTTCAATGAGTCAAGAGCTTGTTGTGCATCAGGAGTCCACTTAAAGGTACTCCTTTTCACACCAATCGAGTAAGTGGGGCTACAGTGTCAGAAAAGTGGGGGATAAACCTTTGATAGAAGTTAGCAAAGCCAAGTATAATCTGGATTTCTTTTACGTTTGTGGGTTGTGGCCATTATAAAATAGCATCAATCTTTTTTTAATCCATTAGGACCCCTTGTTTTGACAAAACAAACCCTAGAAATTTCACTTGAGGAACATAAAATTAACATTTTTCTAACTTGCCGTTCAAATTATGTTCATGTAATTTGCGTAACACAGCGGAAACATGATTCTCATGTTCTTCTTCATTGTGTGGATAGATTAAAATATCATCTATATAGACTATGACAAAGCGATCCAAGAATTCATTAAGAATGTCGCTTATAAAGAATTGAAATGCCACAGAGGCGTTACACAAACCAAACGGCATCACACAATACTCAAAAAGACCATATTTTGTGCAAAAGGCCGTTTTCCATTCGTCACCCTCATGGATTCTGATGAAGTGGTAAGCTCCGCGAAGGTCAAGTTTGGTAAAGATTGTGGCTTTGTAAAGTTGGTTAAGAAGGACCGGAATCAAAGGAAGCAGGTACTTGTTTTTTATGGTCACCTTATTGAGGGCTCTATAATCAATACAGACCCTAAGATCCTCATTCTTCTTTGGGACAAAAAACAAAGTGTACGAAACAGGGGAAGTAGAATAGAGAAAGAAGCCAAATGCTAAGAGATCGTCTAGATCAGGGGTCTTCAAACTGTGGGGCGGGCCCTCATAGGGTGGCTTCAAGTGATCCCAGGGGGGGTGCCAGACTCTGGCCAAAAGAAGCATTACACAGATAACAGTGTTTTGTTTTAAGCAGAAACATGTTATTGCATTTAAAAAAAAGGTAACAGTACTTAACTGCAATGTTTAAATAAGTCTAGACTTATTTAAACATTGCCATCTTTATAAAATATTTGTGAAAAATTCTGAGGGGGGCCCCAATGATTTTTATTTTTCAACTGTGGGGGCGCGGCATTAAAAAGTTTGGAGACCACTGGTCTAGATAGTCTTTCAAATACTTTTTTCTGGCTCTGATAGAGCATATATCCTACTACAAGGTAGTGTGGCACCTGCAACCAAATCAATTCTACAATTGAAACTACGATGAGGTGGTAAACTGGTTGCTTGAACCTTATTGAACATATCTGCAAACTTCTGATATAGTTCCGGAAGCGAACTGTCATTGGTGAATGATGAGACTGTACATAACTAGGGAGAATCCCAGCTTCTTGCCTCTTGGTAACAATTCTGAAGACAAAATGGAGAATTTAGTGTCCCAGTCCTGATATCCCAATCCATCCTTGGGTTATGTCGTTGAAGCCAGGGTGCTCCTAAGATAACTCCAAAAGTAGGAGTGTCAACAAAATCAAAGCTAATAGATTCAGAGTGACCATTGTCACAGACTATTGCAATAGGTTCGGAATAATAAGTTATTAATCCTGAGGATAATTCAGAACCATTGACGGCCTGAATGGCCTCAGGTTCTGGTTTGGGGAGAAAAGTGATCCCTAATCTTTTGGCTAATGAAATATCCCAAAAATTATCTGTTACCCCAGAATCAAGAAGAATAGATTGGACTTTTCTTAATCAGGTTTGGAAAATTATAGTCACTGTTATTAGGAAATGCCGCGGAGGTCTAAGAAGAGTTTATCTGGAACCTTTTGAGGACTTTTGTCTTTCACCCAAAGGATAGACCTCATTTTTCCTTGGGCTATCTAGTTTTCTGAATTTTTACTGGAAAGGTTTACCCAAGCTACTGTCTTTTTGGGTATTGGTTGCTTGATCTTGGGTCTCACGGGATATTCTCATGCAAAATGACCTTCTTTGCCATAATAGAGACATCATTTCAAAGAATATCTCCTATCTTTTTCTTCTATGGATAATGGAGAACGGATACCCCCTATTTGCATTGGTTCACTACTTTCCTGATTTTTAGTCTCTTCTTTTTTCTCTACACGTACAACAATAAGACATGTATTATCTCCTCTACCTTTTTCACCTTTTCTTTCATTTAATCGATGATCAAGTTTAACTACTAAAGCGATATTTTCGCCACAATCGTCGGGCAGTTCTACGATCTGAGACAAAACGTCTTTCAACTCATCTCGGAGTCCCCCATAAAATAATGAGGTTCTTTTACTCCCTGACCAATAGGTTTCTGACACTAATCCATTGAAAGTGGTTACGTATGTTAAGAGGTCTTTATTTCCCTGTTTCAAATTCAATAACTCAGTGTCACTGGATTTCATGAAGGTGTGTAGAGAAAAAAGTTTCTTCATTTGGGCTTGAAACTCTGGAACATTATACAAAAGAGGGTCATCATTTTGGACCAAGGGGATACACCAATTAGCAGCATTCCCTGCAAGGTACGAAAGAACAAAAGCAACTTTTGCGGCATCATCTGGAAAAACTGCAGGGCTGCACAAAAACTGCAAGTGATATTGGTTCATGAATATATAAAATTCACTACTATCGCCAGTGAAACTTTCTAGCGGAGCAAATGGAACCGGGGTAGTAGTCACTACAGTGATTTTCATAGGTGTTGCTTCTGCAGGTTTAGTAGGTTTATTAAGAACAATGTTTGGTGGTTCTAGAAAGGGTTTGTCAGTTTTTTTAGGAAATGCACCTAACCACGGTTCCCCTTTAATCGTGTATCTCTCAAGTTGTTCTCTAAAGAAATAATTTTCCTACCTCAATTGCGCTACCTCAGCCTGAACCTGTATCAGAAACCGCGCAAGATCCTCCACGTTGACCTCTGTCTGAGACATTTTCACTCTGGCTTGGCTTTCTGACAAGACCATGTCCACTCACCTGAATTCCAGGTTCCGTGGGAGCGAAGAGAATAAAACCCTCACCCCTAAACACTATTCTCTCGTATCTGACATGAACAGGGAACAAGCGAATAGCCTCAGGGGAAGGGATAGAGAACAGGGATTTGGGAAGGGAAAAGAAACAAAACACTGGTTCACGAAGGAGCATCACTGTTGTTCTAAAAAAGTTGCCTCAGAGCTTGGTGCAGGAATTTCTAAGACCAAAAAACACATCAAAAACTAAAGATCTACAAATATCACAGTCTTTCAGCAAAATAACGATAATTATTAGCGCTCGATTGCTCAACTATTAAGCACGCTTTTGTAACTCACACCAAAATCGTTATAAAATCAAACTTATAAATTCGTCTTCACACAATAGACTCGCTCCAAAACAATCAGAATAAACGTCTAATTTTGCATAGATATCAGGCAATGCTTTCAGGAGTTCACAACACTTAACTTCAATGCTGCTTTTTAAAATACTTCTCAAGCTGTCTTTGAAAAATAATCTTGTATCACAGGTTTCTCACCATCAACTAATGTCTTTCATAATGCACCAAAAGGTCACTAACCTCAAGAAGGCAAAAAACAGGGAGAGGAGAGGGGAATTGCTCACAAACTGACTTCTCCTGGAATGTTTCGATTATTTCAGTAAGATGGAATACTGCTGTGTATGTTGCCACTGAACTTCAAGCCACACCTGGCCTCGCTAATCTGTTGTTTTAAAGGCATATCCTGACTCACTCTGCCCTTCAGGTTACCACATATGCACCACGTGCCAAATTGTTGGCTACATGATTTACTGTCATGCATGGAAGTGATGGGAATGGATTTCCATGTAGGTTCTGTCTGCTCAGCCTGCAGTTACCAGGGCCTGTCAAATGTTTCTCACTGTATGGGTCCAAGTCTAGGTTTTTGTTGAGTCATTTTGACTATGCAACTGTGACACTATGCCCACTCCCTGTATCCCAGTATATCCTGCCATGTGGACCAATTTAGGCTCTGTGCTAAATTGAAGCTTATAGAGGTTCTTTCACTGATGAGTATGTACATGGTATTAGTACTGAGTCAATGCTCCGTGATCAATGTGCACTTGGCATCATTGTCAATTTGTGTCTCCGATCCCTGACAGGTCCCTTACTCCCACAGCCATTATCATCATCATAAAGGTCATTTTTTACCTGTGCAGGCTTCTTGCATAAATGATAGTCACACAGTGGAGACAGTGTGATGAATTCTGGGAACCCATGGTATGTGACTCATTTGTTAGGTAACATGGCTGAAAATGGACAATGCATGCCCTTGTTTGTTGGATGCCATCTCTGTAGGATGCACACCTTTGTCCAGAAGCATTTACTGTGTCACAGGTACATGATACAGGACCCCACCCCCTGAGGTGGCATGAGTATGCATTTGTTAGTCCACATGTCCACACATGGACAGGTTAGGAACCTTCTGTACCCACCATGCCAGTTCCTTCCTTGTTACCCCTGTGTGGTGTCCGATTTTGAGCCCTGCAAATAGACTATATTAAATGTTGGTAGAGAACCATCCTCACATAGTTGTTCAATTGATACCTTAATGTCTATGGAGTCTACATTTCAGTAGTCACATAGTTGTCATGTGTCCCATAGTGTTTCAGATTGCTAGGGTGTGTCCCACAATGTGTCAGTTGCCCTACCAAGTCAGTGGAGGGCCTCAGGAGTGTGTTGAGTTGGTCTGGTGATTAGAAAGTGTTTGTAGTGATGCCTCTGTACTCAGCGGCTGGTAAGTGCCACGCCTGGGCAGTTTGGGCAAAACGGATAGTTTGTATGCTTAGTGTACTGACATGTATGTGACTCTACCATTTTGGATGTGAAATTGTTGACATCATTTCTTGTCTTTTGCATCCATGCAGGTCAATGCCCATCAGAAGAAGGGGATTTGGACAGCCATCGCCAAAAAGGTGCGGATCCTGGGGGTCCACAGCCGGCAGAGCGCCCACTGTCGCAAGAGGTGGTAGGTCCTTAGACGTTGGGCCTGGAAGATTGCGGAGGCCCAACTGAGGCTGTCCTTGCAACGTCGGCAGGGTGCCTGTCAGACCATGATCCCCTAATGCCCCGCATTCTGGTGGTGGCCTACCTGAAGGTGGATGGGTGTTTGAGGGCACACAGCAGTCACAAGGGGGTGAGTAGTCAGCAAATTCCTGCCTGTTCCATTGCCAGGTGAATGAGTGGGGTTCTCACTGCTCCCCCTGACAATGAGGGACGTGCCATGTGCCACACAGTGGAGCGGAGATTATTTGTATCGACCTAGTACAAACCTGGAGTAAGTCCTCAAGCCACTTTCTCTACAGGGTCCACACAGTGGTTGTGTACAGTGATCATTCATGTACACTTTGTTGTTATAGTGGGTGTAATGTGTGACCCACAGATCTCTTCCCCTGAATGTCACAGACAAAATGTAAGTGAGTTAGAGATCACTGTCCTCTGCAATGTCTCTGGGCATTTGTGTATGCATATATCTGCCTCCCAGAAGCAAGTTATCTGCATTATATGTTTGGTGCTGGTGCCTCACTGCAGTCTGTGATAACTGCATGCCTAACATAGATGTGACATGACTTACATGGCTAATGATCTGCAGATGTAGCAAACTATTTTCCCTTGGAAAGTGGGGAATGTCCAGTGACATGAATTATGCCCCATGACTGTAGCCAGCATACTATTCTGCCTACATGTCAGCATGTGTCCATTTCTCTGAGGGAAACATTCTTAGTCTGCAATTTCATGCATGTTCCAGCTATGTTGATGGAATGACGTCTGTATTCCATCACATATCTGTGCATGGAAAAAGTTTAGTGGAATAGCACATGTACAATGGTGGTCCATTTCATGTTGTGACACAAACAGAAGTGTGTCACCTTTGTTTATTGTCTGACTGATTCCTTCATGCATCATAGTATATCATTTGGCATTAAGAACTGTAGTATGACTGAGGGACATGGCAGGTAGGCCAAGATTGTGGAACCACTCTGTGTTGCTCTATGCCCTTGATGTGGCATCATGCAGAAAAGTGCACTGCACCAGTGAGAAGGTTGGGGATTGTGCCCTGGCTGTTGACATGCATAATGGAGTGACTTGCAGTGATGTTAAGATCACATGTGTTTGGCTTCTGGTATTCATCAGGCATTCATTTTCTGTTGCTTCTCATTTGACAACTGGTTGGGGTCCTTCGATTTCCATTGCAAGTTCTGTGTCTCTCTAACATGCAAGGATCAAAAGTTTACAACAAACACACTGGGATAATTTCATTGTAATGGGTGTCAGACATTAGTGTTGGATATCCTGGGGCTTGCTGATTCATTGTTGTGTGCATTCTGGAGACATCTTTCCCTGACGTCAATGTTGTTCCTTTCAATGACACATGTGAGACCTATCTGAGTGACATTGATACTACCTCCTTGACTCAATTGAGACATATGTCACTTGTTGAGCTGTACATTGTCAAAATGTGTCCATTCTGACATTGGTATTTCCATGTCACCTACTCCAGGATGGTGCACATTTGGATCTGAGCAAGCTGGGTTTCATTGGCATCATCTCAAATTGTTGGTACATCATCCAAATGCAAATTAGATGTGTGCATAAACTTCTGTATGGAATATGGGACGGTACTTTACAATTGAATATTATTGTTGATTACAAGTTTACTGGGGTCTGTTGCATGTGGCACAGCTTGAGGATGGAGAGGTCACCTAGTTGTTGTTGTCTGGTTATTGTGGATGTTAGACTTTGTCTGAGCAATTGTAGTTGTCTGAGATCCTGAATTTCTTGTGTGTAACTTTGGTAAGTCTGAATGGCATGCATGCATATGCTATGGCACATGAATGTGATACTTAGGTGAAAATGTTTGCTGGGGCTACTTGACATGACTGTATCATTTGTCACTCAGAGTTGTGATTGCAGTGTTATCATGTACATGTTATGATCCTATTTCTCTTTCTTTTTGTAGCATCAGCACAGGCAGGTGAAGGAGATGGGGCACAGCTGAGTGGGGAAGCATCTGGCAACAGGACCTCAGGTCAAGATACCACCAACTCAGAGGGACCCAGTGGCCCAGAGGGTGAGGGAAGTGCCACGGGGGAGACAGGATCTACATCCTGATCATCAGATTCCTCCTCCAGTGGCCACTCCCTATTGGTAGCGGACCCATCGGGGAACCCCCCAGTACTTTCCTTGTCCACCACCCCCCATTCTGTAACCACCCTCACTATTGCTCCTCACCTAGTTGGCCATGCCCACTTTCCCGAGAGGGTGAGTGTCTCCTTTGCCACAGGCACCTCTGCCCCAGCCCGTTACCCCTGCTGCACTCAGTGACGAGGCTATTGACCTCCCGAGGAACATCTCTGTGGGTCAGTCAGCCATTGTGAATTCCATCCAGGGACTGGCGACCCAAATGGAGCAGACAAACACGTTCTTGGAAGGCATTCATGGTGCAATGGCTGTCCTACAGAGAATTTTTCAGGGTCTGGCCCCCACACTGATGGCAACCAGTCACCCCCAGCTTTCATCCCCCCTCCTACTCCCTTTTCCCAGTCCAACTTCCCTCTTCCCTGACCTACCCAAAGCACACAGACAGATACACATGCATCCACCTCAACAGACAAAGGTAGCGCACACAAACACAAGCACCACAAGACACCCTGGCACGCACACAGACAACATCCAGCCACAGACACAGCAACAGTCACTACTTCCTCTGACACCCCACCACCCCAACATCACACCCACAACATCAAGCATACCTACAGACGCCACCACAACAGTCACTGACACAGCCGCCACACCCATTCTACTAGCAGACACCACCCCAGCAGACCCACAGACATCCACCACAAGCACCACACCTGCGGACACCAGAACTACTAACACACCTACATCCAGCACATCCACCATACCTGCAGTCACCCCTCCAACAAACATCCACCCACCATGGCATGCCCAGCACCTCCACCCCCCTTAAGCCTGACACATAAATGCCCTCACTCACCAACCCAACCGACACCCACCACACTCGAGCATACTTTGCATAAGAACGCACCCATAATATCCACACCTACACATCAGACAACCACTCGCTAAACCTCCAAATCCCGATCCCCTTCTGGTGTCTGTCCCCGGGTGTCCAAGAAGTTATTCCTGTGTGACCTTGATCTTACCCCTGTCCTACCCCCCTGTACAACACCCAGAAGGCCATTCCTTCCACCTCTAAGGCCTTCCTTGCCCCCTGCAAGCACCCATAGCCCTCCTCCACAAAGAAGCAGCCCACCTCTCCCAAGAAGAAGCCCCCCTCCCAAGCCCAAGCCCAAAACCCCCTCCCAAATCCAATCCTCCACCCCACCCACCCCTGGATAATCCCTGAGGTGCCTGCCTGCCCCTTGCTGCTCCTTTCTGTGGAGGTTACATGGCAGTTAGGTGTCAGGTTTGGGAACAACACTGTGCCATTATGGCCCTTATTCAAGGACTGGTCAATGGCCTTAGACTTTATCATTCTTTGACCAAATAAACCCAAACAGTTGTGTTTTTAGGTACACCTTTGTCCTGCAATTCCTTTTCTAGCTTTAAGTTGTTCCTGAGTAACTTTGGTTGTGTGACTGCAGTTGTGTGTTTTTGAGCCTGCTTGCTGATCCATGTGGTGTTGTTTGCAGTATGTGAGTTTGTGTGCAGTGCTGGTGTCTCCCAAGAGAAGGGTATATATTTTGTGTGTATGGGTATGTGTGTGTAAATGCAATGTTGGTGTCAAGACATTGAGTTGTGTTTGTTATGGTAAGCATTTCTTTTTGTGTGGTGCAATGTGGGCATGTATGGTGTTTGATGTGTCCCCCTGATCTGGCTTATGTATAGATGTGATGTGTGTCATCTTGAGTTTTGTATGTGCAGACATGGAGTGTGTTAAATTGTGCTAGATGTGTTTGCTTTTACCTGTGAATGTGTCCATTTAGGTGTGTGTCCCTTGCAGCTAGTTTCTGTAGAGGTATGTCCCATGCGGTAGGAGGTGTATGTGCTTTGATTGACTTCCTCTTCCCCATTGTTTAGATGTGCATGACAAATGGTTTTGGTATTGTTTTTCCCTGAGACCCACATGGGGCCACTTCCTGTGGACATGTTGTTTGAGGGTCCTATTGAAAGTGATATATGTGTGCCAGTGGAGTCTCCTTCCCTTGGTGTCCGAGATGGTCCCATCCCAATTATGTAGTTATAGTTGCGATGTTGTTCTTGATGTATTTATCTCTCTGTGTTTCGTGCATGCCATTGTACTTCCCTTGTGCTGTGATGTGTGTGATGTGTGCGTCCATTTCAGGTTTTTTTACAGGTGGTGTGGTTTGTGTTCCATGCCACATCAATAGATATGCTTGTTGTATGTGAGGACAGTTCCTGGACATTGGTAGGTGTGAGTGTGTGAGATGTATTTGTATATGTGTGTAGGTGTGTAGTTGTTGCTGTGTGTGACAATGTTGTGCAGCCTTCACTGTCCTTGTGCCTGAGCTGTGTGGCCATGTGTATTTGTGTAGTGTTGCAGTGCAGTGTGGGTGAGCTGGCCGAAATGTGCGTATTGTGAGTGTGTAGGTGTCCATGTTGCTGTATGTCAGTGAGTGTGTGCTGCATGAAACGTGTGGCTGCTGCCCGTGGTGTCCCCCCCATGATTTGTTTCCCGTTGCTACAAGCTGCTTTTAAATGTTAATGATGCAGGTAGGTGTGTGTAATTACGGTTGATGTTGTCCACGTCGACGTTGATCTTGTTGTCTTAGGATGATAAGCAGCAGCAGCATGATGTTTTCGAAGGGCTCCATGGCGGCACTGGAGGCTGTCTGCAGGTGAGTGTCTCCCTTTATACTGTTAATTTCCACCAGCTTGTACCTAGTGGTTGGACTGCCACGGTCACATTGGCGGTGTGCAACCTCGTAATGGGTCTGGCGGAAACACTGCCTCCGCTGGACTGTTTGTGCTTCCTGGTGACCCTGGCAGTCTGTGCTGCCTGGCAGTGCCAGCGGATCGCTGGTGGTCTTTTGTGGGTAATACCGCTAAAGTCATAATACAGCAGTCTGCTCTGCCAGACCATTGGCCGTCGGACCATCACTGGACTGCCAAACGCATAATAAGGCCCTTTATATCAGGTTTGTCCCACATGGAGAAGAGGTTTTTCTTTAGAAAAACAACAAAGTCCATGTAAGATTGGCATTTGGACACTTTTGCAAATTTCCCTGCTTCCAGGTCCTAGTGGGGCCAATCTGTTTGTTGCATCTGACCCGTACTCCATCATGCTCAGCCTCAAACTCTGCCTAGATCGTGATCTACTATGACCATTGACTATTATTAGTGATTTGCAGTTTTTGGAGCTATTTTCATTTGAATCTCTAAAAATGCAAGCTTCCAGTTACCCTTATTGGATATTTGTCATGTTGGAGTGATTTTGTTAAATGTTACACTTTTTAATGGGATTTTTACAGTGTTTTGTTTTCGACCATTTAACTGTTTGGTACTTCTAAATGCTTTACCTTTGATAGCTAAGAATTAGGCTGTCTGCTCGGTGCCATAGCCATTATAGTATTGAGCTCAGGTTTAAATTACTGAAACCTTTGACTGGACCCTACAAGATAGTGTCTTTATTATTTGCACCGGACATCAATCCAACCCAACTGATGTACCACTTTATTACAAAATATTATATCTGTGGTTAGTGTAGCCCAGTGAACCAGTGATTTGTAAGGTAATCTCAGTAACAGAACCAATATGAATCCATTTATGCGTTTAGCATGTGTGAACTGGATAATACACACTCCATGGCTCCTCTTCCTATCTACCTCCTACTCATTTCAGAGAGTGTTCCTGAGAGAGGTCGGCAAACACTTCATCCCTCATCAAATAAGATAAAGTTTCCCAACTTTGAAGAAGTAAAGTTTGCCTTATTTTACCTGCAGCTGAATTTCCTGGCCACGAAGAGCAAGATGTCAGGCTGCAGGGTTTTGGCATCCAGATTTCCTCTCTACAACTCAAACCAACCCAAGCCCTTAATGGTGGAGTGGAAATACTACTGCACCATTGCTTAATTTGTGCTTGTTACTGGCACTTATTTTTGAGGGCCGGCGCTTATTCTTCTGCCTCAAACATTTTCTGCGAGCAAAAGACAGACAAGGAAAGACGGAGGAAGAGAAAAACGAAAAATTTTTACAATTGGGGGAATGCTGATGGCAGGGAGTGGCTTTAAATGGATTAAAGAGGCCCGTGATGGCTTCAGGATTTCGCTGCCTCAGTATTCCGTCTTCCCACGTTTAATTGAAGCAGCCGCGTGTTTAAGAGAAGGGCTTTGAGCACCGGCATGTTTTTATTTACAAATTAAGCACTGTACTGCACCATCCGCTTCCTGCCCAGCGGAAGTCCCACCCTAAGGGACAAGAATACGAGCAAGCATGCTAATGGCCAGCGCACACTTGGGAAACCGGTTAACACTGAAATAGCTCTGAAAAATAAAGGATGTGCACCCCTCCCCCAACCCCAACCCCCTTTGCACTGTTTCCTTTAAGAGACCTTAAAAAATAACTAAAAACGTTTCCAGATTCATCATTCACAATGCCAGCGTACTACCACGTTTATGAACGTTGAAATTTGCAATTTCGTGCGCCCTTAGCTGAGTGCAGATTCCATGGTCTGGTCAATATCTTGATAAATAAATTAAACTCCCTGCATGCAGTTCTACTCTGTCAAAGGAGAACACACTACGAACCACCCTCCAACGAACCTCAATACAAAAGTTAAAGATTTCTGACTTGCTGTCCCCATGGTCGTAGCTTGGCAGGTGCCTGTCGTGCAGTTGGCTATAGTTTCACCAGCAAAGGAATCTCAGAGTGCTTCAACAAATACTGGATCCTGGCCAGGCAACGGGCAGCACAATGTAGCCTGGCATGGCAGCACACGCACTCTGAAATGGGTCTGAGCCGGAGTTTTAAACCTGGGCACTTTGGAATGGTACCCCCTGAAATTGGTTCTTGTTCCGTTAATAATCATTTTCAAAAATATATTTTTGAAGTAGCTCTAAATACACCAAATTCATGCGCTTATGTGAAACTAAGCACTTTAGTGCAATCTGTGAATCATATGGCTTCTGTAAGCAAGTCTGGGTGAATTATGAGAGGGCCTTTATGTGCATTCAGATAACACTACTCAGATATTTGGCGCAAATCTTAAATGAATAGTGCCTGAGTCAATAAGTAATTACCTTTATTGAATTATGCGCTGAGAGCCGCAGCAGCGCTCTGTCGTCTTGGCTAGTGGGTTAGGCCTGCAGCACCCCTCCTGCCTCACACCTGTCTCAATGCCGAAGGAGCAGAGCAGTCTGAGCAGACACGCATTGGCAGAATTAATTCCCCAAACCATATTACAAAACCACCCCTTAATTATAAACAGTGAATCTTTTCGCAGGAGGTAAATCTCTCAAAAAGTAAATTAAGGAATGGAGATAAGGTATACGAGCGTGCCATTAAAATGGATTGACGCGGCACCTGCCCACCATAAAGGCTACTATCTAATTCTATCTCATTCCAGGTAAATTACCAATGAAATTACTTGGGTTGTTTAACCCTCACCTTTTGTATCGCTGTGAGATGTCCACAAAAAGCTCAGCAGTCTGTGCACAAGGGATTTAATTATTCTATTCAAAGTTTGTTTTGCATTTCTGGAAAAACAATGCTGCTGTTTTAGTGGCAGCCTGTCTCTGTGCTAAGCCCCATAAACTCAATTCATGGGCAATGATTAGCGAAGAAGGTACAGTGGCACCAGGGCGAGTGGTGAAGAGAAAACCCTCTACCGCAACGTTTTGGCTGTCCTTTACTATCGAACTGGTCCGCATGGGAGATAATTTCCCTCCCTACTTTCTGGACAATTCTTTCAATGCGGTATATAATACAAAACATATCTAAAAATATTTATGTGAAAAAAAGCATGGCAAATAAAAATTGACTACAGAAAAAAAATATATCAAAGTACATATAGATTACTAGAAATTGACTATACTTAACTCAAGTATTTTCAAGTATTAATTCAAGTATGTTATTTATCAGCGTGTTCGGTCTATTGAAACCATTACACAAAGAGAAAAGAAAAAAAGAAAGAGGAGAAAGAAAAGAAAAGGAAAAAAAAAATCTTAAATACAATAATAAAATCGGTTTAAGATTAAATTATTCAGCTGAATTACAGAGTACTACAAAGTTGCTTGCTGGCTGGTTGTGCGCACTTGTCTTGCTTGTTCAGTCTCTTGAAGAAGGTGCCCTAATTTGTCCAAGAATTTAGCCAGTCTGCAGCTGAGCTGCACATCGTCCCCTTTAAAGTCTGCTAATATCGCCGGTCTGCACCTACGCAGCCCCTTTTGAAGTGTACAGGTCATAGGAGACTATTACGATCCGTTATGGTGCTTTTGCACAGGCATATCTGATGGATCAGCATTTCCGGAGCCAGCCCACATAGTCGACAGGTGTCCGTCATATTGACTTGCGTCCACCTAGGAAGGTGGGCATTTGTTGGAAGGCAGCCCATTCGGTATTTCATGAAGGCTGCTTTAATCCACGGGTTAACTGCTGCTCCCAGATAGAGTTGTGGGGGTAAACTCCATATGTAGATACCCTGACAGTATGTATATCTTCAAGGCACATAGATGCAGAGAGAAAAGATTAGTAAATCTATACTTGCCTTTATATTCTTACCTTTACAACATTTAGGTAGTTGATATTTAGGTCACAATATTTTTGGCATAACAGCATCATTACTGTCGTTGTTCTGACATACAACCCTCTAAAGCAGGCTAAGGTAAGCCATGAAGTACCGGTAGACTGACTCTTTTGCTCAACTGTTGTATAATGTTTCCATGCAAGTAGGTTATTCTCTCATCCCAGTAGTGCTGTTTTACTGCAGTCACAAGTCAGCCACAGTGTTAGCTAGGTAAAAATTTTCATTCCACCTGTGGTATTTACAAAATAAAAGCTATCATTTTATGCCACCCTACACATATTAACAGAAGCAAAGGAAATGTAGGTGGAGCAGAAATATAAAATAAAATTGATACAGTAGTAATATACAGAGAGAAAAATGTAAACTGCAGGAGACAACAACCCGAATGAAAATCTGTCAGAGGAAAACACATTGCTTACATTGAGGTCACAGATGCAGAAGAATGAAATAGACCTCAGTGAAATGCACTAGAAAAATCAAAACGTACAGCACTGAGGAGTTTTGGTTCTTGCTGCTGAATTAGAGAAGCACAAATGCAGCCTGTTTGGCTCTGGATGGAGCATCAAACGTGCCACAGAAACGCTTTATATTACTTGGAATCACGTTTGTGTTTGTCCATAATGTGATAGCACTCAAAGAAGCCTTCTAGGCTGAAGCACATGGTCGACAGGGTAAATGTGGGTATAGAAGAATCATATATGTCAGAACAGACATTTAACATGAGTTAAAGAGAGAGTGCCCACGTGGCAGACTATACTGCGTTCAATGAAGTACTGATCTACAGAGAAATGTGAAAACATTGTGACTGTATTCTCCTCCAAACGGTTGCTGAACAGCAGAAAACTAATATGTTTTTGAGCATGCACCTTCTTTATAAAGACAACTAAGTGTCTGGAAGCTAAGGTATTTTTCTCTTAACTCAATACATTCTTACGGTGGTTGAACAAAAGCATTCAATACATGTAAATGTAATAACATCATGTTATATGACAGAGAGGAGAGGTGACCTCAGACCTCGGATACCCGCAACCTCATCTGCAGAGTTCTGCAAGGATCCTGCCTGAGCCTGACCCTCTTCAATTAATACATAATCCTTCTAGCCAGCATCCTCCACTCTCATGACATCAATGCGCTCTCCTACACCAACAACATGCAACTCATTCTCTCCCCCATGGACAAGACAGCAAGTACCAAGGTCATGTTCATTGTCTGCGTGACAGAAATCGCCCACTGGATAAAGACCATCTGTCTGAAGCTGAACACAGAAAAGACCAAAACTGTGATCTTCAGGAAGAACACTCCACTGTTGAACTCTGGTAGCCAGCAGAGCTAGGACTGACATACACACCAAGAATCTCGGGATCATGTCATCAGAAACCTTGGCATGACCACCCAAATAAACAATGGTACCACCTTATCCTTCCATACCCTTAAGATGCTGAGGTGGATTTTCAAATGGTTCCCAATCAGCACCCGGAAAACTGTCATGCTCACCCTCATCACAAGCAAGCTGAGCTACGGGAACGTCCTCCATGGTGGGATGAACAAAAAACTGACCAGAAGGAATCTGACCATTCAGAACTTCGCTGCCAGAGAGACTATCAATCACCACTGACTACCAATAAGCAAACATGTACAGTTCAAAATCCTCACCTGTACTGTCTAGGCACTAGATAACACTGGTTCGGGATGCCTCGACAATTCCATTTGCTTACATAAAACTACCAGACACCTCCCCTGATCCGGGCTCCTACTTCCACGCATCCCATGCAGATGGAAAACCAGGTGTGACATTTGAGCCTTCTCCTATATCACTCTTAAAACGTGAAATGAGCTGCTGCTACATCATCCTCGTCACTTCTACTAGAAGCTGAAAACTTGGATTTTTGATTATTCCCCGTTAGCCTCTAGGTTTGGCTAGACTCACCTGCTCTGTGCCACGATACTCTCCTGAGTGATAGTGTGTTCTCCATATCTGCATAGCATACCAACAACATAACAGGAGGGCCTTGAGAATATGAAAGTTACGGCAGACAATAGTGGAAATCAAAGTGGTAATTAGATAGAGACATCTCACCATCTAGATAGCTCAGTGGAAAGAAAAGGTGGGATGGGAGGGTTAGACAACCTAGAGATTTTTTGAATGAGATGACAGCAAATATTAATTGAACTTAGTTGACTAATGGAGTAACATTAGGTTTAAAAGAGTCTTAATCCATATCAATCAATGGTTATATCCTTTTAACACACAGGCCCATATTTATACTTTTTTAGCGCCGCATTTACGCCATTTTTTTACGCAAAAGCGCTGCAAACTTACAAAATACAATTGTATTTTGTAAGTTTGCGCAGTTTTTGCATCAAAACGCGGCGCAAATGCGGCACTAAAAAGTATAAGTATGGGCCACAGTATCTGGGATGCATCAAAAAACAAAGATGGTGCGGGCTGCAAAGGAGGTGATGCGTAAAAAAAGCAAGCAATGCATTGATTCTTTCCTTGCAGGTGAGGCAATGCAGTGTTTCTTTATTGCAGTGGAGGATGATGAGAAAATGACACCCAGGGACGATGCGTGGAAAATCCAGATGCACTGTGTTGATGGATCCACTCTGAAACAAGAGCTGCATCTATTCTTCTGCCGCCACCAGCTTCCACTTGCAAGGGCCCAGGGACTGGATTTGGCATCACTTGGCAAGTCAGGGCACTCAGCAGAAGGGCCCAGGCACTGATAGGTGAAGTCTTTGATGTCCCTGAGACTTCTAACAAGAGGCAAGCTCAGTTCAAGCCCTTGGAGAACCTTGGAAAGCAGGATGTAGAAAGCAAAGTCCCCCCCATTCACACCCAGAACAGATGCAGCAAGTAGCAAGCCAGCACAACAAAGCAACAGGCATAGTGACAGTCCCTCCTATGGCAGCTAGCTCTTCTTCCTGACAGAATGTCCTCAGTCCAGAAGTGTTCTAAATGTGTGGTTGTAGGAAAATGCCATTGTTATCCCCCCACTTTTTGTCTGGTATTGATGCTAACTTGACTGAGTGTGTGCTGGGATCCTGCCAACCAGGCCTCAGCACCAGTGTTCTTTACCTAAACTGTACCATTGTTTCCACAATTGGCACACCCCTGGCACACAGCTAAGTCCCTTCTAAAAGGTACCAGTGGTACCAAGGGCTCTGTTACCAGGAAAGGGTCCCTAACAGCTGCAGCATGTATTGTGCCACCCCAAAGGACCACTCACCAAGCACAAGCACACTGCCATTGCATATTGTGTGTGCTGGTGGGGAGAAACAAGCAAAGTGGACATGGCACCGCTTCCAGGGTGCCATGCTAACAAACCGCTGCCCATGGCATAGGCAAGTCATCCCTCTAGCAGGCCATTACAGCCCTTAGTCAGGGTGCACTATACCACAGGTGAGGGCATAGCTGCATGAACAATATGCCCCTACAGTGTCTACGTCCATTCTTAGACATTGTAAGTGCAGTGTGGCCATATTAAGTACATGGGCTGGGAGTTTGTCATTACAAACTCCACAGCTCCATGATTGCTTCACTGAAGGCTGGGAAGTTTGGTATCAAACTTCTCAGCACTGTAAACCCACACTGATGCCAGTATTGGACGTATTGTACAATGCACACAGAGGTCATCTTAGAGATGCCCCCTGTATTTTACCCAACCCTATAGGGTAAGGCTGACCAGTCTGTGCCAGCCTGCCACTAACAGACAAGATTCTGACCTCATGGGGTGAGAGCTTTTGTGCTCTCTGAGGTCAGGAACAAAGCCTGCTCTGGGTGGAGGTGCTTCACACCTCCCCCTACAGGAACTGTAACACTTGGTGGTGAGCCTCAAAGGATTGGGCCTCCTGTTACAGTGCCCCAGGACACTCCAACTAATGGAGATGCCCGCCCCCCAGTCAAAGCCCCAATTATGGCTGAAAGTCCGGCAGGAAACTTAGGAAAAAGAAGGAGGAGTGACCACTTCAGCTGGGACCACCCCTAAGGTGTCTAGAACTGAAGTGACCCCTCCTTGCAAGATCCTCCATCTTGTTTTGGAGGACAGGGAGCAATATAGTTAGGAATGTCCCCTGTCCCCAAAGGGAGTGGGCATAGGAAGGGTGTAGTCACCCTCAGGGACTGTAGCCCTTGGCTACTGCCCTCTGACCCCTGTAACACCCTTAAATCTAGTATTTAGGGCCTCCCCTGCACCTTGCTCGCTAGATTACCAGCGACTCCAGAGGAAAGAAGAAGGACTGCCAAGCCGATCCCAGCACTGAAGACTCCAGACGACAACCTGTCCTGTCTGCAGCCTCAAAGACCCCTGCTTCAAGAAGGCGGGGCATCCTGCAGGACCAGCCACCTCTCCAAACCCCCAGAGGACTGCCTGCCCAGCCGAGGACCAAGAACTCCTGAGGACAGCAGCCCTGTCCAGAAGAAATCACCAAAAGGACTCCAGAACCGCCCCAGATCCACGGCCCTGTCCACTCTGCACCTGACGCGACCCGAGTCCAGGTGGCCCACTGGTCCAGAGAAGATCCCCAGGTGATTCCAACCTCGAGCACGCCCTGGAGTGACTCCCTCTTGGACAACACAACAATGCCTGCAGCCTGAATCTGGAGGACCCCCCTTGACCACATCCGGATCCAACGAAGATTCCCAACACCCAAGGAGAACCCTGCACCTCATTTTGGTCATATCTGGTCTCAGAGGTCCAGTACTTACACTCATTTCTGCCTTTAAAGTAGGCAAACTTCAAAGGAAAGTATTTGTAGTGCACAAGACCCTGTCTTTCCTGCCCTGGCCTCAGACACACTGTAGGGGCTTGGAGACTGCTTTGTGTAAGGAAAGGCACAGCCCTATTCAACTACGAGTGTCAGCTTCTCCCACCACTCTAGCCCAGGAAGACCCATCAGGAAATACAGGGCACACCTCAGCTCTCTTTTTGTGACGGTATAGAGTGAATTCACAAACTTACCAACTGTCATCCTGACCCAGGTGTGTATTCCACAGACAGACAGAGGCACAGAAATGGCTAAGCAAGAAAATGCCCACTTTCTAAAAGTGGCATTTTCAAACTTACAATTCAAACCAACTTCACCAAAAGATGTATTTTTAAATTGTGATTTCAGAGATCCCAAACTTAATATTTCTATCTGCCCCCAATGGGAAATAGCACAAAAAAGATAGTTCATGGCAATCCCCATGTTAATCAGGACATGTGAAAGATACTGGTACATGTCCTACCTTTTAAATACACTACACCCTGCCTATGGTGCTGCCTTGGGCCCACATTAGGGGTGAATAACATGTTAAAAGGGAAGATTTGGGCTTGGCAAGTAGGTGCACTTGCCAGGTCTAAATTGCACTTTACAACTGCTCACACAGACACTGCAGTGGCAGGTCTGAGACATGTTTACAGGGCTACTCTTGTGGGTGGCACAATCAGTGCTGAAAGCCCACCAGTAACATTTGGGGAGTTACTAATATATCAATTATGCCCATCCTCATAAACCAATTCCCAATACAAAGAGAGCATATGCACTTTAGCACTGGTTAACAGTGGTACAGTGGCTAGAGTCCTAAAGCCAACAAACACAGGTCACAAAAATTTTGGGGATAAACCTGCAAAAAGGGCCAGGTCCAACAGTGATTAGTACTGCTCTTCATTGTTTTTTGGTAGAGAGTATTTCGGCATTAATGTTTCCTCATAATGGCTAAATCCCCCCAAACATTATTTTGCTTTGAAAGTCTTTGTTTTCTTCACCCGGGGTAGTGTTTAGTCGATTGTTGAAGGCTGAGTCATATATTCCCTGATCCTTCTACATCTTCTGTCTCTCCACTGTATCAGTGCTGAAGAAACAGAACATTGTGAACAGACAACACTGCTAAAAGTCATAGGGAGAACTAATAGAGCATCAAACAGAACTAAGTTACAGAACTAATACCCTAAACCACATTGAAAATCATCCCTTAATTCTGCAGGCAATTGCAATTATTAACAACAAATCATTTTGCAGGAAAAAATCTTTCAAACAGTAGATTACAGATGAGACATAAGGTAGAGTGCCAGTAAATTGGGCTTATCCTCTCACCATAAAGACTAAAATCTCATTCTACGTACATTAATCAAACTTAAAACTGTATTTCGATGTTAAGTTGTTATTTAAAAGAATTGAGCCTGTCCTGCATTCTTTTTTTACCAGGGACTGGTCAAAAACAATTTTCTCAAAACATCCATACTTAAGACAACAGCCTAAGGTACATCTAAAAGTTAGTCTGAGGTATTGTAGCCTTACCTGGACTTCAGCAGAGCTTTCTCTTCATGTCAAGTCAAGGTACACTTCTAAAGTGCCCAAACCTACTGTCTTGATCACCCGAATGCTGCTCCACTAAGAGTTCTCAACTATCCAATTCTAGATCACAAATCCAAGTTCAAGCATTGCCTGTAACCCTCTTCTACTTAAGAAATGGTACTGCATTATGGGCCTCATTCTGACCCCGGCCGGCGGCAGAAGGCCGCCCGCCAGCCCAGCGGGAAACACCCTTCCATGAGGATGCCGGCTCCGAATGGAGCCGGCGGAGTGGAAGGGGTGCGACGGGTGCAGTTGCACCCGTCGCGATTTTCAGTGTCTGCATGGCAGACACTGAAAATCTTTGTGGGGCCCTGTTACGGGGGCCCCTGCAGTGCCCATGCCATTGGCATGGGCACTGCAGGGGCCCCCAGGGGCCCCACGACACCCCATACCGCCATTCTCTTCCTGGCGGCCAAAACCGCCAGGAACAGGATGGCGGTATGGGGCTCGGAATCCCCATGGTGGCGCAGCAAGCTGCGCCGCCATGGAGGATTCCCCAGGGCAGCGGGAAACCGGCGGTACACCGCCGGTTTTCCGTTTCTGACCGCGGCTGTACCGCCGCGGTCAGAATGCCCATGGGAGCACCGCCAGCCTGTTGGCGGTGCTCCCGCGGTCGTTGGCCCTGGCGGTTTTTACCGCCAGGGTCAGAATGACCCCCTATGTGTTCTTCAAACAACGAAGGTAACCATTTGAATAAGTTGAACCTAGACTTTACACCAACCTTGTTCACCTGTGACCCATCATGGCCCTTGTGTCAGCTGACATGACATATGACGACGTTAAAGAAATTCAAAGTATTTTCGACTAATATAACCATATATGTGCCCACGCCACAAACCTTTATTAACGGACTATTGTGATAAAAACCCTACGTAATAGTTAACTTTAATGTTGTTCCAGTTTCTCCCACCCTTGCTCTGAAATTTTATTGGTGATTAGTTTATATATTTTTGCTATGCTTTTACCTTGACGTTGTTCTTTATGTTTTAACTGGGTTGATTGGGTTTGTCATTTCCTTGCATTTCCAGTTAATTCTTATTCTAGTTTGTATGGTGGCTCACTAAGTGGCACATTATAGTGAGCCTTAGACCTGGTGTTCCGTGCACACTGTGGTGCCATCTAGTTCCAAAATTAACATTTGCAATCATACAGATTGAAATGGAACTGAGTCATGCATTGTATGACTTTTCCTATTACCCTGTGGAATATTAAAGACATGTAAGGTTCTTACCTTGGGCCCTGCTTAACCTGTTAAGATGTGCCTCTTCCCACATTTGCTGTCCTGGGGCTTGTTCAGCAACATTTTGCTATGCAGGAGAAATTTGGTAAAACCATTGCCCATCAGTTCAGTTATCGGTTTAAGAGAAAGATTTCACAATTAATCCGGAGAGAAATCCCTCCTGTTTACTCTGGGCCAATGGATATTTGTCTTTTTAAGCCTTTTATTGATGAAATCTTTTTAGTAATTTATCTTCATTGATCAGCATATACATATATCAATATAAAACATTATTTTTGTCAGTGATCAAAAATAAGCAATCAATAAATCATACTAAGTGCATTAAGCGTGTTCCATAAAGGATAAAGGAAAGAATCTCTATTCTAGGAGTGAGAGTAAAAAAAGTATCAGTCTCAGTAACCCATAAAGAGTTCGGATTAGAGACAGATCAAATAGCATAAAGATTTAGTATCAGAATATCAGTTTAGTAATTCGGTTTGGTTCGGTTCGAAAACTTTATTCAGCAAATGCAAAATAGCCATAAAAGTACAGAAATATATATAAATACATATTCATCATAATCACATCCTAATTCATAATACAAATACAATCTAACCATAAAAGATAGACAAATAAACATATAAAACACGTGGCGCAGACCCCGCCAAATTCATGATGACAATTATCATAAAAGGGAATAGATTAATAAAACGGGAAAAATAAAAAAAACAATTGCACTTATCCAGATTCACCATAAGTACAAACAAGACTTTTCCTAACTTTTATGGCATTTAGGATATATAATGCCACCCTATAGCACACATGTGGATTGTTTGGAGTTAAAATAAATTCCAATGCCATCAAGTGTGTTCTTTTATTGTATTCCATAAAAAGAGGTTTAAGATAAAAAATTCTAAGATGTTCACAAAATGTACAAAATAACATAAAGTGCAAATTGCTCTGTTTACTAGCCCCATCACAGCGGCAACTGGCTGTCTCATGAGGACAGGACCTTATACTAGGGAATGCTACTAAATGGTGCACAATTCCCAGTCTTAATCTTGTCAGAACAAATTGATGCTGCATATTATTGACACTAGTAGATAACCTTCTCTGCCTCCAGTTAAAGGGACATATATATATATATATATATATATATATATATATATATATATATATATATATATATATATATATATATACACACCAAGAGTGGATTTTATGGATTCAGAAGTTTTCCTGCCATCCACCCTATAGTGCAGAAAAAGTGTCCTTGATAAGTTTCTTTGGTAATGTCAACACTTTCTCTGGGTCTGGATTTATGGTTATATTAAATACAGATTTAAAAGAAGAGTCAATAAAGGCGAGCCATGGAATGCACAGAGCATAATCCAATTTTATACAATCTAGGATAAGTTGTTTAGTCAAAACAGTTTCCTCCTTGGACCAGATACTATGCCATAGGAGCACGGGGCTTACCTGCAACACTTCCTCCAGATATTAGAGACCCACCTCCTAATGTACAATCCAATTTGAAGAAGGTAAACATAGCAAACGTTTAAAAAAATGATTTTACTCTAATAGTAAAGGGATGCTTTTTGTATACCTCCATACTCCAGCTCCATACACTACTGTGGATAATGCTCTAGCCCTGTAAATATTTACCATAGTGGCTATGGGGAAACTCCCTAGTTTCCGGGCAAATCTAAAGATAGCGCAAGAATTCCTTCTTAGCTTATCCTTACCCGAGTAGATATGCTGTCCCATAGGAATTAACAGTAGTAATCTTTGTATAGTGAACATAAAAGCCCCTACATTTCTTTGCTTTTTGGCCACAGACCATAGTAAAAGTTTTAGATTTGTTAATCACCATCCCCTTTGAGGTCACGAACTGCTCAAAACCATTCATTAGTTTCTGAAGCCCCACTGGGGTCCTGGAAATCAGGACAACATCATCAGCATATAGTAGTGCAGGTACAGGCCACCCTTCCACATAAGGAGGGTCCGCCTGAATTTCCTGTAGAAATGTATCCACCCCATTGATAAATAAAGAAAACAGTAGTGGGGCGAGGACACAGCCTTGGCAAATGCCTCTTCCAATCTTAAAAGGGGTGGTGCATTCTCCCATTTGCCCAAAGCAAACTTTGCATAGAAATGGGCCAATAAATCGATAAATACCTTGGGGCACCCATATCTAGTAATGTGGGCCATAGAAGGGCATGCTCTGCTAAATCAGAGTGCACCTTTTTTTGCCTTTGTATACTTCCCTATGATCAGATCTAAGTTAACACATTGCTCAATAGTGCCCAGTCCTTTCCTGTACCCAAACTGAACAGGAGAAAGGATATTATTATCCAATGCCCAGTCATTAAGTCTTGCCAAAATAACCCTGCTAAGGATTTTTATAGATGAGTTCATAAATGATATTGGACGATAATGTTTAGCGTCATCTTTTTCGCCTTTCTTATAGATAGGTATAATAATGAAAGTAGTCCAGGATGTCGGGATGTCCCCCGTTATAGCTATGTTGAACAGCCTAGTCAGAATAGATACACAAAAATTACTTTTATATTTAAAATCATCCACCAGTACCCCATCCAGTCCTGGAGCCTTACCCCTGGCACTAACTAACACAGCTGAAAGAACCTCATCCATAGTAGTATGTAATTGGTTGGGATACCCCGACTCCAATTGCCCAGTTATATCTACTGAGCTGCTCCTTTGCTTAAAAAGCTCTGGGAAGTGGTCCACCCATGTTGCACAGGCTACACTAGAACCCAGTTCAGGAGGCACCCATGGGGCGAAAAGGGGGCATTTACTAATTTCCAAAACAATTTGGTATTATTTGTATCCTTCGCCAGGGCTAATTTTGACCATGCCTCTTCCCTCAACTCTTTCTTTCTTCGCTCCAGGGCTTCCCTGTATTTTGCATGCAGTGACCTAGTAGCCACCGGGTCTCCGGGTGATGTGTGAAGGGCTAATTTAAGGTCCCCCCTGTCTTTGGTACACGCATAGTCAAACCACCCTTTGTTCTTCTCAGTCTGCCTAAATTGTGGGAGATATGTCAGAAGACCCTCAGGCCTATTATTATACCTTTTTTTGCCCCGCAATGACGCAAATGCGGCGCTAAAAAAAGTATAAATATGGGCCTTAGTGTATACAATAACTTTACAACTGTGAAGGATCAATTTCCTCTTAAAGGCAGTACTTAATTTCAAGCAAACACCCTGTATGATATTCTGCAGAAGGTCATTGGCTGGGTCTATAGCTTTCCATTTCAGTCTCACCCCATTAATCCTATGTGCCTCTACCTGGTTCATGGTAATATGGAACAGACCCTTTGGGCCCCAAAATACAGTTGAAAAAATTATCTGATCATGATCACTCAGTAATGACTGGGCAATATAGGGGGTATCACATACATTATTGGCGAATGAAGACACTATAATATGATCAATAACAGATGAATAATTAGTACCTCTAAAGGATGGTATTACCTCACCATTAACGCCATGTTTACATTTCATTAACATCAAATCATATTTAGAAAGAGTCACGTTGAGCGCGTCACCACAAACATTATGACAAAAATGGTCAGACCCTACCCCCTCATGACTGGTAAACCCACAGGTCCGGGATATTGGCAGGGAACATGACTGAATGTTAAAATCTCCAACCCACAATATAATGAAATTAGAATGGATAGGATGTAAAAATGTGTGTAAGCTCTGGTCCAGAGCATGAACTACTCTGCAAAACAAACAATTAGTACCACATCGGTCATACTCATATGCTTTAACCACAACAGTTGAAAGTTAGGAGTCTCCCAGGAAATCTTTTTGGCCACTACAGGGAGTTTATTCGAAATAAGCACCTGAAGCCCACCCTTGGCCCTCCCAGATTGGGAAGGAGTAGCAGGCAGGAAATGTGAGGTAAATCCTTGCATATGGATAGGAGAAACGCACCATGTTTCTTGGATACAAACCAGGTCAAGTTTATTAATGATGTTACACCACTCCTCTGTCTTAATCTTACTACGTAGACCTTGGTCATTCCATGTAGCAAAATTGTGGCGCTCATTATTATTTCTAATATACTCATTATCCCCATTCACTGCCTCTATCTGGCTATTGGTGCTTAAAAGCTTTTCCATTAATACCTGTCAAGGTTATTAATACAGGCCACAGGGTCCTCCCCATCTGGCCCCTGGGTCACTGACTGGGCATTACTAAAATAGACAGACATTGGCCCTCATTCTGACCTTGGCGGTCGGCGGAGAGGCGGCGGTCGGACCGCGAACAGACCGGCGGTATTAAAAATGGCATTCTGACCGCGGCGGTCACCGCCGCGACCGACCGCCACTTCCCCACTCCGACAGCCACGGCGGTCATGACCGACGGGCTGGAGTCTGCGCACTCCGGTCCGGCGGTCGACCCAAGACCGACAACGGTATCATGACCCTGCTCACCGCCGCGGTTTCTGGTGTTCGGGAACCGCCATGCGAACCATGGCGGTAGGCACTATCGGGGCCAGGGAATTCCTTCCCTGGCACTGATAGGGGTCTCCCCCACCCCCCACTGCCCCCCCGAGTCCTCCCCCCACACCCTCCACCCCCCTGCCACCCCCCAGAGGTGGTACGAACCCCCTCCCCACCCCCACCCCGACATGCACATACACGCCCCCCGACATGCACACACCCCCAACATGCACATATACACACCCCCTACACACACACATACACAACGGGGACACATACCCGCACACATACATGCCGACATGCGCACCCGCCGAACTACACACATTGCCCATAGGCACAGCAGCACTCCCCGCCCGCATGCACGCACTCACACACCCCCTCTACACACTCACACGCACACCCCCATGCACGCACACATCACACAACACCCCCCCCACCCCCTCCCCTCACGGACGATCAACTTACCTTGTGCGTTGGTCCTCCGGGAGGTGACAGGAGCCATGGGGAGGTGACCGCCAACAGAAGACCGCCAACAGAAGACCGCCACACAGAAATCTGGGTCGTAATTCTGTGGGCGGTGTTCTGCTGGCGTGGCGGTGGAGGTTGACCAGTCTCCACTTTCCCGCCGACCGCCAGTGTGGCTGCTGGCGGTTTTCCGGCGGAACGCTCCCAGCGGTCAGAATGCGCACAGCGGCATACCGCCGCGGTCGGCGGTCTTCACCGCGGCGGTAACTCGGCGGTCTTGCGAAAAGACCGCCAAGGTCAGAATGACCCCCATTGTCTTTTCAGTGGTCCCCACCATACAAGGCCCCCTCTTTTGACCATCCACGTGGCCCCTGTGATTTTGTCAGTCGTTATCTGAAAGTGAACTCAAGGCCTCATATCTATTACTTGATGGCACTGAGGGGGTATAGTG
Organism: Pleurodeles waltl; assembly: GCF_031143425.1. NCBI lineage: Eukaryota > Metazoa > Chordata > Amphibia > Caudata > Salamandridae > Pleurodeles > Pleurodeles waltl. The sequence continues at coordinate 907,612,317 of NC_090442.1, forward strand.
TGAATTATTGATTGACTCAGGGCAAGTGTGTATCGGGGAATGCCCTGATTGTACAGGTTGCAAATGTCTGTAGAATGCACCCAATGAGAGCAATAATGGAGTATTGTCATGTTGTGGGCGTAAAGAAGCCCTAAATAAAATGTCCCTCACATGTCTAGAGCTCCTAGAATTAATGTTGATACAATCACCCCCACAGTCTTTCTCCAGCAGTCCCACCCAGACTACTCTTCAAGTTAGGATGATCTGGTGGGCATTATCTATTGTAAATAAATTATTTTGGACCAACCAGTGCACAGCTTTGTTCTTCAGAGTCCGTTGGAGTTCGCTGTGGCCAGGCTGTAGAGAAGGGACATTAGCCATGATAATAACATAAGGGCAACACTCTGGTGGTAAATTAATAGTTGGGAGATCCTCCCTTGGGAGCAATGGGGCAGACACAGTATTCTGTGCATTCAAGATGTTACATGGCTGGGACATGCCAGATGCTTTGGAGTTTATAGTGAGTTTTAAGCCATCCGGTAGCAAGTCGTACAGCTTCTTACTGATAGTTGTATGCCACCCGCTAGAATGGCCTTTACCGCAGGCCTCCCTTCGCTGCCCTGAAGGTAAGGTTCCTCTGCCCTGGGTTCGGTGCTAAACAACGTTCATCTATAGGGTCTGTGCCCTGTGATATAACTGTGGGGCCTAACTCATTTTGTGCAACATTCTGTAAAAAAGTAGTTTGGGAATTATGGGCCACCATGGGCAAAGAAAGCTTCTGACACATTGCTATTATTTTCTCCAGTTTATCAAATTTATCTTTGAGTGGCTTAAATAACTCATTAAGGACAGATATAAAATTATTCCAAGGTGTGGGTTCAGGATTAACTGACATACTAGGGCCCAGATCACTGTCAGCCCCCCTTCTGCACCGTTTCCTCCTTTTTACGGCAGGTGAGTGATTGGCTAATATAGGGGTAGCAGTAGCTGTAGCCGTATACCCTGAATGATCATCACCAGTCCTCATTACATGCGGTTCTAAAGTATGATGAGTATCAGTTACCAGGTCTAATGGTCTGGAAAATCCTTCCATTCCTTCACTCAATCCAGCTGCCCCCAGAGATAGACGCCTTTTGGCAAGATTAATTTCCTTAGAGATGACCCCCACTGCCTGCACTAGAAAGGAATTGTGGTGGAACGACAAGGTTAAATATCTACCTTCTGACTTTCAGTTTTCCGTTTACCCATATTTTATGGTATATATTAGCACCCACTTCAATAGTTCTATTTGCAGCTGCAGAAGAGCGGGCATCGATGTAGGGAAACAATAATAGCACACATTAACGTCCCAATTCCTTACTCATCATTGCTTGTGACCACACATCGTTATAGACGGCCTTATCTATTACCAATAAGAAACACAAAACCAAGCCCAGCCCAGCCTCGTTTGCCTGCAGACGGGCCCGCTCTTGGCCTGGTCTTGGACCGGGCATGTGCCTGGGCGTGTTCTGCACAGCGGAAGCGCAAGTCTTAATTTATTCGCCACCGGGTGCAGCAGAGCGTCGTAGGTGGCCACCTCCCCCCTGTGTACCTGGGAGGTGTGGTCCTGTTGAGCCCTTCGCCCCTGTGGTCAAAAGCAGAATGTTGCAGACAGTGGAAGCGCAAGTCTTAATTTATGCGCCTTTTGGCACGGCAGAGGGCCTCCTCCTCCTGCCTGGGAGGTGTGATCCTCTTGAGCCCTTTACCCCTATGGTCGAAAGCAGAGTGTTGTGCGCAGTAGAAGCATGAGTCTTAATTTATGTGCCTTTGGGTGTGGCAGAGCGTCTTTGGCAGCCTCCTCCCACCAGTGTGCCTGGGAGGTGTGGTCCTGTTGAGCCTTTTTCCCCAGTGGTCAAAAGCAGAGTGTTGCGTGCAGCGGAAGCGCGAGTCTTCATTTATGCGCCTTTGGGCATGGCAGAGAGTCGTAGATGGCCTCCTCCCGCCGGTGTGCCTGGGAGGTGTGGTCCTGATGAGTCCTTCGCCCCCATGGTCAAAAGCAGAGTGTTGTGTGTAGCGGATGCGCAAGTCCTAATTTATGCGCCTTCGGTCGTGGCAGGGCGTCGTAGGTGGCCTCCTCCCGTCGATGTTCCTGGGAGGTATGGTCCTGTTGAGCACTTCACCCCTGTGGTCAAAAGCAGATTGTTGCGGGCAGCGGAAGCACAAGTCTTAATTTATGTGCCTTTGGGCGCAGCAGTGCATCGTAGGCAGCCTCCTCCCGCCGGTGTGCCTGGGAGGTGTGGTCCTGTTAAGCCCTTCACCCCCGCTTGCTGGGGCAGATGCAGAGAATGAGACAGGGTGCTGTGTCGCCCTCCCTCCCTGGCGCTTCCTCTGCAGTGCAGTCACTTAGTAAGTCAAAAGTCAATCAAAGCAGAACTCCTCATATAGAGAGGGTCAAGAGTCTCAGCATTAGCAACATCTGAATGGCAAAGTAGAAAGGGTCTGGTAGAACGAGGTAAACTACTCAGGATCATGCACTATTATAGACATCATAATCTAAGCTTTTTCAACATGTTGCTTCTTCTTTCTTCAGTCAGCCAATCAGCTTTCAATGTCTTCCTGGGAACAAGATTGCTCATTGTCTTCTTACCAGGAATACAATAGTCCACAGACAGCAATGTCAAATGAAACATTTTTATCAAATACAAAGTTTATGCTTCTGTCGCTTCAAACCATTAATTGACTTTAGTAACCGGAATCTTCATGTTTAAGCTTCTACATTACCTTACTAAAAGGCAAATTCCTTATTTATTACTTTACAGTGTTCTTATTTAAAAATAAACATTTACAGAGTTAAACAAAAACATGATATGCAACTATTATTCATTAGGAAAAATATGTCTATGGGAAGGTCTGGAGAAATAAAACTTTGCATTCTTAAACTAGGTCAGTTTGTCAGAAAATGATGCTTCAGCTATCCAGGCCTAGGACAGATAAATATGGTTACCTACTACAATTTTTGCATTTAAAAACACTAATGTTTCATTAAAGCCTACATGTCAATTCTACACATTATTGCATTATTTTTCTCAACATATAAAATGCATTTGCACTGGTCTCTTGTTTCTTGGAGTGTTAAGACCATATTCTATGTTTTCCATAAAATGCTCAGTGAAAAAGTGTACTGTGTTTTGCTATTGGTTGTAAAGAACTGTACTTTCAATTCTAGATCATACTATGTATAAAAGGTCACCTGCCACCTACAGTTAATGCCACTGAACTTATTGATGGGCATAGCATAGAAGTGTGCGATTGAAAACTATAAATCTTTTTACATTTTTTCCATTATTATAATTTGGGGAAAAATAAATTAACAAATAACCACACTTTAATTTCAAAGCCATTGAAAATGTCAGCTGTTATAAACCATCTTACCTTCTGTCAGATACATAATGAATTTTATAAAACCAACAAGCAAATCATAAAAAGTATCATTTCCCATACAACACATTTTGGTATCTGTGGCTATTAATATTAAAAGAGAGAGATTTGTGATGCAGATATTTTGGACAACTCTCAACTTCTTATGCATGTCTCCTGAAAGTCTCTTTCGCACCCCACATATCATTGACTGTGGACTAATCCATCATCATATGGTTGTGATATAATTTTATGTTTTACACCTCCAATATTCATCCTTTTTCAGCAGCTAAGAAGGTCCAGTTCAACACCAGTGCTCTCCTTCAAGCTATCCAGGCATCACAAACAAAGCTGAAGACCAGGATCAGGAAGGAGGATATTGCCCTACTGAGACAAGACCTGCACAATGTGGTGTACAGAATTTTGGGAGGCAAAGGACGCATCTCCAAGCTGGTAGATAATGTTCATGTGCTACAAACCACTATAGCATGCCTAATTATCACCTCACGCATTTTGAAGGAGTGCACAGAGGATGCTCAGAACCAGGCTGAGAGGAGCAATTTGTGCTTTATAGGATTCCTAGAAGGCTCAGAGGGCAACTTTTCAGAAATACCACCAAAATGTTGAACTATAGGGGCAGAAATATGATCCTCAAAGTGGCCAGGGATAAAGGGGTGCTCTTGTACCAGTCTGCCAAGATGGTCACATTTCCCAATTACACCTGGCAGATCCAGAATCAGCAAAAGTCCTTCAACACGGTCAAGCAGAACCTGAGGGCCATGATACTGCAAAATATGCCCAATTTCCCTGCCAGGCTCAAGGTTATTCATGTGCCCAAGTCCTTACTCTTCAACACCCCCGAAGCAGTGTGGGAGTGGGCAATGGCACAGCAGTCCATGGGGGTGCTCTGCCCTCCAACCGAGGATAGGTGGGTCACAGAGATACTGGCCCAGCTCAAGCCCAATCCAAGAGATGAAATAAGTGTAAGGGGCCCCAGAGGGAGTGGGGGTAACTGGTAGATTGCCGGGTTTTTTGCCCTCAGAAACAAATTCTGCAAGGATCTAAAAAAAGGCACCCAGGATGTATCAGACAGAGGCATGTTCTCCTCACAGTACTCTAAGCTGCGAGAGCCCCGGGGGACTGGAGCCAATAGCTGAAAAGCGATGGGGCTGTTTTTTCCAGATGGGCAATATGAAGGCTAAATATGGGACACCAGTTAATTACATAATCCTCCTTGTTCTTTGCCAACAACACCGTATCCTTATGCAATGATATTCTTTATGGTCTTGTGAACGTTACGTGGCCGCATTTGTTTGTTCGTGTTCCTTAGATTGTGGTGACAGATGCTTTCGCTGTGGAAGCATGGGGAGAGGGGAATTAGAGGGACTTGAAGGGGAGAAGTTCTGGCCCAGTTGGCCTTGATGTTTATAGTTATGCTAACATTTAGTACAGTGCATTTCAGTGACAACCTTCTTTGCAGGTACTTGCCTGCAGGGGTAGGATGGTGACAGGACCGTGAGGGTTGGTCGGGGACTTTGTTATGATCTGGAATCCAAGCAATGTCCAGGTATGTACGACTTACAGGTGATGATATGGAATGTCAATCAGCTGAAAGACCACATTAAAAGAGGAACTGTCCTTGATTTTGCAAAACACAACACACTGGCAGTTTTGATGCTACAAAATAACTCACCTAATGGGTACCAGATGCCCATTCCTGGCCTGATACGGCTATGACAGGGTCCCTCATTTGAGGCATGTGCGAAAATGGCCCCATTGTGGTCTCCAATGTTGAGGCGGACCCTCAGTGCAGAGCTGTGGCTCTTGAAGGGATGGAAGAAGGGTGCTCCTATAATCCACACCACACCTACAAGCTTCTACTTTGAAAGCTTTTAAAACTATTGTGCTTTGACTCCCACATGCAACCGTGATCACAGGTGGGGACTTTAATGCTGGGATGTCCCCTGAGAGGGACTCCTCGAGGATTGAGGGAGCTAATCTGGACAATGTAACAGGACTGTTTCCGTGGGCAACAAGCCTCAGATTTTGCAATGCATGGCTTGTCTAGAATTTGACAAATGTGTAATATGTTGATACTTCTACAGCTCATAAAACTGGATCTCATATTGACCTTTTCAGCTTACCAGCTACAGATATTCTCTCTATGACAGGTGCACACATCCTTTCCCACGATCTCGGACCTCTCGCCAGTCTTGCTCCTGCTGGGGATACAACGGGCAGGTTGTTGTCGAGTGTGGCACCTCAACACTTGATGTTTGGTAGAGAGGGAAGCTACTAAATTCCTGTCATCAGAACTACAGGCAAACCAAGAAATAAATGTGGGGTCTGTAGATGCACCAGGTATTTTATGGGTGGCCGGAAAGGCTTGTATGCAGGGATTAGCTAAGTCCCATCTGAATGCCGAAGAGCAGAAGAAACAGCATCAGATAGCTGTGTTAATGTCCTGTGTAATGCAACTTCGAAAGTCACTTTGGTGCAGGAGCATGTGCCTGCATGGAACACCAGTTTTAGAACCATAGAGCAACCCTGAGGCAACTCTGACTCGATGAGGCACAACACTGCTGGATCATCTCCACCAGGCAAGTGTGTGAATGGGGTGATAAATCCATTAGATTACTTTATTGGCAGGCACCCCTTGATATTGACTCCAGAGTGATTCCAGGAGTGGAGGAATCCACCCGGTAGGCTAATACTGTATCTGAGATAGTGGCGATTTTTGTGGACGAGTACCAGTGCCTGTAAGCCAAATGTGAGGGACACCCAAGTGAAGTTGTCTAATCGCGCATCGCAGATATGCCCCTCCCAGCTCTCATCACTGGTAACAAGAAGGATCATGGCCATCCCCTAGGGCTGGCGGAACTTTTAGGAAGCCCTCAGGAACTTGGTTCCTGGATATTTGGCAGGGATTTCACACATGGGCATTTCAGAAGCTGCAGAGAGACATCGAACTGCATCACTCTCACTTTTATAAATTTCTGCAGGTCCGCCACGCCCTGTTGTCGCAAGCTGACCTCATGGGTAAAGCTCCTCATGGGCCCCAAGGGAAGGGAGGCATGTCTTGTATCTATAAATCCTTGGTTATAAACTCCCCAGACCTCTTTGTGCCTTTGAGCTAAAAATAGGATGCATAGGTGGGTTTCTTGGATAACAGTGATTGGAAGAATGCCAGGATGGGACCACAAGTACTGTCTGTGTCCTCGCGACTTTGGGGGTACACATTTAAAATACCTTCTCCTTACATATCTGATACGACTAGGTCTATGACTAGCATCCCTCTTGCTTTAGTTGTTCAGAGGAGCAAGCAAATTTTTTCCGCTAAATCTGGAAATGTCCAGTGATTATGAAGTAACGGCCATCTATTTTGAACTTCCTGTCCTATATTCTGGAGTGACCAGTTTATCCCTCCCGCCGCATAGCTCTCCTGGGCCTCATAAAAGAAATGGGAAGTCACAGAGGTGAACGGTCCCTAGTTGGATTGGGTAACTTAACTGCGAAAAGGGACATTGCCCGTGGTGCGAACATAGCTTCCCTGCCATCGTTAGATGCTTAGTGATCCACCAAGGACTAGAGTGCCAAGCTGGAAGAGCCCATAAATGTGGCATGTGGATGCCCCCATAAACACGTAAAAATTGGGGATAATGGTCAGACTATAATGGACAGGAAACAAAGTCACAATGAATTGTTTTGTCTGCCATCCTTACTTACTCTCTACTGTATCACTTGCATTGTACTTTATAAAAATTTGCCTTATGAAAACAATAAAAATTGGTTTATTGAAAAAATGGTTGTACAATTCAAGTATAGCCCCACAAGGGCAACAGCAGATCTTTGGGATGGACCACTGCTCCTGATAGTAACACCTGAGACATTAGTGAGTAGCTTCAGTGAACATGAGTGTTATGTACTTGCTCCCAGGTTCTGGAATTCTCTCTTGCTGGCATGTGCCTAATTTCATGATGTATTAAAAAATAGTGCTGTTTTAGTAAGCGCTGCCTCAGCTTGGTTTTCACAGAACATTCCTCACTTTTCCTCATTTCCTCACCTTTCTCCCTGCATCACTCCCAGACATGCCAGTGAAGAATCTTAACCTCCTCCATCTGTTAATGTTCCTCTTACTTACCTACTTTTCCCAATCGAACTACGCCCTCCTTCTTACAGTTTTCATTACTTCCAGTCATCCTGTCAATCACTCCACTGTCTCTCAACTTAACCTATCACACAACCGAAGCAATTCTCTATATTTCTCATCTTTAAAACCTTCCCTCTAATTTACTTTGCATGTTTGGTTACAAGCAACTCTATCTCTAATCTCATCTACTGTGCAGTAGAGCATCTGTCCCCCTGGGTTGATTAAAATCCCTAACTGAATCAGAGATATATGACACCAGTAGCACCAAGGATCATTTGGTCTAGCATGCAGACCTGAAGTTTGCAGCTTGAAACTCAACCTCCTTCTTCACATGGTCAGCGTCATCAGTAGCATCTTTGATGGCACCAAGTAATCTCTAGCCTTTTGTAAGCACTTTTCATTCTCATTTACCAGGTACCCCTTCTTGCCTCCCACAGAGAATTAAAATAAATCAATGGACCTCAATCCAGCATAATCTCATGATCAAAGAGAGCTCTGTGAAATCAGAGATTAAGGACTTTCTTGTACTTGTTTGAGGCTACAATCTCTAACCCCCACCTAGTTCTAGGCAATAGGAAACACACCACAACAGCATTATCAGAAAAAGTAACAAGAGCCATCTCAAAGTCAAAAGAACAATGTCCTTGCTGCGAACAATGTCCCTGGGATGCCAAAACAAGCCTAAGTGATCACAGAGAATGAGGCATAATGTAGGCCACCTTCAGCTCCTGCAGTACAAAGGGCCATGAACACTCAGGGTACTGTCGGTCAGCTAAAGGCTATTGTTCATCTCTGGAAGGGCCAAGCAAAGTGCAATTTTAGTAAGTGAAATTTGCAGAGGCATGATCAATTAGCATTATGACAAATATCAGAATCCTTACAGCAGCTGTTGCCCGAAGCTACCAAAAGAAAGGGACAGTCACGCTTTGCAGCAAAGGGTCTAAGGGATGGAACCAGTGGCGTCTACAACTATGGCTAGGAGAGACTTGTTGTACAGGCTTCCAACACATTCACTAACATATTAGTTTAGAATCTCCTTTGAGTGAAAGGTATCTCAGGTCTTATTTAGGGTTTGGTGGAGGGAAGACCACGCCATAAACTGTAGAGACTCCCGCCCCTTCAGACCTCATTTACAGGTGAAGGACAGCTATGCTTTTAATAATAGAGCTGCTTCTGTTTCAGCCGTAAGAAACCTGTGACCCATCTATGATTACATGACTAGGTAAATGTTTTAGGTAGTCTGTTCCAAAATAGGTGAGGCAAGGGCATAGCCAAGCAGAAAAAAGGGATCAATGCCCCCCCTCATAGGGAGAAAAATCAGGGTTCTTCTTTTATCTATTTAAAAAATTGAACTCCTGCTTTCGCAGTTAGTTTCTGAAGTAGAAAACAAAAATGCCACACAGTCACCATTATATGGTGGGTAGACAACATTTCAGTTTTGATGAAAGAACTACTGTGGGAAGCTGTCTTTGTATATACTATCTCAAAATGAGAAATAGTGTGCATAGAGTCCAGGGGTTCCCCAAGAGGCTTGAAAGAGGCAATAAAAGATAATACTAATGCTCTATTTGTGGTAGTGTGGTCGAGCAGTTAGGCTTATCAGAGGGTAATGTTAAGCATTTGTTGTACACACTCAAGCAATAAATGGGAACACATACTCAAGGACTTAACTCCAGGCCAATAGGTTTTTATATAGAAAAATATTATTTTCTTAATTTAATTTAGAACCACAAGATTCAAATTGCAGGGGGGTCCTCGGGATTCCCTCTGCAGGCATCATCGTGGGGTGCAGAGAGGTCAGCCCAGGGCGGACGCGTCATCGGAGTCGCCTGGGGGATCCTCTCTGGGTTATTGGTTTCTCTGGACACGGGTCAGGGGCCTCGGTGCAGAGTGGTGGGGACTCACGCTTCTGGAGTGAGGTGGGAGTCCCTTTAAAGAAGGTTTCTTCTTTCTTGGTTGGACAGGTCTGCTGTCCACTGGAGTTCTTGATCCTTTGTAGTTGCAGGGCAGTCCTCTGAGTCAGCAGAGGTAGCTGGGCCCGCAGGATGCATTGCTGGTGCAGGTTCTTTGAAGTTAGAGACAGGCAGGTAGGGCTGGGGCAAAAGCAGCTGTCGTCTTCCTTCTTCTCTGTGGGGTTTTTCTGCTAGGCAGTCATTCTTCTTTGTAGGTCGGCAGGAATCTGATTTCCTGGGTTCAGGGTTGCCTCTAAATACTAAATTTAGGGGTGTGTTAGGGCTGGAGGGCAGTAGCCAATGGCTACTGTCCCTGAGGGTGGCTTCACCCTCCTTGTGCCACATCCCTATTCCTATTGGGCTAAATCCTCCAAACCAAGATGGAAGATTTTCTAAGGAGGGGTCACTTCAGCTCTGGTCACCTTAGGGGTGGACCTGGTTGAAGGGGTGACTCCTCCTTGTTTTTCTCATTATCTCCCCGGACTTGCCGCCAAATGTGGGGGCTGTGTCCGGGGGGCGGGCACCTTAACTAGCTGGAGCGCCCTGGGGCACTGTAATACCAAGCTTGAGCCTTTGAGGCTCACCTCCAGGTGTTACAGTTCCTGCAGGGGGAGGTGTGAAGCACCTCCACCCAGGACAGGCTTTGTTCCTGGTCACAGAGTGCACAACGGCACTCACCCCATGTGGCCAGAAACTGGTCTGGAAGTGGCAGGCTGGCAGAGACCGGTCAGCCTAGCACTAGCACTTGGGCTGGCATGCAGGGGGCATCTCTAAGATGCCCTCTGTGTGCTTTTCTCAATAAATCCCACAATGGCATCAGTGTGGATTTATTCTGCTGAGAAGTTTGATACCAAACTTCCCAGTATTCAGTGTAGCCATTATGGAACTGTCGAGTTTGTATTTGACAAACACCCAGACCATATACTCAGTATGGCTACCCTGCACTTACAATGTCTAAGAATTGACTTAGACACTGTAGGGACATAGTGCTCATGCAGTTATGCCCTCACCCGTGGTATAGTGCACCCTGCCTTAGGGCTGTAAGGCCTGATAGAGGGGTGACTTACCTATGCCACAGGCAGTGAGTTGTGGGCATGGCACTCTGAGGGGAGTGCCATGTCGACTTAGTCTTTTTCTCCCCACCAGCACCTACAAGCTGTGAGGCAGTGTGCATGTGCTGAGTGAGGGGTCCCCGGGGTGGCATAATACATGCTGCAGCCCTTAGAGACCTTCCGTGGCCACAGGGCCCTTGGTACCAGGGGTACCTTTGACAAGGGACTTAACTGTGTGCCAGGGGTGTGCCAATTGTGGAGACAAAGGTACTGTTTTAGGGAAAGAACACTGGTGCTGGGGCCTGGTTAGCAGGGTCCCAGCACACTTCCAATCAAAGCTGGCATCAACAAAAGGCAAAACGTCAAGGGGTAACCATGCCAACAGTGGCATTTTCCTACAACTACCAACAGCTTGACTCGAACGCTGTCACAAAAATGATGCTTGGTAAATTGGCAAGGGTCTCAAGATGTGGCAGATGGATGAAAAGGCCACTACCACAGAAGCAGCCTGGTTCACTGCCCGCTCAGGTCTAAATGCCCTCCATTCTGTGTAAGTTTGTCTGCACGCTGCCAAACCCACTAGGGGGCATACAGCTTGAAATAAAGAAATGTAACATACCATTAAAAACTGTAAAAGGGACCAAGATGGTGTGGGCACCAGAGAGTGGTTTGACAAGATGCCAAATTATAAAACAGTTTCAGCTCATTGAGCCACCTTTTACAATATCCTATCTGCAGAGGTGTTTTGCAGGTGAAATTTCAACACGTCTTCAGATCACTATCATCAGGAATCTCTAAACCTTCCTGCTGTGCATTATCACCTGTCCTTCCTTGCGCAACAGCAGATTATGGCACCTTGCTTGAACAGTCACTCTGATTGTCCATAGTCCTTTCCCTCCTGGTTCTTCTGCCTTCCATTTCTTGCTTCTCATTGGGGTGTCCTTGTGGAGCTTGTGGCCATGGCATAGGTTTCTCTCTAATTCCCGGTAACACAATTGTCAGACACTTGCCTCTCCTGTGTCTTTGTTGCTGCATCTGGAAGACTGCTTGTCCTATGCGGTTCAGCAGATGTGCTCTGTTGTGCATTCAATTGCTCAAGGGACATGGCATTTGCAAATGGGCTTGATATATTGAATGGTTATTTGTCCAAGGTCAGAGTGGGTGAAATCTCTACTGTCTGGTAAGGGAAGGCTCTTGGGCTGACGTCTGTGTGGTGGAAGTTCTTGTAGTTTGCCACGCTGGATATGCTGGTACTCTAGTTGACTATAGCAATTATGCTCAAATTCTATGGTGAGATTGCTTATTTGTGAAACTGAGCAATTTTTCCTACAATAAATATTGTATAGACTTGCCCAGAAAATTATTATCAGCTCAGTGTACTGAAACAATTTATGGTGAGTTTTTGAAGCTGTGAATTTGTCATGGATGGTCTACGTGACGAGCCACCTCTGTTCTCAACTGGCTCCTTTTCTAATTTTCTACTTTTGCATTGACTACCTACACCAATGCTCTTCTGGACTAATAATTACATGACTATGGGGGTCATTCTGACCCCGGCGGTCTCAGACCGCCGGGGCCAGGGTCGGCGGGAGCACCGCCGACAGACCGGCGGTGCCCCGCAGGGCATTCTGACCGCGGCGCTTTGGCCGCGGTCAGTGCAGGAAAACCGGCGGTCTCCCGCCGGTTTTCCGCTGCCCGTCAGAATCCTCCAAGGCGGCGCAGCATGCTGCGCCGCCTTGGGGATTCTGACACCCCCTACCGCCATCCTGTTCCTGGCGGTTCGCCCGCCAGGAACAGGATGGCGGTAGGGGGTGTCGCGGGGCCCCTGGGGGCCCCTGCAGTGCCCATGCCAATGGCATGGGCACTGCAGGGGCCCCCGTAAGAGGGCCCCGCTTGTATTTCACTGTCTGCATAGCAGACAGTGAAATACGCGACGGGTGCAGTAGCACCCGTCGCACCTTCCCACTCCGCCGGCTCGATTACGAGCCGGCTTCATGGTGGGAAGGTCGTTTTCCCCTGGGCTGGTGGGCGGCCTTTTGAAGGCCGCCCACCAGCCCAGGGGAAAACTCAAAATACCCGCCGCGGTCTTCCGACCGCGGTACGGTATTTTGGCGGCTCCCGCCGGGCGCGCGGTGACCGCGCCCGGCGGGAGTCAGAATGACCCCCTATGTCTAGCTTCCCTTTCTTGTGATGTCTACTGGCATCATTCAGCCGCAGTCCAGCTTTAACTTTTTGATTTATTAGGAACATAGCAGCTATGCAATTCTCCATACAAGGAATCAGAGAGGTATCTGTGCTTTACCTCTGCCTCTAGCCTGCCTTTCCTAGCTCTCATGTTCTGAATAAATATGTGTTTGTGTCAGAACCCCTGTCGAAAGTCCATGGGCAAACAGGGGTTCCTTGTCCCAACCGTGGTGGTTAATGCCCTTTATTCTTGATGTCCCAGGCCTGGCCTAGTATGGATCTACCTCAACTGGGCCAAGTGCCCCTTCTGCACTTGACTATCGGTGGTAGCTGTGGTTGAGCAGTCAAAGCTCCCTCGGGGTGGTGTAAATACAGATCAATGAACATGATTCATATCTCAATGTGTAAACAAAGAAACAATAAATCAATGCCCAGCCAAATACTTGCTTTTATGAGATAAATTAGTATTTCATTTCTAACTCTGGACATGCAAAGAAATGCGACATTCAAATGCAACAACACAATTGTCCTTGCTGTTGGAGCTCTAGTAGTTGGCAGACAAATCCCTGTCCCTCCCTTCTTCATATCACATGTTCAGGGTTATTCCCCATTCACTGGTGGCTGCACCCAGGAAATGCACAATATTAAGCTGCACTCAAATGTTCCCTTTAACTCTGCCCATTAGGGTTTTACTCAAACAATGTTTTTGTGCCACAGCACCTTGAGCCATAAATCCCCAAGGGCCCAGAGGCCCTAGTTCAAGTTTTACCCACTCCTGCAGTTCAGAAGCATTTGGCATTACAGCGGGAGCCCTTATCGCATGCCCTTGCTAAAACAGATTCTGCTCGGAGAAGTCAGACTACTCACGGTTTACACAGCAGTGTCAGGTGGGTGTAGGCTCACTCTTCAGACTCGCACGGCTGCTATCCCCAGTGATCAAAGCAGCTTTCAGCTTACAGCAATGCAATAGGTCAAGTTTTCCCCAGCAGGGAGAATTCAATCATTTGACTCCTGACTGGAATCCCACAAAGGTATGTCATCCTCCTCAGCATCCTCCTGGCCATTGGGAGTCAGACAAGTAAGATCTTTTAGTGCAGCTAGGCCCACTGCTCATAGCCTCACTCCTATTCTGGGCAATGGCTTGAAGTCTGGTGATAAGGTCCCAGCAGTTTTGCCCCACTACCTTCCACATGTAACGTAGTCTCCTGAGGTGCAATAACTCACACCACGATGGACCCTCCTGGTACATGGGGTCGCTGCTCAGGCGTTAACAAGTGGCACACTGGTCACACATTACTTCACTGGTAACCTCCTCTGGCATACGGGGTCACCACAACAAGTCCGAGTGGGTTTGGCTCCTCAACACACTGCTCAATACTTGGCACAGTCTACAGCAATCCTCTTCTGACATATGGGGGTCACTGAAAGCAGTCCTGCACTTGGGCTATGGCCCAATAGGTGCACAGCCAAATCCTCACACCTAGCACAGGGAGCCCTCCCGGTCAGGTTCCCCACTGGATCTTGCACCCTCCATTGTTCTCCTCTTCCTCACAGGGCACACTGACCTTGGTGAGCTGGCAGGTGCTAGTGCTCCATGCTACAGGGCAGGTTGTCTTGGTTTCGCTAGGTGAAATCCCCTCACCCAAAAGAGAGACTAGCAGGTCATCCTTCTCCTTGGCAGAAGACAAATTTTTGGGACCTCAATCTCTCCTCATTATAGTCCTTTTTTAGACACCAAATGTGATTTAGCATCTGAGTCTTTTAAGTTTTATGTTTGGGTTCGGTTTCTTTTGAAGTGGACACTCCTCTCTTTCTTCTCTCCTCATGAAAGATGCCAGTCACCACAAGCATGACTCTGAAGCTGATTGACCCACAACACAATTCTTGGGAGTGACCAGAGTTCATGCTTGGGTGCCATCCACAGCAATATGTGCATCAAAAGGTTAATCCCAGGCTCCCAGTCATACTCTTTCTGATTCGCTTGTCAGCCCCATCTCCCTTCCCGAGATTTGTCCAGGCTTCTTCCTTGTGATCTATCACTGTTAGTTGGCAGTTTCCAAGATAAGGAGGACACCTTGTTTGATGGCTTATATTTGTGCATTTTATTGTGAACAACCACAAAAAGAAATACATTGTAACTTAAATTATCATTTGATTATTATTGCTTCAGTCTTTGTTTATTATCTTTTCTTTTTTGTTCTCTTGAGGTGATTGGATGAATAACCTTCTTTTTCTTTCTTTTACAGGAATCCACCTGTCCCAGAGTCCTCAACAAAATGAAAGAAAAACCATAGGTGAGTGTTCTTATGCATGAAAAACTCTTGTCTTTCATTTCCTATATTAGCCTTTTAGAGCTGTCTCCTGGGTCTCTTCCCTTTTCAAAACAACGTTTTCTGTCTTTTTCTACCTTTCGCTGTTTTTGTGCTGCCTCTTTCTGCTTTCTTGGCAGTATTTAAGTTGAGTCTTTTCCCTTCCCTTATATTAAGGTGAGCTTATCATTTCTAGAAATCAAGATTCTTTCACGTAGCCTGCTCCTTTCTGGCTGAGAGGTCATTGGCTTTGTTGCTGAGTCTAGGGGTATGGCAGATAAGCAGGTCTATGATAAAAGGGAAAGAAAGCTCTTTCCAAATTAAGTTTTATACAAAGAACAAGATTCAGGATAGCAGTTTCGCACCCTAAAAAGAAGAATTTACATTTGATTTAAATATGAGTGCACATTGACCGTGACCCGCTAATTGTTTTTGTGCGTGATTCCCTTCTTCCCCTTCCTCCTGGAGCATGGCGGGTGTGATAACGCGTCCAGCCCTTATAAATTACCTGTACCTGGACACGTTGGAGGTCGGTGAATCTTTTAACCGAGTCGGGCTCTCCTCATCCTCAATAGTCGAGTCACTCAGATCAATAATCAATAACTGTTGTAATCGGTAATCAATACTCAATTAATAGATCAATATAACACATCAGAAATCAATAACAGTTGGTATTTCGGCGCACCATGACCTTTCAGTCATGAATAACCACACCAGTTTATTAAAAGTTAGTGAATTTATTTCCCTATATTAACAAAGCTAGCACGATATATATATGTCTCAAGACCAATTGATATATGTATATGAACATTACTAGCTGTCCATAACGGCGGAAGAAACGCAATCTACGTAAAATCTGAATAATGATACACTCTGTTATAGCAATGCAAATCACCAATGTGACTAACTGTATTTGACTAATTGCATACATTCGGTCAGCATAACAAGATTTCAATTCTTCATGATACATTGAACGAATACCTCGACTAACCTCTAATTAGCATTAGCATGTGGGACTTCATGCAAAACGAATTTAGTCAACACAAATTTGGAAAACTTCTAGCTAGGACCCTATCAAAATAGCAGTTGGTACCTAAAAGGAAAAACACAATGCATAATACATTTATCCTTTCATATTTACCAAATACAATCAGCATTCAAGAAAAGTCTTCGTCCTTCAGGTACCGGTTGATCAGCATGGGGCAAATTTCAAAGGGGGCAAATTAAAGGCAAGCTTCCTTGCAACGGCAAGGAGAATGGGGCAAAGTTACTGCATGGGCAAGACTCGGCAAATCAAAGTTAAAGTCTCTAGGGTGAGAATTCTTAAAGTCTCTTTCTCTCAGATAGAGAAAAAGGCATCAGGGTGTCGTCCAAAATGGAGTCTGGCATCAGGCTTCAAACTGGCATCGAGGAAAATGGCTGACTTCTCTTTGTCCGGTGGGTTTAAGTAAGAAACATTCCAAATTCTGTAGGGTCTTCCATTGAAGGGTTCATAGGTTGGCTTCAAATTGTCCAATCAAAAATTGTCTTTTACTAGCGCCCATTTATGCATACACTGTCCTTGGAGCCTTGGAACACAAATTGTGTCATGGTTTGCCAATTATTTTACTATCTGTACCTTCATTGTCCGCACCTGCAGAGGCTGACCTTGTATCAAAGGGGATGTAACCGGCCTAGCACGAAACCTTGGAGATAAGTGTACCAGCCAGTTTCTACTGGAAAAATACAACTTCAAGCAAGAATATATGTTTCATTAGTTCAAGGAAAAAATCACGCAGTTAGAATTTGAAACCAAGCAACTAGGCCAAAGCCTGTACCAAATTTAAGCTAAGCAAAACAGTATTCAAACAAGAAATCATGGCATACAGTTGCGATTATGACGGATTAGTAACATTTTTAATACTTCGTGATTAATAAAGCTCGTTTATAATGATGGCGAACTACCCCGAGGGCACAATTTCCCTCGTACATTATTTCTTTTACTAAAATCACACTTCATTATGTGTTTTCGATTACACGGTATACATGAATATATGTCGGACCTTCTTTTTCTGCGTCATCAATCCCTCCTCTGATGACTAATTATGTCATCACATCAAATCTATCAACAAATTTTATTCCATTAAAATTCTGTATAGTAATTTGGCACTTCAGTCAATTCCCTTTTTCTTTTAATCCCTTTTGACTTCTCCCTATATATTTCCACCATTTTGTTCTCTATTTTCTCTTCTCTTTTTCTTTTGTTCCTTGCTTTTAACATTTTGAAAGCTTTCCATATTCCCCAAGAGCCTAATAAACAAATTAATATTATCAATATTCCCTTGACTATTTTTAGTAACAATCCGTTCCAAACATTGCTGAGCCAATTTCCCACGGAAGCAAATCCCTTTCCAACTTTCTCCCAAACTCCGGGTTCTTTCAATTCCTTTAAATCTACACTTTCTTTAGTTAAATTTGTAAGCATCGCTCTAATTTTTCCACTGTTGTCTGGTATATATGTACAACAGTGACGCGTGCCAAGCATTTTGCAAACGCCGCCATCCTTTGCTAAAAGAATGTCTAAGGCAAGCCGATTTTGAAGAGTCATAGCTCTTTCTGCAGCGAGTTCAGCATCCATCAGGATTATAGCTCCTGAAAACTTTGTCAGCATGTTATCCACAATAGTAGACAACTTTCGTATTTTGATTGAATTCAATATGACTCCCACTGAAGGAATCAAAGCTCCAGATATATCTCCTACCACACCAGAAGCTGTCTCCCTTTTCTGAACACGATGTGATTCAGACAGCCTTGGAAATTTCTTTAAGTCGTCTAGTTGGTAAACCTTTGGGAACACTATTCCCAAATAACACCTCCCATACAATCCTTTAGGAAGACGATAATAGGCGTTGAGTCCACAAATATAATATACTCCAGGAATAACTGGATCTTGTCCATTCAGCATGAACGTCCACTTAGATTGAAATGCATATGTATGTTTACATTCACTCGTTCCCAAAAAAAACTGTGTCATAATATGATGGAAATCTATGTATACAAAATCTTCCTACATGCAATGTATCTAAAGCTATTTTCCCTTGCGTCTTTATTGCAGCAAAAGCATAATTATCTACAGACGTCCTTTCGTGTAATTCCCTCTCTAATTTCTCCTTCATTTCATTCTTCCTATCATCAGTGCGGTCTAAAAATTCTATTTCTACTGGTGAAAGCAAGCATGTAAGGTTCTCTCTATGTGCGTGAGCTGTGTGAAAAGGTGACATTGGTTCGAAGAATTCCCTCATTAATTTGGCATAATAATCTCGAGCTATCTTACTTAGGTGCCCTATTATGGGGACATATGCAAAAGTAACATCGTAATTAGTATAGAAATAGTGAATGTCTTTTTGAGCATAAAATCTGGAAGCTACTATACTACATGTAATTCCATACGTAAGAGGCATGCTGTGATACGTTACCCCCTCCACTACTGAGGTAGGTATTTGTGTACACACATAACAATCTTTCGCATCCATGGTCTCAACATACTCACTCAGTAAGCGATAGAAAACGTTAGATGAAAGTTCCTTCTTATCATGCAAGTGTCTCTCGTCTTGCTCGAGTCTCTTCAGAGCTGTTAGTTCAGTAACGATAATAGGTTTAGAAGTAGAAGCATCATTCGTCTCACTCTCACTTTTACCATGCATTCCAAGAACTATTGCTACGATTATTAGTACGCATGCGGTTATTAAGCCTATACACATGTATTTACAATACTTCATTTTACGCCCCTGTGTAGTGAAGCTAGTCATGATCTGTATAGAATCAGAAAGTTGAAGACACTTTATCAAAGCGTGTTTGCAGGTATTTACAAAGCTGAACGAGTTCAATGTTCACACAGTTTTCTTTAGCAGCTTAGTCTCTTATCGGTTAGCAGCGTTGTCTCAAAATCGGTTTCAAATTCAATCAAGTTAGCAATGTCTTAGCCAGTTGAAAAGTCAATCAAGTGATCAATGGTTTCAATCAACAGAGTCCATAAAGTTTTTATTTCCAAAATGAAGTTCTGCCTCTTCGTTCTCAAGACTGAGGGATACGAATTCGTCTGACCAATCGTTATTGGCTACGTACGCCCACTCCGGACCGGAATACCTCCTGCTTGGTATCCTTTTTCTTTTCAACTTTGCATCTCTCTTTGATTCTTTCTCACTGATACTTTCCTCTTTGGCCAAGTCCTTTTCTTCACTTGGTGTTAGTACTACAACAGACACTTCCTTTCTTTTCTCTTTCACTCTTGGCCCTTCACTGTCGTTCAACGTTTCTCTAGTTCTTAGTTTTACTGGCGATGTGCTTGGTCTTCTTTTTGCACTGTGTCCACTTGATGGACCTGCGATCTCTTCTGAAGAAGTTTGAGCAGTTTCGTTCTGTTCTGCCTTGTCCCCTCCTTCTGGGGAGTCAATCAGGTTTTCCTTTTCTTTTTCTGTATCGTCTGCTTCTGGGAAAGCCCTCCTCTGATCAGGCTCTCCTGCTTCTTCACTTCTTTCGAGCCCTTTGTCACCGTTACTTTCTTCAGGCTCTTTGTCACTTTCAGCTGCTTCAGGCTCTTTGTTACCTTCAGCTGCTTCGTCGCTGTCTGAGGCTCCTCCTTGGTCTTCCCCAAGTGAATCAGTGGCTTCGTCCTCAGAAAATATTTCTCCCTCCTCTATTTCTGCTTGTTCGCTTCTGGTTCTGTTTCGCTCTGCCTCAGCGCTTAGTACTTTGTTATCAGGTACTGGTAACTTCAGCACCTCAACTTCCTCATCTGTGGGACACAACACCCTCTTTGTGTGACTGGCGTGAATCCAGTTGGGAACTCCCGCACACTTCACAGCGGTGGTAGTCGTCAAAATCACTTGGAAAGCTCCTTTCCAACGGGGTTCCAAACACGACTTCCTCACGTGCTTCTTTATCACGACCCAGTCACCTGCTTTCAGGGCGTGTCCTGGACCTTGGATCCGTGGCAAGGTGGTTGCCTCCACCTGGTGAGAGAAAGATCGAACCACATCAGCTAGACCTTTGCAGTAGTCTAACACCATATCATCTGTAATATTCAAAAGCGCATTTGCAGGAACTGCTGGAAGTCTCATAGCTCTGCCCATGAGAATCTCGTGTGGGGACAGTCCAGTATTTCTGTCAGGGGTGTTTCTCATTGACATTAGTACCAAAGGCAATGCGTCAGGCCATTTCAAGTTTGTTGATGCACATATTTTCGCCATTCTCGATTTCAATGTGCCATTCATTTGCTCCACTAGACCTGATGCTTCAGGGCGGTAGCTACAATGCAGCTTTTGCTCAATGTTCAGTGCTGCACAAAGCAATTTTATTACTTCATTATTGAAGTGACTTCCCCTATCTGATTCTAAAGAGATCGGGAATCCGAAACGTGGTATTAACTCTCTCAAGAGTAGTTTTGCAACTGTGAGACTGTCATTTCTGCGTGTAGGGTATGCTTCAATCCAGTGACTAAAAATGCACACAACCACCAACACATACTTCAAGCCTCCATGCACAGGCATCTCAATGAAGTCCATTTGCATCCTGCTGAATGGACCCCCTGCTCTTCCAATGTGGCTCAAATTTAATACTGTTCCCTTCCCTGCGTTCATCTGTTGGCAAATGACGCAACGGTGGCAAACTGCTTCAGCAACTTGACGGAATTTGGGGTTAAACCAATCAGTTTTAAACAACCTAATCATGGCATCCCTCCCAAGATGAGCTTGTCCATGGTAAAATCTGGCTATCTGTGTCACAAGGCTATTTGGAAGAACAAATTTCCCTTCACTTGAAACCCATAATTCATCTAGTCTTTACACATTGTGATTTGGTCCACGAGAGTTTCTCATCCTCACTGACATCATTCTGTAAGGATTTCAATTCGTCCATCGTATCTATCACCTTTAGAGCAAATATTTCGCTTGGTTCGAGTTCTGGTTCACTTATCAAATTCCATTCATCCCTAAGCAATATACAGTTCAATGCGCAAAACCTTGCGACTTGATCCGCATATCCATTTCCCAGATAAACATAATCTTGTCCCTTCGAATGTGCACTGCATTTTACCACTGCTACTTCTCCTGGTAGTTGGATGGCATGTAACAATTCCTTTATTCTTTCGCCATTTTTCACTGGCGATCCTGAAGAGGTCATGAAGCCTCTCTTTGACCACAATTGTCCGAAATCATGCACTATTCCAAACCCGTACTGGCTGTCAGTGTAAATGGTAACTTTCATCAATGCAGAGAGTTGGCAAGCTCTAGTAAGGGCTACCAATTCTGCTACCTGTGCAGAGTAAACTCCTTGAAGCCAAGATGCTTCCAAAACACCTGTTACCGTGCATACAGCGTACCCTGCTTTCAATACACCCAGTGCATCTCTTAAACATGAACCATCGACAAAAATAATTTGATCATTTTCTTCCAATCGGGTATCTTTGATATCAGGTCTTGGTTTAGTGCAAAATTCAGTCACCTGAAGACAGTCGTGCTCGATGTCTTCAGCGTTCTCAATTTCAGCATTTTCACTGGGAAACAAGGTTGCTGGATTCAACGTAGTGCACCTTTTCAGCTGCACATTAGGTGATCCCAGAATTATTGTTTCGTACCTTGTGAGTCTAGCACCAGTCATGTGCTGTGTTCGGGAACGTGTCAAAAGTATCTCGACTGAGTGAGGGACCATGACTGTTAAAGGGTGTCCCATCACTATTCCTTCACTCTGAGTGAGGCTGATACCAACTGCGGCTACGGCGCGCAAGCACCCTGGCAGTGCTGCTGCGACCGGATCCAAAGTAGCTGAAAAATACGCTACTGGTCTGTTTATGCCACCATGGGCTTGGGTCAAGACAGACAAGGAACATGCATCACGTTCATGACAAAACAATGTGAAAGGCTTTGTGTAGTCAGGCATACCTAAAGCTGGAGCCCTGCACATGCATTCTTTCAATTCAATAAAAGCATCCATCTCATCTCCTTTCAGCTCAATTTCATCCAATGCATCCTTCTGGGTCAGTTTCAGTAAAGGTTTTGCGAGGGTGGAGAAGTTGGGAATCCATTGGCGACAGTAACTCACCATTCCCAAAAACTTCCTCACCTCCCTCCTCGTCTTTGGGGGACTCATTTGAAGTACACTTGTTATTCTTTCCTTCATTTTTCTCCGTGACCCTTTCTCTATTTGGTGACCCAAATATTTCACTTTCTTCTGACAGAACTGTAATTTTGAAGGAGACACCTTGTGTCCATTCCTTCCCAAATGGTTCAATAGGGCAATGGTGTCGGCTGTGCAGTCACTTTCTGTCTTGGATGCAATCAGTAAGTCATCAATGTACTGTACTAGGGTTGACTCGAATGGCAATTCTAACGCTTCCAAGTCTTTCTTTAGAATCTGATTGAAAATTGACGGTGACTCCGAAAACCCTTGAGGAATTCGACACCAACTGTAAACTCTGTCTAAGAATTTGAAACAAAAGAGAAATTGGCTGTCCTCATGAAGAGGCACCGAAAAGAATGCTTGTGACAAGTCGATGACTGAGAACCACTCGGCATCGCAAGGGACTTGAAACATTATCACAGCTGGATTTGGTACTACAGGGCAGCATTTAATTATTATGTCATTTATTTTCCTCAAGTCCTGCACAATTCGTACCTTTCCACTTGGCTTTATTAGTCCCATAATTGGTGAATTACATGGACTGCTTAACACTTCTTTCAGTACTCCCTGCTTTACAAACTCATCAATGAGTTGGGCGACTTTCATGAGGGTGTCTTGTGCCATATGGTACTGTGGGGTCTGGGGAAAGGTTACATTGGGTTTTACAGTCACTTTCACTGGTTCCACTCCTTTCACCAATCCCACCTCTTTTCCTGTCATATCCCACACTTCTTTTCCGACTGTTTCCTGTAACTCAGCTGGAATATCTGCTTCAGTGATCATCGGAAAAAGGGTAATCAGAGGATACTCTTCATCGACAGTCTCCATCTCATCCCCTTCTACACTGTCCTCTTCTTCCCCATCACTGCTCGTCTGAATTCTAATTCCATCGTTCAAACACATAATCGAACATCCCAATTTGCACAATAGGTCTCTCCCTAACAGTGATATCGGGCTTGAGTCACATACCACAAAATTATGTGACCCTTGATAGTTACCAATTCTGACTTGTACTGGATCTGTGATTGGGTTCGTCAGGTACCTATTTGCTACTCCCACTACTTGAACTGTTCTCCCTGAAAGTGGCAGATTTGGCACTTCAATGCTCCTAACAGTTGAACGTGTAGCTCCTGTGTCAACCAAGAATGAAACGCGATGACCCATAACTCTTCCCTCTACATACGGACCCTTTTGATCAACTTCCAAAGATGCTGCAAGCACACAATTTCCCTCCTCATCTGAACTTCCACTCTCCCATACATCGTTTATTCCATTCTCGCTGTGTAGTGGGAATTGGTGTACTGTGTCATTTTGACTCATTCCCTGACCCGTGACCTGTTGAGGAAGCATTGCTTGCTGCTGATTCGTTGGTGCTAAGGGTATTTGCATTTGCTGATTAGGTACCATAGGAAACTGCTGTTGCATTGGCTGCAATTGTGTCATTTGCACACGAGGCATTTGCACCTGTTGCGGTTGCATGGGTTGTAGACCCTGCATCTGGTTCATATTGTTTTGAAAATTTGGGTTCGGACCTCTCAGTTTCGGTCCTCTCATAGTCTGAAATGCATTGACATCATTGTTTTGCTGACCTACACCTTCCTGCACCATCATTGGGCACTCCCGTTTCCAATGCCCGACGATTCCGCATGTGTGACATGGCATCACCTTCTTCATTGCCTGTATACCATTTGGAATCATAACGGTATTCAAATCAGGACCATTATTCACAAACCTCCTCGACCTCTGCCTCTCATCTGCGGCTGAAACATAACATTTCCCTGTTGCTGCTGCTGCGGCATCTGTTGTTGAAACCCTTGTAAACCTTGTAAACCTGTCTGAGCTGCTCTGAGCTGCATCACCATCACCTTTTCCTTCAATCTTTTCTGCTTTGTCTCAATCTCATCACTGCAGTATTTTGCATAATTCAACACTTCATCAATCGACTTTGACTGCCAACAAATCAAATGCGATTTAATTATCTGGCTAATTTCGAGTTTCAGCCCTTCCACAAACCTGAACACAAAATGGAGCATGTCCTTTGGCTCAATCGTTTCCGTGCCACTGTAATTTTTGAACGCTTTCAACAACCTCTCATAATACGCGTGTATAGATTCTTTAACCTCTTGAGCGGTCCTGTCAATCCTTTGCCAATCCACATTTTTCGACGCAACCTTGGTTTTCAAGTGCTCGATCACCTTGTGGTACAAACTCATTACCATAGGTGATGGCGCACCTGTGTACCTATCTCTCTCTGGTTCACTCGTCGGCCAACCTACAGCACTTTTACAATCTTCCCACAAATCAGCCGGAACCACAATTTCAAATAAGGTATTCAGGTCTTCCCAGAGACACTTCGCGAGTTTCACAAATCTATCCGTTTGTTGATACCACTCAATCGGCTTCTCTCTTAATTTGGGAAAGTCATCCGTAAAGGATTGAATATCGCACCTGTGCCATGGTACATGCACAAGTTTTCCCCCTGCTGTCTCTCTCATTGGTAGCATGGTTATCAGATCGTCATTCTGTTGTTTTTTCTCACTTCTTTCTGAAGTATTTTCCTTCTTTTTATCCTTTTTCTTGACCCACCTGCTTTCCCACTTGTCTAAACATCTCCAAACCTGTGCACTCTGCAGTATCTCTTTAAGGTGTGTTTTCATCCCTGCGGATCTCATGTGTTCAAAATCTTTTGTCTTGAAGTCTAACCTGTAACTTTTGCTCAGGTGTTTGGTCTTACCTATATCGATTTCGTTTCTGTCTGCAATTTCTTGTAACTTCTTATGTATGTTGCTCACTTCTCTTGTAATCCTAGGGCACATGTATCTTTGTTCTTCCTCTGTGTATGATTCTAATCGGTTCAAACCCATTGTTCCCTCTACCAGTTCATCTCCCTCCATGCCCAACCTTATTTTATTCAGGTATTCTTCTCCCTTCCCGCTTGATGTACTCTGTGGGGAGTTCAGGCAGTTGAACCATTGTGTTAACTGTTGTGCATTCAGTCCCATCAATGTGGCAGTTACATCAACTGCCATCGACGGTTTCTGTAATGTTTCAGTCTGTGAGGTTAACGGTACTAATAGTGGTGGATGTGACCTTACCACGGTTGACGGAGCACAAATTGGAATTGGACTGAATTCCGACAAGGACCCAGATCCATTTGGCAGTGCCGCTATCGGAGTTGTCTCTGGAGTGGTTTCTATGCATCTTCTCCCTGTCCCATTCTGTATCATTAACCCTTGGTCGCTGGTGCTTGAATTTGCCTGTATGTACAGTGGTACTGGTGGACCTACAGTGATAGGTAGAGATATCGCGTCTGGGTTCTGTCTGTTCCCCGAATTCTGTGGCATGTTAATCCCCACATTGTGGTTCATCATTGCTGGCATACCTAACTGGCTTTCTACTACTCGCGCTTCTTGGGTTTGCTTTTGGGGCATCGAGAACTGTGTTGATTCAGCTTGAATCAATGTCGGTCTCTGATAGTTTTGTCCTCCCTGCGCCATTGAATCGGAAGTCATTCCCACATTATGCTCATCGCAACAGTGCCTTTGAACCTGTGGCTGATAGTTATCAGCAGGTTTCAATGTTGGCACGTCTGGGTACATTCTCTGAATCCGTGGTATTCGTGGTGAGAAAGGCATGTCAGAGCTGCTCGGCCTTTGAGATATTCTCAAATTTGGTGTTACATTACCCTGTATTGGTTCTGGAGGGGCAGTACTAATACTTGAGCCTTTTTCGCTTTCCACGTATGGTGGAGGGCGATCATTCAGCAATTGTATAATGAACTCCTCATCATCTGACTCGTCTCCCCTTTTCGAATTTCTATTTCCCTCTCCCTCTCTGGACTGACTCCTGTTTGTCTTACAGTTGGCTTTCCTTCCTTCCGTCTCCGCTTCCTCGGCAATCGCTGGAAACAATTTAATTCCCTGCAATATGTCTGATCTCCAAACCTTTTGTGTGCTGTCCCATCTAGCATCCGCTAGTGTCTTTTCTACTTTTCTTATTCTTGTCTCAAATTTCTTTTGTTGTTGGTTTCTAGCTATTAGCTCCCAAATTGCTAATGCCTCAAACTGTGCTGGCCTTGGAGGTACTTTCATGTCGTATAGCGCAAATCTCAGATTTTCTAAAACCCTTAGGTTAAACGACCCATGGATAGGGAACGCTACACTTCCATGTTTCTCTGTTAATTTACACCATTGTTTTAACCATAGACATGGCGCTACACCCTTTTCTTCAATGACGATGTAAGCTGGTGTACCCTCAGGCGGTGTTTCTTCTCCGACATTTGCTTTAATATAAACGTCTCCCCTCATGGCACTCTTAAATGCTTTGAAAAATTTCATCTTTCCGTCTTTTGTTTTTCTAAAATATGTAATCAATAAGTGACTTTAATTCCCGGAATACTCTTCGCTTGCCTTTCCCCTTACTCACCAACCGACCTATCCCAGCGCGGCTCCTAGTGACGTCACACTCACACACTGCGGCTGACAAAGTCCCGCGGCTTGTCCTCTTTTCATTCGGCTTCACTCATAAACTAATTTCTGCAATATAACGCAAGCACTTTACCAAAAGAATAAAACAGATCTGTCGGTTTACTACAGGAAAGGTAATACAATCGCTTCAGAAACCTTAGGGATTTTTCACTAGCCTCAGCAGTTATTCCATCTTTCTCGGTTTCCCACTTTCGCAAGCAAAATTTGACCCGCAAACTTTACTCTCAACTGATCAATGAACTATTCTAGTGCACTTTAGAATTCGTCAAATCTCAAAGTCGAAGTTTTCTTTTACTCTGCAACATTCATACCGACTTGTTGACCACGCCTGATCAACCTATTAAACCGACCAGATCACAACATCAAACAAGTGTCACATACACTTTTCAACATACTCCGGAGTCTCTTGACCTCGCAGGGCCCGTCTCAACAACAACAACCACGTGGACAATTTTTCTGCTCAAAGCGCTACACACACGTGAAGTTCGACGACTTCCCTACTCTCACACCTTTGGAGGAACACTCCTCTAATATCTTTTAACTCCTTAAATCCTCCCAAACTTCTCAATTAATCTGCGGCGATAAGCTGTGCAAGCGCGAAACCCTAACTTCACTCATACCGTCACTAGAAACGCCGAAACCATTCTCACACCTCCATGTCCTCCATTCGCAAGCTCCGAGATCCCGGGAAAGTCATTGGGGACTTAGGGCATCATCATCTCTCCAACTTGTTTTATCAAAGAAAATTCTAACCTGACTCTGTCTATTGTTCGGATGGGGTCCCAAAGGGCTAAACCATCAATCTCTGCTACCATCTACTGATAACGCGTCCAGCCCTTATAAATTACCTGTACCTGGACACGTTGGAGGTCGGTGAATCTTTTAACCGAGTCGGGCTCTCCTCATCCTCAATAGTCGAGTCACTCAGATCAATAATCAATAACTGTTGTAATCAATAATCAATACTCAATTAATAGATCAATATAACACATCAGAAATCAATAACAGTTGGTATTTCGGCGCACCATGACCTTTCAGTCATGAATAACCACACCAGTTTATTAAAAGTTAGTGAATTTATTTCCCTATATTAACAAAGCTAGCACGATATATATATGTCTCAAGACCAATTGATATATGTATATGAACATTACTAGCTGTCCATAACGGCGGAAGAAACGCAATCTACGTAAAATCTGAATAATGATACACTCTGTTATAGCAATGCAAATCACCAATGTGACTAACTGTATTTGACTAATTGCATACATTCGGTCAGCATAACAAGATTTCAATTCTTCATGATACATTGAACGAATACCTCGATTAACCTCTAATTAGCATTAGCATGTGGGACTTCATGCAAAACGAATTTAGTCAACACAAATTTGGAAAACTTCTAGCTAGGACCCTATCAAAATAGCAGTTGGTACCTAAAAGGAAAAACACAATGCATAATACATTTATCCTTTCATATTTACCAAATACAATCAGCATTCAAGAAAAGTCTTCGTCCTTCAGGTACCGGTTGATCAGCATGGGGCAAATTTCAAAGGGGGCAAATTAAGGGCAAGCTTCCTTGCAACGGCAAGGAGAATGGGGCAAAGTTACTGCATGGGCAAGACGGGGCAAATCAAAGTTAAAGTCTCTAGGGTGAGAATTCTTAAAGTCTCTTTCTCTTAGATAGAGAAAAAGGCATCAGGGTGTCGTCCAAAATGGAGTCTGGCATCAGGCTTCAAACTGGCATCGAGGAAAATGGCTGACTTCTCTTTGTCCGGTGGGTTTAAGTAAGAAACATTCCAAATTCTGTAGGGTCTTCCATTGGAGGGTTCATAGGTTGGCTTCAAATTGTCCAATCAAAAATTGTCTTTTACTAGCGCCCATGTATGCATACACTGTCCTTGGAGCCTTGGAACACAAATCGTGTCATGGTTTGCCAATTATTTTACTATCTGTACCTTCATTGTCCGCACCTGCAGAGGCTGACCTTGTATCAAAGGGGATGTAACCGGCCTAGCACGAAACCTTGGAGATAAGTGTACCAGCCAGTTTCTACTGGAAAAATACAATTTCAAGCAAAAATATATGTTTCATTAGTTCAAGGAAAAAATCACGCAGTTAGAATTTGAAACCAAGCAACTAGGCCAAAGCCTGTACTAAATTTAAGCTAAGCAAAACAGTATTCAAACAAGAAATCATGGCATACATTTGCGATTATGACGGATTAGTACAATTTTTAATACTTCGTGATTAATAAAGCTCTTTTATAATGATGGCGAACTACCCCGAGGGCACAATTTCCCTCGTACATTATTTCTTTTACTAAAATCACACTTCATTATGTGTTTTCGATTACACGGTATACATGAATATATGTCGGACCTTCTTTTTCTGCGTCACCAGGTGAAGTCACTACTCAGTTAGGGCCCTGTAAAGCAATCCTTTTCAGTTCCTCAGTCAGCCGCTGTTTTTGGTCTCCTGCTTTCGGTCAGAATTGTATGTCTTCTCTCATACAGCAACTCCATTTCACGCGCTTCTTTTGGCGTTTTCCTGTTCTCCTCCGCAGTTCTTGGCTCCTCCCCTATATCTCCTGTGTCTATCTCCTTGATTCGCTGTGGACATAACACTCCTATTATTTTTGTTTCCTGTTCAGGTTTCCAAGATGGCGTGTCCCAGCAAGGAAGTTCAGGTAGGTCTTTCTCGTCTTCTTTGTCAGTAGTCTCCTGACAATCAGTAAATCAAAGAGCAACCTCTTAAAGTGCAAAGGAAGTCTCTCCTTTCCCTCTCAAGTGTGTCCTTCCTTGCTCACAAGACTGCAGCAATCTACAAATCTGAGTTTCACAAAATGGACCTAGGGTCCTCCATATAATGCATGATTGCAGGCACATTTACTCATTGTTTACTCACAGCACTCTTACTGTTCAGCACTAATACCCCTATACATTGTACCGTTACATGTACACATTTTTTCAGCACACACACGCAGCCTGCGTGCATTGTTCAGTGCTGAAGCTTTTCTATATTGAACCAAGGTTTGCTTATTTTAAAACACACACACTCACCATGTGTGAGCTGCATAACACTTCACCCTTTAGGTACTGTACTTCATGCACGTACACATAAACCCAGTACATGCTCTCATTGTGCACACGCTGCACAACACTACATCTTTCATGTCATGTATTCCTCACAGTCATACATACACTCAGCACATGCGCCAATCTCACATGTAGTGTCTCTGCTCGGTCCCTGCACTGTACCCTCCCCAGGTATACATACATCCACGCAGTACAGCTCCTGCACCATGCAGCACTCCACGTCTACCTGATGTAGACCAAGAGTAAGTTAAGCAAGCAAAAGATCAACTTTTAAAAGATGAGTGAGCATGTAAGCCTCACTCCAGTGACACATGGTAAAAAGGTTGTGTTCACCACTGCCGGTCAATACACGGTAGGCTGCCACCACCACGCTTGTGCTGCTTAACTCCTGGTGAAGGCATAGTTTTCCACCACTGTGAGGGTAGTGCTTTGAGCACCCCTCCCACCTCAACAATACCGCAATATGTGAGATATACCTATGTCATGGCACACACACATTATCTGTCTTTGCCTATGACAAAAAAGTCAACATTAGGGATCTAGACAACAGTACAGTTGGACACTCAGAGCAGGATACACATCTTTACCATCCAGAGGATCTTTCCATTCCAAGAGCCTGCATGACACAAGAATGAGGGGATCTCAGTGACAGCGAGTACAAACTAAGAGTGAGCTCGATTTATTAACCTAAGAGACGCCAATAGCGCATGCTCACAATTTTAATGCTTCATCAGTGCCATGTCACCATGCAAATGTTAAAAAAGAGCAAGCAACTGGGTTTGTCGTGTTCTGATATTGCCATGAAACTATATACGGTTCCATAGAGCACACACAAGGATTTACATCCGAGGGAATATGGAGTACTATTCCTTGGGGGCTGGCCTTTCATTTCAATTTCCTATAACGAAAACCGTAACATTCATTTTGCATAAGATATCTTAAATGGAACACTTTTTCTACGGCGCCCAAATGCTGTTTTAACGGCTGAGCAGAGGCGTAAATATCGAAATTAGTCTCATCTTTTAGCAATTCCTTACTTGGGTAAAGATCGTAGAGAGATGGTCTCAAAAGGTCTCTCTGGGTATCAGTAAGAGCACCAGATAAAAAATGTTGTTTCTATTCAATGGATTGACAGCGTAAAACAAACGTGTCTTCAGGAAGTGGCATTATTTTTAAATTATGCCTATTAGTACATCTCAGTGAGCTCATTTTCTGTGCATTTAATAAAATCAATCTAATGTGGCTCTATTAGGGAAAAAAGCTATTCCTTCGTCTTATGAATGATTTATTCTAGGAGTGTAATTTGAGCTGGAAACCAACTATAAGAAATATTGTACGACTGAAGAAACACTAATTAAAATAACCAATCTTTGCAGCAAATAATGAGGGTTGGAAATAACTCACTACGAAATATAATCTATAAAAAAACATATATCTAACATGTAGGTAGGCGGCTCTCAGTGGAGTTGTTGAACCCGTGCATCGATGCCATTTACCACCTGACAGAATAAACAGTACAAACCTAGTTTATATATAATGTTCCCATAGCTCTTGCAAACCCTGGAAATGCTTCCCATTCACCCAGTTTTAGCACTGCAGAGAAGAAGCACTGAGGCAGAGGTGCACACATCTACTCAAGGAGTTTTATTCATCCTCAGATTGTCCAACACAAAATGGTATGAACGTTCATGCGCCGCACCTTCCCTGCTGCACTTTACTCCTGCAGCACTTTACCTTACCTGCAGCACTCGCAAAGTATCTTTGTAGGGTCTGGAGACCCATTTAAGGATGGAGATGAGGTGCACCCAGTAAATACCAACGATTCGGGGTGATGTTTTCTCTGCATGTGGTAAGTACTTGCTTCTCCTTGTTTTTCACTCACAAAATCAGAGGTTTGCGGACTGATGTATCGAAGTGTTTTACTCCATTCAGTGTCTATGTGGAAATGTGTTGATACATGCCTCACTGAATTACACATTTATAGGCATTCAACGGCCGTTATCCACATGGGTATTTTAGCGGGCTTCATCTGGTGCAATGTTTCTGGAGAAAATTAGAAGTTGGGGTACAGTAGTGGCCACGAATCTAGGAGTGCTCATATGCATAGTAAAAAGGGCTTACCGCACATAGTTGAATTTAACATCCTATAACTGATCAACGACAAGCAATGCATAAAGGCCATTTATACTGTACCCCAATAAGCATGTTATCACCCATGTACTGATAAACACACTCACACACTCATTACTACAATGGAAGTGGCAAATTCCAGTTTATTACCTCAGTATAGTAAAATTCACATAAGAAAAATACGTTTCACTTCCTCACAGATTGGGTGTTGCAATTACTTTATATATGGAAGCAATTCTCCTAGGAGATAAGGGTCTCGTCTGATCCATCCCACTGCACAAATGTAAACCACCTTATCATGTTGCGCCGCGGCGGCCCGTGGCGTCTCCCGGCCGGGCAGGACCGCGGGAGAGGCCGCGGCCCGTATTAAAGGTTGCGGGGCCCGCAGCGGCCCTTTTCTCAGGCCGCGCGCTGTTCTCTTGATGCGGCACGAGTGTTGTCGTGGGGTGTCTGTCCATCACTTCCTGTCTAGGGGTATATAAGGGGAATAATTTGTTCTTCTCATTGCGTTGCAACACTTCTGCTGTGGTGGTCACGCTCCGGCTGGTCTTCGCTTGGACGCCAGTTGTTCCTGTTTTTTCTTCAGCCTTCCAGTATTTCCAGGCTCCTGAGTGCTAATTCCTTGTGTCCTCCTTCTGTTCCAGGGAGTTCCTGTTGGAGGTTTTTTCCCCTTGGGGTTTTCCCTCTGGGACTCCTTCTGGAGGGCACGGACTGTGGTGGCGTACTATTGTCAACAGCACCGTGGCTACCGGAAGGGGTCGCCCCTACCTCGGTCAGAGCAGGACTTGCAGGAACTGGGACCGCACACCATCCCTCTCTGATACAGACGGTAAGCCCAGGGTGAATCGTGACACATCATCGTTCTAGGTAAATGCCTTTTTAAAAATAAATAACAAAGCATAAACCAGATATGCAGATGCCCAGAATGTAATTTTTTGTCTTGTTTGAGGAGGGGAGAGACAGAATGACACAGTCAAGACTTTGGGCCTAATTTAGGTCTTGGTGGCGGGAATACTCTGTTACAAACGTGACGGATATTCCGTCCGCCTTATTACGACCTCCATAGACTATCATAGGATCGTAATACAGTGGACGGGATATCTGTCACGTTTGTGACGAAGTATTCCCCTCAACCAAGACCTAAATCAGGATCTTTGTCTCGTGTGAGTCATGGCCCCTCCCCACATTCAACAATAGTAATAAATATCATTGTACACTTTGGCTTCGTAAGACTCTGCTGACAAAAAAGAGCCCAATCTACTCGATGAACGATGTGGTGAAGAGCAGAACGTGTATCCACTTGTTTTATAGTCTTTTCTGCTGCATGGCCACCATGTCAGTTATTTAGTTGATTTAGCTGCTTAGTCAGCCTATGGTGGCCTCTGCTCTCGGAGAACTTCAGTCAAGTATCACACTATTGAAAGACTCAAACCATATAATGAGCATCCTTAACAATGATGTAGTAATCACAGAAAGTAGTCAGAAGGAAAGTGAAATCAGTTACACTAGAGGTGTAAATGTTCAACAGACACACGATGAGGTCATCCAGTCTACCACACACCACCAAATATCTCCCCTCTGTGTCGAGGACCATAGCTGTTTTAATAAATTGTATGCCACTCTGGATCTATATAATTAGACCCTATGAAAAGGATGAATATGAGGAGGAATACCTACTCCTGTTCTATTTTCTCAACTGTCTAATGCAGTGGTCAGCCATCAGTCACAAGATGGGTCTCCTGCAAAAATATATTTGACGTTCCCTGTCTTCTAAGAATCAAGAGAACTATGTATTTTTTTCCTCAAAGCTACTAATGCCTTGACCATTCCAAAAGATCACATTATACGTTCTTAACATGTATTATAAAGTGGTCATTTCTTATATTGATACCTCCATTACTGTATGCATCGAACCCACCCATGGTGCCTCTCCATTCCAATCATCTTTCTGCCCTTTTTTGGCTGCCCTAAAACCCTCTCCCGTAATTGTTGCTTCCTGCCTGGGTGTGTAGCCCCCGCCAATAAAACAATGCATACTCCCCAGTTCTAGCCTCTTTTACTCCAACAAGTAACCAAATGCAGTTAATGCAAAAACAATAGTGGTATTCGGCGACAAACTGCCAGCCCATTCAGCCTACCAGGTTACATCCTACCGTTTAAGTCGTGTCACTGCCTTCACCAAGATGCCCTGAAAACTGGAAAAAGTGAAGCGGACGAATCGCTTGATATTATGTATAGCACCTTCAGTTCCCTGCCACAGTACAAGTACTTTACTGGGACTCCGAGGCTGTGCCATGTACCTTGGCGGGGTAACAAACTTTATTATGAGTGCGCAATAGGCCTGCAATTGAGCAGTGCCATGCTCGCGCATCAGAAGCTCGTCGCATTAGAACGTTATTGCTTGCGCTGCCTACATTCTAGAAGGATTCTTAAGCCCTATGTTCCTCACTTGTCATTGGTGGGAATGTGCGTTGAAGCTGCTGCATGCACAAAGAGACTTGCAGGGGTACACACAACTAGGCTTGTGTCTGATTCTGCCCCTCAGGCTTTGTCTTCGTGGACACTGATAAGAGAAAAGTCATTAGCATCGTCAACAGGCTGTGGAAACAGAACTTTCGATGCATGTGTAAGGCTACCTGTTCTGCTCCTTATGCTCTGTGTGTGCAGGAAGGACAATTTTCCTTGTTTCAGAGGAGTGTTTAGACGGAAACCTTTGTCTATGGTTAAGTGGTCTTCTTGCCCTCATTACATCTATGGTACAGTGGTGCTTCCATTTTTTCAATTTCTTTTGTTTTTCCTCTTAAATGTTGAAACATGTAATACATATATAAGAGGAAAACATATTTACCAACATGGAATCGGCTGGGTTTGTGACTCCACCACCATTTCTTACTCACCAGGGCCTCCACCTATCCCATCCAAAGATTGGATTGACATGTTTGATAGTTAAGTAGTTGCCTGCTTGTTGGCTCTTGATAGCAAACATTTTAGTCCAGAATGTAAGAAAGCCATTCTTCTGATGACTTTAGGATGTCAGGGTCAACATACATTCAAATTTCTTCCTGAAGTGTTGGATCACAATGGGCAAAGAAAACCTGACGTGCATAAGGAGGCCAGATTGTGCATGGAGTGTAGGTTTGCTAAAGAAGAAAATGTGGTAATGTCTATATATATATATTTTATACGAAACCGCAACGACTTGGAGAGTCAATTGACAAATGTGTGTCAAGGTTGTGAGAGTTGTCAATGAAATGCAAATTTGGTACCATGGCAGAAGAGTTGCTGCGTAATCAATTAATTATTTAATGTACGAGTAGGAAAATTCAGGAATGATTATGGGCTGTAAAAAATTCCACTTTTGATTAGGGGTGAGCAAAACTCACTGAGTTTCACTCCACCGAATTTGCAGAGTTACATGAAATCTCTGCAAGATTCCACAGAGCTCTGCAAATGGGTGGACATTGCCATGTTGCACTGCTTGCACCGATTTTCCATGCCGGGAGCTCATTCCACGCTGAAAAATCAGATCAAACAGCACTACACGGCCCGCAAGAGGGTGCTACTTCTCGAGCTGATTTTGCTGCTGCTTGAGCAGGCTTTCTACTTGAGCAGTAGCTTTTTCACTGCCAACGGTTACAACTACCCATGTTGGGAAAATCTCTGCCCTCCTAGCACCTGAAAATCGCACTAAAGGATACCACTTCTCACTCACACTCGCCAACTTACCATTGGTGAGCCACAAACAAGAAAAAACTCCATCATGTAGCATTGGAAGAATTTGGCCAGAACTTCCTGTCACAAACGTAACCCAAAGTGGCCAAAATTCCGTCAACTCCGCCAGTGAAGTGGAATTTATCACTCACTCATACTTTTGATACTGCTAAGGTAGTGAAAGAGTCTGAATTTTGTATGAAGGAAATGAGAAAATAAGTGATGATGCAGCAGGAGACAAGGAAGAGATAATGGCTGTGGGGAATGTGGAAAACCTAGGCAACATGGCGAGAGCTGTGTCCAAAGGTACTAAAAAACAACATGAAAATATAGGTACTGGTTTAGCAGTAATATTTATAGTTGGAATGCAAAGTCTTGCTATGCCATTGGTGCAAGAAGTGTGAATGGAAAGGTTATTTTGCAGGTTTGTGTAAAGAATTTCCCAAATCAAGGCTGGCTGTTATGAACAAAGCACACTGTGAAATGTTGAGTGATCGGGTGTTAAGCTTGGGACAGGATGAAGGGAATGAGAAGAGAAAAAGCAGGCCCAAAGCCTTGTTCAATTTCTTAGGAACCAACATTGAGTTGATGGTTGATACAGGGTCTAGGTATATTACCATACCCAAGGACATATTTGTGAGAGAATGCTCTACTCTTAAATTTCTCCCTAAAGTTATTTACCATTTGCCAGGTGGTTATCAAGGCAAGGAGACTGACATAGTGGGCTCCTTCTACACCACCATTAAGTTTTAGCTAGAGAGATAGAGGGCAAGGTTTATGTTGCAGAGAGTGGATCACCAATTTATGGCTGGATTTATGTGTATGATTTGCTTATGATCGTTAACACTAAGGGCCTGATTTAGAGTTTGGTGGACAGGGAACTCCGTCACAAATGTGGCGGATATCCTGTCATCCATATTACGATTCCCAAAGGACATAACAGGATCGTAATCCAGGAGACGGGATATCCAGCACGTTTGTGAAGGAGTAACCGCAGCCGCCAAACTCTAAATCAGGCACTAGGACTCAAGAACAAGTTATGGTGGTTGAAGAGATGAATGTTGTGTGTAGAAAGAAGCTGAGAGAATTGAAGGAGTATGTGCATGCAGTTAAGGTCAAGCTTGGAGTGATACATGTTAAACATAAATGGAGAAAGGTCCCTCTTGTATTCAGGTATGAGGTCAAAAAGATTATGAATGAAATGACAAAGGCAGGAGTTATAGAGCCTGTGGAGGCTTCAAATTCGATATCACCTGTTTTCATTACAAAAAAGGTTGAGGTTTGGTGTTGACCTGAGAAGGGTGAATCAAAACATTGTCTCTGGCAATTTTCCCTTACCTAATATCAATGGACTGATATTTTTGTTAAAGTTAAATGGGGGTAAGTTATTTTCAAAGTTGATTTTGTTCACACAAAAATACCCAGAATCTTACGGCACTTGTTACCATGGAAGGCACATTTCAGTTCACTAGAATGCCATTTGAGTTATCTTTGGCAGAAAGTGTATTTCAATGGATGAAGTCATCGTATTCAATGCTTGTTGAATGTCATTTATTTCCACGATGACATTCTTGTCAATAGAGTGACCTTGGGGCAGCACCTTCTAGTATTGAAACAAGTCTTGGACAGATTGCTGAAAGCAAGTCGTTCTCTGCATAAAGAAAAATGTGTTTTGTTGACTAAAGAAACAGAATATTTGGGTTACACTATCACAAGTGAAGGGGTGAAAGTGAAGAGAAATCTTCTTGATGCCATTAGGTCGCCTCCTTCACAACAAGACTAGGAACAAGTAAGTTAATTCATGGGGCTCATTGAATACTACTCAAAATTCATATAGAATGTTGCTGTTAAGACAGAGGAATTACAAATGCTGCAAAGGAAGGGATGTGTGTTCAGATGGGATGAGGAATAACAGAGTTGTTTTGATTTAATCAAAAAAGAAGTATGTTCAGAAGGAAGTTTAGTTCCACTTGATGTGAGATCGCAATACATTTTGAATGTTGATGCTAGTGCTGCTGCGACTGTTTTATCTTTGTTACACAATGCCTTCGAGAGAACAGTGGCATTTGCTTTATGTTCATTGACAGAAACACAACACAATTATTCTGTGATTACTTGGAGCGCTGAATATTTCAGAATTCACTTGTGGGTCTCAAATTCCACATGGATCAAAAGCCCCTAGGAAAGGGATTCACACCGAGGGAGCGGGCAAGGGCTTAGCCAGATTGGCAAGGTTGATGGGTCCCTTACAAGAATTTCAGTATACTATTGAATATATCCTTGGCTGGAGCAATGCTCAATTGCACGGTCTCTCATCTGCCATTGGATTGGCATGTTGTGGGTGTTTTCAGAGAAAATTAAGGAGCTGTAGCTTGGCCAGAGGACGTTGTTCAGCGTGGTGCTGGTATTTTTACCAAGGTTGGGTGGGCGCTTGAAATGGAAATGGATGGAGTGTTAAAAGAGATGTGTCAAATGGCAGTTGGGGAAGAATGAAGGGAGAGTGCTGTAGCTCCATCTTTTTGGCCCTTTGTCAAAATCCTGGATGAGCTATCTTTAAGTGGAAGGAATGTTTTGATAAGGGATGATAGATATGTTCCCTCTATGAATTTGAGAAGTACAATTATACAGTTTCCCCATGAGGGACATTTGGGTCAATCTATGACAAAGAGGAGAGTTAAAGAAAATATTTGGTGGTGGGGGATTGATGCACAAACTGTGAGTAGAGAGGTGCTTGGCATGCAAAGAGAGTGAGGAGAGATTCAAGGTTGGCTCACAGTCTCATATAAGTTACATTCAGGACCCAGGAGAAGCATTGCATTGTATCTGTATGGACTTTATTGGTCCCTTTGCTAGGGTGTTTAGAGAGCCAAGGTTGCCATGGTTTTGGTGGATGTTTTTTTCAAAATAGGTGGAAGCCAAGTTTATGTGTGAAATGTTCATGAAAAGCACGATTTCTGTTGATGGAATTTTCAGAGTAGAGGATTTTATTCCCTGATTACTGACAATGGTGCTCAACTTGCTTTGGTGGAAAAGAAAACATTTCTAAGTAACAATGGTATCATGCATCATGGCACAGCCATGCACAACCCACCAGCCAATGGTATTGCACAAGGGCAAACCTTTTGGTAAAAGGGACAACCCACATGGCAAGTCAGGGAGGCAATAGTGTATGCAGTGATGTTAATGAGTTAGAAGGGGCACATAGTACCGTGGTAAATAGTGTGAGACTAATTTCTCCTTTTAAGGTAAAGAGAGGTTGAAAACGTGGGACCAAATTGATTCCAGGTTGGTTGGAGGATTGTGATAATAAAATGTATCCATTGGTCGGCAGTTTGCTGTGCCACACGTAAATGGTTGTTGGAGATTGGGTTAAAGTTAAGGGTGGGCATGTGAGAAGAGGTCTCTCGAAGTTCCGGGGGTCTTTTAAAGCCAAGGAGGTCTATGATTGGCATGTGGTGTTGAGGAATGGAGACAAGTGGAATAGACATATAGTGGTTCTTTTTAAAAAAAGGTGGTGAGAGTGAAGTGAATGGTGAAGGAAGTGGTTGCAGTGGATTTGTGTTAAAGAGAGATATGGGTAGGGGAGGTTACTCAAGAGGTTGGGTGGGAGTGGAAGGAAGGAGTAATAAGGAATATGTTACTGGACAGGGTGGAGTGAGTTTGAGTCGCACAAAGAGAGAATGAAGACTACCTATGAATATCGAGGATTTTGTGCATGGTTATGTGAGAAAGTAGCCTCTTTCTAGCATGGTTTCCCCCACTTTTGACCTGTTTGTGAATGTGTGTCAGTGTGTTTTTACTGTGTCACTGGGGATCCTGCTAGCCAGGACCCCAGTGCTCATAGATAAAAATCTATATGTCAGTGTGTTTTGCCTGTCTCACTGGGACCCTGCTAGCCAGGACCCCAGTCCTCATAGTTTGTGGCCTAATGTGTATGCCTGTGTAGTGCCTAACTGTGTCACTGAGGCTCTGCTAATAAAAACCTCAGTGCTTATGCTCTCTCTGCTTTAAAATTTGTCACTATAGGCCAGTGACTTCATTTACCAATTTCAATTGGCATACTGGACCCCCCTTCTAAGTCCCTAGTATATGGTACCTAGGTACCCAGGGCATTGGGGTTCCAGGAGATCCATATGGGCTGCAGCAATTCTTTTGCCACCCATAGGGAGCTCAGACAAACCCTTAAACAGGACTGCCATTGCAGCCTGCGTGAAATAGTGCACACACTATTTCACATCCATTTTCACTGCACTTACGTAACTTATAAGTCACCTATATGTCTAACCTTCACTTGCTGAAGGTTAGGTGCAAAGTTACTAGGTGTGAGGGCACCCTTGCACTAGCAAAGGTGCCCCCACATAGTTCAGGGCCATTTCACCGGACTTTGTAAGTGCGGGCACGCCATTACACGTGTTACAGCTTCACAATGGTAACTCCGAATATGGCCATGTAACATGTATAAGATCATGGAATTGTCCCCCCATTCCAAATCTGGTATTGGGGAGCCAATTCCATGCATCCTGGGGGCTCCACCATGGACCCCCAGTACTGCCAAACCAGCTCTCTGAGGCTTGCACTGCAGCTACAGCTGCTGCCACCTCACAGACAGAGTTCTGCCCTCCCGGGGTCTGGGCAGCCCGGTTCCAGGAAGGCAGAACAAAGCATTTCCTCTGAGACCAGGGTGTTACACCCTCTCCCTTTAGAAATAGGTATTACACGCTGGGGAGGGGTAGCCTCCCCTGGCCTTTGGAAATGCTTTGAAGGGCACAGATGGTGCCCTCCTTGCATCAATCAGTCTACACCAGTTCAGGGACCCCTCCTCCCCTGCTCTGGTGGGAAACTGGACAAAGGAAAGGGGAGTGACCATCCCCTGTCCATCACCACCCCGGTGGGGGTTCCCAGAGCTCTTCCAGTGTGTCCCAGACTTCAGCCATCTTGCTTTGCAAGGTGTGGGGGCACTCTGGAGGCCTCTGAGTGGCCAGTGCCAGCAGGTGACGTCAGAGACCCC
Source organism: Pleurodeles waltl (assembly GCF_031143425.1). Classification (NCBI taxonomy): domain Eukaryota; kingdom Metazoa; phylum Chordata; class Amphibia; order Caudata; family Salamandridae; genus Pleurodeles; species Pleurodeles waltl. Next base: position 907,652,928 of record NC_090442.1, read on the forward strand.
TCCTGATAGGTCCATACCTGATAAGGTAGCCAATCCCCCTCTCAGGGCTATTTAGGGTCTCTTCTGTGGGTTCTCTTCAGATTCTGCTTGCAAGTTTCCTTCAGGAATCCTCTGCAACAACTTCAGACTCTTCTGACCTCGGATCAACCGTAGCCTGCTCCAAGAAACGCTGTGACTGCAACAAAGTGTCTACAAGAGACACTTTTCTTCCGCAACCTCAGCTCCAAATCAGCAACTGCAACAGTTTCCATGGTGTGCGCGCTCTGGGGACTCCCTGTCTTCATCCTGCACCAGAAGAATTGAGGAAATCTACAGTGGAGTGACAGAGTCACTCCCCTGCTCCAAACAGGCACCTTCCAAGACGACAACCGGTACCCTGGGATTCCTCTCACAACAACAAGCGTGCTCCTAAGGGTGCAGAGGGTGGACATCATCAACTTAGACTGTCCTGAGGTCCTGCTGACACAACTTGGAGGAGGTAAGACCTTGCTTTCCCTGAGAACAATGGTACCCCTGTGTATTGTGCCTTCTTCACCTCCTGAGGCCTCTGTGCACTCTTTGCAAAATTCCTTCATGCACAGCCTGGTCCAGGTCCCCAGCACTCTACTTTGCCATGTTCAATTTGCTGAGTTCTTCTCCGGCGGCCTGGGACCTTCTTTTATTGTGCTGCATCAACTGTGTTTTGCACCTCCTTTGAACCCAGATCCTGTGGCTTCTGGGGGTGCTGGTTGTCATCCTGAGGGCTCTCTAAAGTGCAGAGAGCCCCCTCTTCCTCCTCACACAGAGTTGAGGCCCCCAGATCCCTCCTGGGTCCATCCAGCGCCATTTTGATGAAAAATTCACTTTTGTCGTAGCCAAGGCTTGTTGGTGCCTTCCAACACGAAACCTCACCTGCAATAATCTTCACACCGTGGGACATCTTTTGCATTATGCAGGAACCCGCTGGTATCTTCCTAGGGTGCTTTTCTGCAGTCTTCTACTTACCGGGGACTCTTCTTTTGCACCCTCTTCTGGGTTGGCAGGGGCTCCTGTCCTTCCTGGAACTTCTTTCGACTTCTGGACTTGGTCCCCTTCCTTTTCAGGTCTTCAGGTCCAATAATCCAGCAGTTGTTCTTTGCAGACTTGGTTGGCTGCTTCAAAATCCCCAAAACGATGTGTAGTGTGTCCTAAGGAAACTTGCAGTACTTTACTCCTGCTTTTCTGGGCTCTGGGGTGGGGTAATTTACTTACCTTTACTGTATTCTTACACACCCAGCAATTCTGCACACACTACACTTGTCTAGGGGGGAATTTGTGATTCACATTCCACTTTTTTAGTATATGCTTTGTGTTGCCCCTCGACCTATTTTCCCCCATTGATTTCTATAGGATTTCCTATTGTTTGGATTGTTCTATGACTATTTACTTGTCTAATTTTGGTGTCTAGTGTACATATTGTGTAGAATACTTAACTCCAGAAGGAGTATTGGCTCTAAGATATTTTTGGTACTGTGTCACCCAAATAAATACCTTTATTTTTGGTAACACTGAGTATTGTCTTTACTTGTGTATAAGTACTGTGTAACTATAAGTGGTACTGCATGAGCTTTGCATGTCTCCTAGGTCAGCCTAAGCTGCTCTGCTATAGCTACCTCTATCAGCCTAAGCTGCTAGAACACTACTACTTCACTAATAAGGGATAACTGGACCTGGTGTAAGGTGTAAGTACCCAAAGTACCCACTACAAACCAGACCAGCCTCCTACAGGTTATAGTTGATATTTTGAGACCCATGTCATTGGGTGTTCCCTTGTGATATGAAATTTTTCCAGGCAGACTGAATAAAGAACTTTCTATTTGGAACACACTGCTGTCTGGACCGGAATATTACCATATTCTTCAACACCCAGGGGTATTCACCCAGTTTGGAAAGCCACTTTGTTGTGACAGGAACTAGAGTTGTGCATCTGCTACCCCACAACTACATGCCCTTTAGCAGTAGTTTTGTTAGTTAAACCAAAGTATTTAATCAGTTGAGTTTCTGCCAGCTCTCAATGATGAAGTGCCCTCTTAATTCACAACTACTCATTTTACAGGGAGTGTGAAGGATGCTTTCATCCTTCAGGATTATAGGAGACTAATAGGTCCCTTTGGTGAGACCTCTTTCTGTGGACATTAATCTGTGTCTTCTAGATTGTTCTGCATCTCCCAACATCTCCCAACCATACAGCCTATCCCAGGACTTGTTAGGTGATAATTAATATGTCCATTTCCTTCTTTTATGGCTGTAAGCTTTGCCAGCAAGAGCATAATGTATTTTAAACTTGCATTGTGCCACCTTAAAGGATCATGCTGATACTGAACATGCTGTGTGTAGTCCAGAAAGACCAGTATTGATAGTCCCTAATATTATGCCTTTTTTCTATTTTGAATGCTTTGTAGGATAGCAGCCCTATGTCATAAATTCAAGAACATTGCAGTTATTGCTCCAAGGTGGGTGCCTAATCTTGCTGTTAGCACCAGCCCTCTCCATTGAAAAAGATTTGAGTGTCCTTTAGTGTACAATATCCATTGATCCAGAAAGAAGTCTACCAAGGTCTCCTCCACTTTTCCACAAAGTCAACATAATTGACGCTATTACATCTCAAGTGCCCTCTAAGTGGTCCACTGAGGCTTCCAGACTTCCTGTTACGTTTTGCAGACTGATGATCATTTCTTGCATCACCATTATGTTTATTGTAATGGTCACTGCTGCCTTCTCATTCTCTTTGAAGTCCCAGCTACTTTTCTGAAATCAAGTTCAGGAGGGTAAGTTTCATAGTGACCATGTTAATTGTGGTCTCTAGAGCTCTCCCCAAGTCTAATTGCTTGATGCAACACTACATTTAATGATGCCGGATCCTCTTGGGTTTCCATGTTGTGAGACATAAGGGCCTCTGCACTTTGCAGCCTTGTTGTATATTGCAATATTTTGTTGAACTCAGTGGCCTTACCTCCTTTGTCATGCCTCATTATATCCCTCGGGGTCTGCCTTCTCTGTGCTATATCAGGGTAGAGTAAAGTCTCACAACGATTCTCTGTGGTCCCAACTAGAGATAGGTGTACCCTTTATTCTATCATTTCCTATTCCCATTGTTACTATCCCACATTCTGGCAAGTTTGACTGGGTTCACTCTTCTGTTTATAAGTGAAATCACTGGTTGCACAGTTGCTCTTCAAAAACTATTGGATAGGCTGCTTTCAGTATGCCTTCAGTTTTTTCTCATTCCTCTGTAGTTGAAAATTCCCCAAGAGCCATATTATAGGCTCTAATGCCAAATGAGTATTTAGCTGTTACTCACTTCTGCCACCTGTCCTTTTGTCTGTAGTTCAGGAGTACCACTATCAGTGTCTCCCTCAGAAGCCATGTAGGGCACTTTCTGTGTGAGCAACCCTTCAGTCTCACACATCGTTTGGTTAGCACTCAGTGGGAGCTTGAGTACGTGCAGCACAGCTCACTTCCTGTCCACACACTGGTCAAATGCCAATAATACAATACATATGTAAAATATATTGTTAGATCTGTCAGCCTTAGGATGGTCTTCTCTGGAACTTTTTAGGCATACTCCTCTATCTTTAGCTGATCTCATTTTATAGGCCTTAGGACTCTGTGCACTTTACCACTGTTAACCAGGGCTAAAGTGCATGTGCTCACTCCCTTAAACATGGTAACATTAGCTTACACCCAATTGGCACATTTAATTTACTTGGAAATCCCTAGTAAAGTGGTACTGCATATATCCAGGGACTGTGAATTAAATGCTGACAGTGGGTCTGCAGCACACATTGTGCCACCCACTTAAGTAGCCCTTAGGCCCGCCATTGTGTGTGTAGCTTTAAACTGCCCTTTCAACCCGGCAACCTCATGCTATATATATATATATATATATATATATATATATATTTACATATATATATATATATATATATTTATATTTATATTTGTTTATCCAAATGGTCAGAGTCATTTTCTTAAAGGCTCACTCAGCTGCCGGTGCCGGTAATAAAGGAGACCACCCTTGAAAGATATTTTGTGTCCAAAAAGTAATTTACCACACTCCAAAGTTCCTTTAGGCAGATTTATTGACAAGAATAGCAACCACCAACGCGTTTCAACTCCACTTGAGTCTTGCTCACGGTAAATTAGTTTTATTCAAACCACCCTTAAATATTTAAAATCCAGAAAATAACATTGGTTATAAGTCTTATTTATATAGAAGTAATTATTGTAATGTAATTTGATTTTTTATTGGACATTCTTTCAACTTTAGGATTCTAATTTGAGTGATATTTTTAATTTTATTTATTAAATTTCACTTTCATATATGCTGTTGTATAATATCAAACTACCATAACCAGAATGCAATGGGGCGGTAACAATGACATCACACTATTTAAGGGTGGTATAAAAAAACGTATTTACCGTGAGCAAGACTCAAGTGGAGCTTTGAAGCTGCAGGTAAGCCACAGCAAACATTCCTGTTTCAGACAGCGGAACCTGTCAAGTGGGTCCCGCTGTTTGTAAACGGACCTTTCTTCTCTGTTCCCTGCCAACAGATATGTGTGCAGAGAACAGAGATGAAAGGTTTGCTTCGCAAGCAAAGAGCCACTGTTAAAGCAGTTGCTTGCTTGCTGAAGCAGTGGTACCATTGGGGTTGCCTTGAGGCTTCCCCTGTGGTTCCAGTTAGACCGGAAAATGCATTTTGTTAAATAAATAATTAAAAAACATGTAGGGACCATGGGGGAGCCCTTGAGGGCACCCTCACGGCCCCAAATCACCCATAAAGGGCTAACAAGAAAAGGACAAGAAAAGAAAATGAATAGCTCAATGTTAAGGTCACAGACCCTCACACTGAGCATTCGGGGTTTGAGTCCAGCAGGACTCATTTCCTTGTTTTATTTTTTTTTAAGTAAAAATGTTTAAGGGTCATATGAAAGGCGATTTTGCTGTTAAAAAATTATAAATACGTTTTTTCTTTTTAAATTGTGCAGAACTATCTCATTCTAACTATATCATACAGAAAAGCCTAATAAAGACTATTCAGGGACTCAGAGATGAGCTAGACAGAGTGTGTTGAACGGTTTGATGGTGGTCCTATTGTTGTAGGACCACCACAGGCGGAGTTATGGGCAAAAATGTTTTGAAAAAGAAATGCCCTGCAAAGCATTGTAGGGCGAGTTTCCTAAGTGCAGTGAATATTGTAACTTTGAGGATTTCTGTGTTTTTTCTGTGTTAAATGCTCCAGTTTGTATATTTTTCAACTGCTAAACTTAAGTGGTACTCAGGTAAAGCGCTCCTCAGATCAAGGTTGCGCTATGTGAAACTTTACGTAGTCATGTAAAGCACTGCTCCGATCAAGGTTGCGCTATATGAAACTTCAGATCCTCATGTAGAGCGTTCCTTTGATCGAGTTTGCCTTTTATGAACCATGTTAAAAAAATATATATATACATTAAAAAGAACGCCCCTCCAGCTTGCAGCCTTTGTGCGCAAACACCACAAAGAAACATCTGCATTCCCAAAACAAGGAAGAGAAAGAAACAACTTATGGCCATGCCATGCAGGGGGAAGCCGCGAGGCAAAAGAAAAAAGTAGTGTGCCACACTAAGGTATATGGCTGATCATGCAATAATCCATGTAAGGGAATTTTGAAAGGCATGCCAAGGACCTAATTAAAGTGATGGACGTGAGATGGGGGTGTTGCAAGCCCACAGATGTAGATTACAACTTGTCAAGAGACAGCACTTGCGTGCTGCCTTAACTCAGCCTCAAAAATATTGTGACTGGAACAATTCTGAAAGTCTCAGCAGGAAAACTAAAGAGAAAGCAACGCTCGGCGAAGGGCCTTCATCTTACTTTCTGTTTGCAACTTAAGTGTTGGGGGTGGAGGGGGACAGAAAGAGCTGTGTGTGGTGCACTGCGCCTGCAGGGCATTGTGACATCACTAGTCATCTGTCATAAATTAATACAAGTGACTACTAGTGTTTTTCACACATATTATCTGCCATTATTATCTGCTTACAATAAATGTGATGACCCTACACAGGGAGATTATGGCCTCTCCTGTATTTTACGTGTAATGTTGAACTGTTGAGATGACATATTGTCCATGTGTTGTTCATATGCTTAAATTACATTCCACTTTATTTTCAGGTACAAGAATATCAGAGCTAATTCTTAGTTCGCGAATACCCTGTTTACTCTATCATGACTTTTATTTACACTTGTAACAGGTGACTTCACTACGTGACTAGCGGCTTGATGCTCCTGGTAGCTCAAATAGTTCTGGGCTACTTCAGCCCATCATACCCATGAGTAAACGTGTGTTGAATAAAAATAAATCTCAAAATAAAACATAAAAATTAGTAAACTATGTGGCTTGCGTGGCCGTTGCTGTGTAGGTTTTAAAACATGGGTACTTCCAAACATTTTCCCAGGAGCCACACAGTCTGACCTGTGAAGTGACCGAGAGCCACATTGATGCCAGCAGGGTGGCGGTCAGAGGGGTGAGGGGTAGTGGTAAGGTGGATGTAGGGGAGGTGAAGCGTGTACATCTAGTGCCCGAATTGCACAATATGAAAGCAGATACTTGGACATAAATTCCGGCTTCTTCACTTAAGCAAATTTTGTGATCCTAGGCAATTGTTTTATTTTAGCTTTGCCTCCTTTTTTCCCTTTTCTTCATTATCACATATGAGGACCTTGAAATACATGAGCTCAGGATATTTGCTGTACAAAACCTTCAATGCCTGATTTAATAAACTATAATATTAATGTATAATAGAAACCCAGGCCTACCAAAGAGTTTACATAACAACTGACTTGCCTCAAAGTTCACAATTCACATTATTGTCAAGGTGGGAGGGAAGACTGAATGTTTCGAAATTCATGTTTAAAAACAATCACTTAAAAAAATACTTCTCAATGCACTGATATAATTTTGTGTACTAAGGTGAAATGGTTCTGCATGTTAATGAAATGCACTTTTTGAATTTCAAACAGACTTTTCCAAACTTTTATACTTTTGCTGCAAGATGTCGTTAATAATGGTGTTAAAGGTTTTTCTAAAGTTAAGAGGTCCAGGTCACCCTAGTTACTTCCTTTCTTAAACAATTAGCCTTTAAATAAATACTTGCCCATTTATTTAACTTTTTTGTGTTAGTGCTGAGTATAGTTAACAGCAGCACAGTACTGCTGTTGACCTGGGGGGCGCATGTAAATGTTGGCAGGCCGGGAAACATCCGGAACAGCAACTCCATTATAACCAACTCCCTTTTTCTCTGCCTTAACCACACATGTGCTGAGCAACGCACATGTGTGGTTAGGGCAAAGAAAAAGGGAGAATGTATCGGGAGAGGACACAGTCAGGTAAGTGGGGCTAGGGAAGGTTAGGGGGGTAGTTTTTAGGGGTGGGGGAGGTTGGGTTATTTATTTTTTTAAGGGGTGGGGTCGGGGTAATTTTGTTTTTAGGGGTGGGGTGGGGCTCGGGGTAGTTTGGTTTTTAGGGCGGGGTGGAAGGGTTGGGGTAATTTTGTTTTTAGGGATGGGGTGGGGGATTGGGCAGTATGGTTTTTAGGGTGGGGTGGGAGGGTAGAAATAATTTCGTTTTTAGGGACGGGGTGGGGCGGGGTAGCTTTATTTTCAAGGGTGGGGTTGGGGTAGGTTTTAGGGCTCAGGGTGGGTAGGGGCCATTGGGGTAGTTGTTTTTAGGCATCGGGTAGTTTGGTTTTTTTTAGGGCAGGGATGGGTGGTCGAGGTAGTTTGGTTTTTAGGGCAGGGGTGGGGGTGGTTTTTAGTTTTGTATTTAGGGGCAGGTAGTTTTGTTAGGGGTGGGGGTAGTTTTATTTTTGGGGTGGGGTCTGTTGTTTTCAGTGTGGGTAGGGGGTTCGGGGAAGGTTTTAGGGCTCAGGTTGGGTAGGGGTATCGGAGTAGCTTTCTTTTTAGGGGCGGAGGGCAGGATTGGGGTAGTTTTGTTTGCAGGGGGTGTGGGTAGTTTCGTTTTTAGGGGTGGGGGTCAGGAGAGGTTTTTTCAGGGGTGGGAGTGGGGGGTCAGGGTACTTTTGTTTTTATGGGAGGGTGGGGTGGTCAGGGTAATTTTTTTTTTTGAGGTGGGATGAGGTTGGAGTATTTTTGATTTTAGGGCTGGTGGGGGGGGCAGCTGTTTTTAGGGTGAGTTGGGGGTTGGGGAAGGTTTTAGGGCTCAGGGTGGGTGGGGTGTGTTGGGGGACTTTTGTTTTTAGGGGCAGGGTGGGGAGTCAGGTAGTGTTTTTAGGGCGGGTGAGGGGTCTGGGTAGTTGTGTTTTTAGGGTGGGGTGGCATGCTACAACTAAGCATGCCCTTCCACACATGACTTTACTAGGCAAAAACCATTGCAAAGGCATGCATAGTAAAGGCTTTCGTGGTAACAATGCTGACGTTGTTCCAACCACGTTGTTCCATCATACAACCATGCATGGGACACCGAGCCGTACTTTGAGTATCACTGTTTTAAACAGTGACTGGGGCACTGCACTTGCGCAGTTGCCATCTGGTGCTTTGCACAATGCCCCAAGACCTTTATTTCCTAAAATTAATATCCCTGATGAAATGTGTGAAAACCTTGTTGATAAAATGAAAAAAAAGATTGGGGACTAATGTATCTCACCAGAAGTAAAGAAAAACTATGCTAAAGAAGCCAATAAATAGTGAATCCTTCTACAGAAGAACCATGACACATTTGATATAGATGTTCGCCGCAAGAACACTAACTTGAAAAATCAAATCTACACCACAAATAAGCTTGCTTTACATCCACATGTTGCATAGTACAGGAACCTTATATGAAAAGACAATAATGAGAAAATAAATTATAACATGATTAGACAGCAAATGTAAATGCTTCTTTCCATGAATATACAGTGGCATAAAACCATATTTCACAGCAAACTGTAAAATATGGAAACTATTTCGTGGTTTTCTTTTCCAATGCTCATGACCTCACCCTTAATGTGACAGATGCAATTACAAATTACTTAAACAATAATAAAGGCCAGATTACTTAGTGCATTAGAATTAACACTATCACTGAAATGACAATTAACATAGTTTTGTGTAATTATCACTTATTAAGCAGTGAGGTGCATTTAGGCATTGTTACCTATTATAAAATTTGTGAAGTCATATGAATTGTGTCTGTTCTGCACGTTATCATTTTTGCAACTGTTCCACAAGTTATGGTTTGCAGAGCTAACTATAATAGTCGAATTTCAAAGTTTCTTCAGGTTTTAATTTATAGCCATATGCAAACTTTAAATGTGGTTTTAATTGAATTTCAGTTTTTTTCATGGTATACTCCATCCAAGTTTGAGCTTACTTGGGTACCCACCTCACTGTGCATTGTCTCTGGCTGGGTAAAGCAAGGGTTGACTGCAGGGCTCCGCATACGAACTGCAGCAGGTGCCAGTGTCTATTGTGCACGACATTCAGCAATGTGCAGCAGAAGATGGGTGCAGTGCCTGACTCTCAGACAGTCCCTTCGCCCAACTGCAACAGGCAGCCACCCCCCATTGAACATAGCCTTTGATCCTGCACAATGGGAATTATTTGCCCAGGCTTGTGTTCATCCCACCATGGATGGCCATTCCCTTTGCATACGGCCTTAGGATGTACACAACAGTGGTTGGCCACAGAAACTGCCCTTTTGCCCCAATCCTCAACAGATGGTTTTAAGGGTCTAGGAGTTAATAGAGACAAGCTATTTTATTGAATTTTGTTGATGTTTCTCAAAAGTGTTTCAAAGGATATACTTAACGAGATGTGGAGCATAGAGGCTTCAATGTTGATTAGCTCACCTTGAAGATATATATGTCACATGTGTCTTCAAGTGCATAGAAAATCTATGCATACTTACTTTTCGATACTTGTCCCTCAATATTCTGTCCATGATATTAGTGCCCCATGATATCCTGGACTCGATATTCAGGAATCTCACCCACAGAGAAGAGCAAAGATTCCAGTGAAAGTTTATATGGCAAATGCTTAAACTGCGCTCAGTTTCTTCCAGGAGTACCTGTACGAAACTTGCCACGTCAAATCTAACTAGGATAAACTTGTTCTTTGGAAACCTTCGTGCAGATTTGTCAAACTGTGATAAAGTTATTAAGAAAACAAAAATCAGGTTTTAATCTAAACTCTAAAGTATTAATTGCTGACTCTGTAACATTAGTAACTCTGGAGTTAAGACTTAGGGCCTCATTAGGAGTTTGATGGTCCTGAGACTGCCAAACTTGAGGTGGCGGTTGGACCACTGCACTCCTGGCGGTCTGACCCAGAGGTTACAACCCAGGCAGTCGGACCAACACCAGGATCACCGCCGTGCTGATCAAAAGTCCACTTTCTGCCAGCCTTTCCATGGCGACTTCATCGCATTGGAAAGGCTGTCAGAAAGCCAGTGCTGGGGGCCACAGGGGGCCCTTGCCAGCACCCTGAGAAAGCGCACAGTCTGCTATGTAGACAGTGCGCTTTCCAAGGATGCTGATGTACAACGGCATTGGCCGAGGCTGTCTTAAGGGGGCCGAGGCCAATGTAGTGCCACGATTTCAGCCAGGCTGCCAGTGGAAACATCTTAATAAGATGGGGGGGTGAAGGTGGCTGAGGTCACCAGTATGATGGCAGCTTTTGCGGTCCACGTGTCGTAATGAGGCCTTAAGTATTAGTTTCCATTATAAAGGCAATTTTGTTTGATTAAAGGACTCTTGATTAACCTGCATGAATTGTTCACTAAGTGTTGGTATGTCAAGTTTCATGTAGATCTAACGGGGGAATTATAAAAGGAGTTTCCATTTTTACTTGCAATAGGAAATGTTAAAGTAAAAAACGCTAAACAGAATTAAATCAGACTTCTTGTAAAGCTAGACCTTTATTGAGAGCAGTGTCTCTTAATAAAATGTGGTCAGTAATTTTTGTGAAATTAGCATTTCAAAATGTGTTTGGTGGACTTTGAATGGTTAATTTAGATTTCTTGATCATTTGTGAACTGTTCATCAATGTGGGCTTGCACAAAATCTGCAGATTCAAAATGTAAAACATAAATAAGCCCTGTTGGATGAGAAAGCATTTTCCACAGTCCATTGTCCATGGACCTGATCACTGTGATTGACTGGCAGCAGCAGATTTTCTGTTGTGGTTACCATTACAGCATGTGGGAGATGGTTCCCATCTTTAAAAAGGGCCACACAAGAGTGCAGTGTGGGCACACCCTTATCATAGGTCTTCTAGGGGAGACCCAAAGAGCCCTCTCAGGCATTAAAATATTTTAAGCAATGCCAGTTTTCACACTAATCTTGGGTCCAGAAAGCATGTCTGCGAATTTGATCTTTCTTTTGAGGGTTTACACCAGGGCCTGTTAACCACAAGCACAGACTTGTGGACTCAGTTAAAGTTTCCTTCACTTAGATGAAAACTCTGCATCTGGGGCCTCAAACACAAGCATGGTCTGGCAGACTTGATTTGGGCTTCCACTGCTTAGTTCCCAAACCAGAGGAGCTAGGTCTGATCAACCTTAGGGCATAAGGACCTGATTTGGACCTCATCTGAACTTTGGTAACAGCTGCAGTCAAGGAACTCAAATTTTCAGTTCACCAACCCAAACCAGAAAGTCCTGCTCCCGTAAAAGATCATCAGGGGCAAATTATGACATGTATAAGGTCCATGCACCCAAAATCTGGGTCCCTGGACCTCAAAAACATTGAAAAAGATGAGGATTTTCATGGTGGAAACTTGAGTATCCTTCCTCATAAAATAGTTTCTTATCCTCTGTGAGTGTTCATTGGCATGTGGATCATACGTTTCATTGAGGGAAGGTGAACATCATGACTGATCATGGAGAGCAAGCACAGAGTCATCAGATGGAGGAGAGAACTGAGCCTTCCCAGGTTACAGCAACACAGCAGCAGGATTATGGCATTTGTATGGGAAGACATCTGAAGAGAGCTCCAGATTTGTATGCAAAAATATAATACACTGTCCAGGTGAAAAAAAGTAAATACAAATTTAAAAGTAAGAAAGGTCATGTGCAAGTTTTGTGATCTTTAGCTGAGCAGGTAATACAGGCACATTGGTTTGGCATGTCAGCAATGAAAAGGTATCTGTTAGACTTGGCATCCTTGGCGTAGTCTCCCCTAACTTTTTGCCTCTGTTTCCCAGGTTGTTGATGTGTGCTGGACTCTGTTTTTGCTGTTTTTGTTACTCTGGGCACCTTTATCCAGTGCTAAAGTGCAAGTGCTCCTGTATAAAATGTGTATGTAATTGGTTTTCCATGATTGGCGTATTTGATTTACTGGTAAGTCCCTAGTGCAGTGCACTAGAGGTGCCCAGGGCCTGTAAATCAAATGCTACTTGTGGGCCTGCAGTACTGGTTGTGCCACCCACATTAGTAGCCCTGTAATCATGTCTCAGACCTGCCACTGCAGTGTCTTTGTGTGCAGTTTTAAACTGCCAATTCGACTTGGCAAGTGTACCCACTTGCCAGGCCTAAACATTCCCTTTTGTTACATGTAAGACACCCCTAAGGTAGGCCCCAGGTAGCCCCAGGAGCAGGGTGCAGTGTATGGTTAAGGTAGGACATATACTAATGTATTTTATATGTCCTGACAGTTAAATACTGCCAAATCGGTTTTCACTGTTGCAAGGCCTATCTCTCTCATAGGTTGGGGGCTGCCTTTAAATATGATTAAAGTGTAGATTCCCTTTGGGAGCACATAGACATGTGGAGTTTGGGGTCTCTGGACTCACAATTCTTTTAGTGAAGTTGGTTTTGAGATTGTGCATAGCTCGGTTTTCCGATACCATGCGACCGGATTTTTTACGCAAACCTCGCTGGGTGCAGAAAACCAACGCAAAGCCTGCCCTGACCCGAGGTGCCTGTCCGCATCGACGCATTGCTCTCTTGTGGAGAGGAAAAACAGCGCATGGCAACCCGACCGGAGTAGGAATGACACACAGTCTCGCTTGTGAGTGAGAAATCGCTGGCCTTTTCCTACACACACTCGCCCATGCGGGGTTATCTTTACGCTACCCAGGTACTTTTGCACACTAACAGTGTTAGCACTGTTTTCTAAAGGATTTAAGACTCTTTTTGCTTTTTAATTCATAACTTGACTTGTGTATGTTGGATTTATTTCGTTTTGGTCTTGTTTTGTTTAGATAAATATTACCTATTTTTCAAAACTTGTGTTGTGTCACTTTGTAGTGTTTTCACTGAGTTACTGTGTGTGTTTGTACAAATACTTTACACATTGCTTCTGAAGTTAAGCCTGCCTGCTCGTGCCAAGCTACCAAGAGGGTGAGCGGGAGTTAACCAAAAGTGATTCTCCTTTACCCTGACTAGAGTGAGGGTCCTTGCTTGGACAGGGGGTAACCTGCCTGCCAATCAAAGACTCTATTTCTAACAGTATCTCAAACTGAATCACAAAGAAGAAATTGGTTGATGTGAGTAATACTAGAACCGAGGTGCAGGAGAGTTAATTTCATAACAAAATTCCTCTGCAGGTGCTGCAGTTGATAAAGCTGAAAAATTATCTTCCTCATTTTGTAGTGTTTTCACCGAGTTACTGTATGTGTTTGTTCAAATACTTTACACATTGCTTCTGAAGTTAAGCCTGCCTGCTCGTGCCAAGCTACGAAGGGGGTGAGCGGGGGTTAATCAAGAGTGATTTTCCTTTACCCTGACTAGAGTGAGGGTCCTTGCTTGGACAAGGAGTAACCTGACTGCCAACCAAAGACCCCATTTCTAACATTGGTAATCAGCAGTTGGGATTGGACTTGTATTTGTACTTTACATAAAGTGATTAAGTGTACACTACTGTTTTCAGTGCAGATCATTATGTGACCACATACTTCTTGTCTTTGTGATTTTTGCTTCTTTCTCTTGTTTGGATTTTTCCCTACTTCTATTTTTAGGTGGTAATCCTTAATTGACTTTTGAACTCCATTTGGGAACTTGTTTTTCTCCCTTTTGAACTTTGCACTTTTAACTCTTAATCATGTCTCAATCTGGAGATGCATCAGTTGGAGCTGTGTTTGAGCTAGGGAAGCTGTAGAGCTATACAGTGGCTCAGTTCTGTAAAAGTCTTGCCTGTCCCATAAAGGTCTCCACCAAGAAGGAGGAGCTGCATAAGGCACTGAGGGCCTGGGTGACAGCCAAGGAAACTGAAGGCCACACAGAGGATGAGGGTGTGGAAGAGGAGGAGGTGCAGAGTATTCACAATGGTATTGTGGGTGGGCCTGTTCTGACCGGAGGGAGGGACTCCAGGGCAGGTAGCAGTGTCTCATCTAAGAGTCTGAATCCTGAAGAGTTGCAGGACAGTCAGGCAGAGAGGGCTCACAAGTTGGGGATGGAGAAAATGAGGATGGCCATAGAGGGAAAAAAGTTATTGTTGGCTCATGAGCTCAGCTTGAGGGAGCTAAATCAGAGGATCCAGTCTAGTCGGGATGGTGGCAGCAATAACACAGTGCAGCCTGAAAGGAGGGTGCATATTCCTAAGAACCTTGTGAAGGATTACAAGAGGGAGGATGACATACTGTTGTGGTTTAAGGGATATGAGTCTGCTCTCTATATGAATCTGGTCCCTGAAGCTCATTGGGGGTGGGTCTGTGGAAACACTTCGAGGTAGAGTGAAGGGATACTCTGGCATCCTTATGGGATCCCCAGGGGCTCACTTACCCTATCATGAAGGACGCCCTGATCACCAGGTATGGTCTCACCCCTGATCAGTAGAAGGACAAGTTTAGGTCCTATAAGAAGAAGGAATCCCAAACATGGTTGAAATGTGTTGATTCTTTTTGCAGGTCACTGGATGGTTGGGTGAAGGGCAGTAAGGTAACAACGTATGAGGGGCTTTACAATTTGATTGCTAGGGAGCACTTGTACAGTTTATGTTTTCCAGAGCTGTGACAGCACCTGATTGACAGCAAGCTGACTGACCCCAGGAAGCTTACACGCGAAGCAGACCGCTAGGAGAGCACCAGGGTCCACAAGAGGTATGGGGGAGACCAAGCCAAGGGTGGGCAGGGTCCCTCTCAGAAGAAAGGGGGGGGTAAAGGTAAACAGGGGGAGTTCTCAAAAGGGCCCCAACCTAAATCCCAGGGTAAGGATTCCCAGCCCCACAGTGAAAAGAAGCCATGGTTCTCCAAAGGGAAACCTATGGAAGGGGGGCCCCCACGTAAGTGTTATGCATGTGACCAGTTGAGTCATGTGAAGGGGGACCCCAAATGCCCCAAGAGTTCACCAGAACCCACTGGTGCAGGGTCCCAGGGTTTGGCTAGTATAGAGCTTGGGGAGGAGTTGGTTGCAGGTGGGTGGGAGTCAGCTGAGATGACCCTTGTCTCACTAGGGGACATTGAGATGGTCCAGAGAACTCTAGTGCCTGAGAACACTAAGAAGTACAGGCAGTGGGTGACCATCAATGGACAGAGGGTGGAGGCTCTGAGAGACACAGGAGCCAGTGTGACTACAGTGAGGAGTCACCTGATGTCTGAAGAGCAGATAGATCACCAGGTACTTCACCAAGTAGTTGCAGTAGACAACTCAGAGCTCCTGTGCAGAGTGGCGCAGGTTCCCTTTGAATGGGGGGGTCTCAGGTTCCTTGAAGGTAGCTGTGAGTCCAACCATGCCTGTATATTGTTTGCTTGGCATTGACCTGGAGGATTCCCCTTGGAAGGAGGTGGAACACAGGTCACATTTGGAGATGTTGGGTCTGCCTGGGTGGGTATGCGTATCCACCAGGTCAATGGCAGCCCGTAAGGTTGGTCAAGAGCCCCTGGAGCCTGAAAAAGTGACCCAAGGGACCGCCAAAAAGAGGAAGGGCAGGGGCACGGGAAACTGGCCCCAGAAGGTCCCACAGTCCGTCAGGAGGCAAAGCCTGAGGGTGACACCCCTGAGCCTAAAGGGGAACAGGTGGTTGAACTGGGGGAGGTCCATGAGCTGTCGCAGTGGCAGCAGGAAGGGGGGCATTGTGAGGCACAGAAGACATGCCCTACTCTAGAGGGGTTGTGGCAGCAGGCTGCAGCCCAGGCGGCTGCGAGGCGCCAGGATCTTACCTGATCTATTGGGAGGACGACCTCCTGTATAGTGAGCATTAGGTGCAAGAGCCTCGGTCAGCCCGTGTGCTGGTGGTACCCCAGTGTTTTAGGACCTTCCTACTGGGTCTGGCTCATGACGTGCCTTTAGCTGGACATTTGGGGCAGGGCAAGACCTTTGACAGGCTTGTCACCCACTTCTATTGGCCCCAAATGCGCAAGCTCTCTGATGCCCACTGTAGGTCTTGCCAAACTTGTCAGGCAAGTGGCAAGAGTTGAGGGGAATGTAAGGCTCCCCTCCAACCTTTTCCTGTTGTTAGTACCCCCTTTGAAATGGTTGGTATTGGCATTGTGGGGCCTCTGGATCCCAAGACAGCCATGGGCAACAGGTTTATCCTGGTCTTGGTGGACCATGCCACCTGGTACCTGGAAGCCATTCCTTTATGATCAATCACTGCCCCTGTGGTGGGCCGTGCCTTGATGGGAGTTTTTACCAGCATGAAGTTTCCCATGGACGTGGTGTCCGATAGGGGTACCAACTTCATATCAACTTATATGAAGTCTCTGTGGAAGGTGTGTGGGGTAACGTACAAGTTCACCACACCTTACCAGCCCCAAAGCAATGGTCTGGTTGAGAGATTCAACCGCACCTTAAAAGGCATGATCATGGGCCTGTCAGAGCCCCTGAGGCGGAAGTGGGATATCCTCTTGCCAAGCCTTCTGTTCGCTTACCAGGAGGTGCCTCGAAAGTGGCTTGGCTTTAGTCCTTTTGAGCTGATCTATGGCCACCCTGTGAGGGGACCTTTAAGTCTGGTGAAGGAAGCTTTGCAAAACACTCCTAGTGAACCCCCCGAGGATGTATTCAGTTACATGCTGGCTCTGAGAAACCAGACTGCCGTCCGCAGGGGTCTCGCACAGGAGAACCTAGAAGCAAGCCAGGAGAATATGAAATGCAGGTATGACCAGAATTCCACTCTGGTTGAGTTTCAACTTGGTCAGAAAGTGTGGGTGATGGTACCAGTGGAGCCTAGGGTGCTCCAGGACAAGTGGACTGGGCCATTTGAGGTGGTGGAGATCAAGAGTGAATTCACCTACGTGGCGGACTTGCATAGTCCCAGAAACCCTTTGAGGGTCCTGCACGTGAACCGGCTCAAGCCACACTTTGAGCGGACTGAATTGTCCATGCTCCTCACGACAGATGATGGGGTGGAAGAGGAGAGTGAGCCTCTTCTGGACCTCCTGTCTGCAGGAGAGAAAGATGGGTCTGTGGAGGGGATGAACCTCTCCCCCTCCCTGACTGCAGAGCAGCAGAGGGACTGTCACTTCATTCCCAGGGTCACACACTTGTGCACACATGATGTGGACACTGGGGACAGTACACCCATTAAACAAAAGGTTTACAGGGTAACTGACAAGGTCAGGGCTAGCATCAAGGATGAGGTATCCAAGATGTTAACCCTAGGGGTTATTGAGCATTCCAGCAGTCCTTGGGCCAGCCCTGTGGTTTTGGTCCCAAAGGCCGCCGCACCTGGTGCCACTCCAGAACTCCGGGTCTGCATGGACTACCGGGTACTCAATGCGGTCAGTAAGACCCCATCTCCTGAGCTGATGAGCTGATAGATCAGTTGGGAGCTGCCAAATACCTCTGCATGTTTGATTTAACGTCTGAGTACTGGCAGATTGCCTTGACTGAGGGGGCCAAGGAGAGGTCTGCATTTTCTACCCCAGATGGGCACTTTCAGTTTAAAGCGATTCCATTTGGGATGAAAAATGCCCCTGCCACCTTTCAGAGGTTGGTCAACCAGGTGATTGCTGGACTGGATGAGTTCAGTGCCGCCTACCTGGATGACATTGCTGTCTTTAGTTCCACATGGGAGGAACACTTGCAACACCTCTGTAAAGTGTTGGAGGCCCTGCAAAGGGCGGGCCTCACTATTAAGGCAAGCAAGTGTGAAATAGGGCAAGGTCCTGTGGTATATTTGGGACACAAGGTGGGGAGTGGCCAGGTGGCACCCCTCCGACCAAAGATTGACACCATTCTGGCTTGGGAGCCTCCCAAGACACAGGCTGAGGTGAGAGACTTTTTAGGCTTCATTGGCTATTACAGGAGGTTTGTCAGGGGGTATGGCACCATTGTTACCTCTTTGACTGAGTTGACTTTCAAGAAGCAACCAAAGAAGGTGATGTGGACTGAGGCTTGCCAAACCACTTTTGATGCCCTGAAGGCTGCCATGTGCACAGCACCTGTGCTGAAGGCACCTGACTACTCCAAGGAGTTTGTTGTGCAAACAAACGCCTCAGAGCATGGTATAGGAGCAGTACTCTCACAGCTGAATGAAGAGGGCCTGGATTAACCTGTAGCCTTAATTAGCCTGATGTTACTTTCCCGGGAAAGTAGGTGGAGCGCCATAGAGTGTGAAGCTTTTGCTGTGGTCTGGGTGCTGAAGAAGATAAGACCCTAATTGTTTGGGACCACAGGTCCCTAAGATGGTTAATGCAGATGAGGGGTGAGAATCCATAACTGTTGAGGGGATCCATTTCCCTACAGGGGATGGTTTTTACGGTGGAACACCGCCCTGGCACAGAACACACCAATGCTGATGGTCTCTCCAGATTCTTCCGCCTTAGTGATGAGAACTCCCATGAGGTTGGGTAGTTGCTCCCCACTTTCGGCTGAGGGGGACACGTGTTAGATTTGGCATCCTTGGCGTGGTCTCCCCTAACTTTTTGCCTCTGTTTTCCAGGTTGTTGATATGTGCTGGATTCTGTTTTTGCTGTTTTTGTTACTCTGGGCACTTTACCACTGCTATTTAGTGCTAAAGTGCAAGTGCTTCTATATAAAATGTGTATGTAATTGGCTTTCCATAATTGGCATATTTGATTTACTGGTAAGTCCCTAGTACAGTGCACTAGAGGTGCCCAGGGCCTGTAAATCAAATACTACTAGTGGGCCTGCAGCACAGTTTGTGTCACCCGCTTAAGTAGCCCTGTAATCATGTCTCAGACCTGCCACTGCAGTGTCTGTGTGTGCAGTTCTAAACTGTCAATTCAACTTGGCAAGTGTACTCACTTGCGAAGCCTAAACCTTCCCTTTTCTTACATGTAAGGCACCCCTAAGGTAGGCCCTGGGTAGACCCATGAGCGGGGCGCAGTGTATGGTTAAGGTAGGACATATGTGTTTTATATGTCCTGACAGTGAAATACTGCCAAATTCGGTTTTCACTGTTGCAAGGCCTTTCTCTCTCATAGGTTAACATGGGGGCTGCCTTTAAATATGATTAAAGCGCAGATTCCCTTTGGGAGCAGGTAGACATGTGGAGTTTGGGGTCTCTGGGCACGCAATTTAAAAATACATCTTTTAATGCTGTTGGTTTTGATATTGTGTGTTTGAAAATGGGCATTTTCCTGCTTAAACCATTCTGTGACTCAGCCTGTTTGTGGATTCCCTGTCTGGGTCAGATTGACAGTTGGGCTGCTTGCACCTCTTTCTAGACAGTGACACAAAGAGAGCTAGGGTGTAGCCTGCATATCCTGATGAGCCATCTCAGCTAGGAGGGAGGGGAGGAGTGGTCACTTACACCTGAAAGGTCTGTTTCTGCCCACAATGCAGTCTCCAACCCTCTGGTGTGTGTCTGGGCCCTGGCCTGGGCAAGGCAGGATCTCACAAACAAGAGAGACTTTCCTTTGAAGTAGGCCTACTTCAAAGGCAGAACTGGGTATAAGAAGGGCACCCAAACCCCTGAAAATTAGATCACTTCTGGAAATCAAGGGGAACCTCTGCCAAGGAGAAGAGCTGAAGAGCTGAGGAGAAGTGCTGCCCTGCCTGTGACTGTGCTTTGTGGACCTATCAACGACGCGCCACTGGCCTTGCAGCTGGAATCTACGCTCCACTTGCATTGCGGCTGGAAGATCGATGCAACGCGGCTGGAGAAACGAAGCGCAACACCCGCTGACCAAGGCTGTTAATGTCGCAACCCCACATAGCTCAGTTTTCCGATACCATGAGACCGGATTTTTGACGCAAACCTTGCTGGGTGCAGAAAACCAATGTAAAGCCTGCCCCGACCCGAGTTGCCTGTCCTGATCGACGCATTGCTCTCTTGTGGAGAGGAAAAACGACGCACGCCAACCCGATCGGAGTAGGAATGACGCACAGTCTTGCTTGTGAGTGAGAAATCGCTGGCCTTTTCCAACACACACTCGCCCATGCGGTGTTATTTTTACGCTACCCAGGTACTTTTGCACGCTAACAGTGTTAGCACTGTTTTCTAAAGGATTTAAGACTCTTTTTGCTTTTTAATTCATATCTTGACTTGTGTATGTTGGATTTTTGTTGTTTTGTTCTTGTTTTGTTTAGATAAATATTACCTATTTTTCAAAACCTGTGTTGTGTCACTTTGTAGTGTTTTCACTGAGTTACTGTGTGTGTTTGTACAAATACTTTACACATTGCTTCTGAAGTTAAGCCTGCCTGCTCGTGCCAAGCTACCAAGAGGGTGAGCGGGAGTTAACCAAAAATGATTCTCCTTTACCCTGACTAGAATGAGGGTCCTTGCTTGGACAGGGGGTAACCTGCCTGCCAATCAAAGACTCTATTTCTAACAGTATCTCAAACTGAATCACAAAGAAGAAATTGGTTGATGTGAGTAATACTAGAACCGAGGTGCAGGAGAGGTAATTTCATAACAAAATTCCTCTGCAGGTGCTGCAGTTGATAAAGCTGAAAAATGATCTTCCTCTGCAAATCTATGTACTGTCTGCAGGGTGTGTAAAAATAGTATGAAGAACAAAACCTCAACATTAGTAAGCAGAATATGGAATAACACTATGAAACATTTTAGACCTAATCTGAGCATCACAATCAGTTCTTCAAAGCCGGCCATTTGTCAGCCCGGTGTTTGTTTAGTTTAAAAAAAATTAACGAAAGTTTTACAAATTAAACAATTTAAAAAACAATCAATACTCCATAATCATTCACATTTGTCACAAAAGTATTAAATGCTAAAAATAAACTAACCTAAACTACAAACCAATATACATAAACTAAATGATTACAATTGTAAAAAAATATGTTATTACTATTAGCCATTAAAATATTTATTCAGTCTTTTTTCAAGTGTTCCAAAACTATAAACCATAAAATGACAAATAAACCAGGATTTCAAAATGAACAATCATCCAATCAAAGATTATTTAAAAAGTTATATTTTGTAGATTTTATATATACTTTTTAAATCAATAAAACTACAACTTAAAAAAAGCAAATGCTAAAGTTGAACAATTTTAAGAAACAATTTGAAAAATTTTTAATATTAAAACATTTGAATTAAAATAATTCTGAATAGTATTCGTGTGAAAAAATTCATAAGATTATTTTCAGTATTTTTACTTATTAATAAATATCTGTGTAAAAAATCTTTGTTGAATAGTAAAAAAACTATTTTTATAAATCTAATATATAAATTCATATATTTTCCGTATTATTAAAAAATATTTTATTTTAAAACATTCATATTTTAAAAATCTGCCGACCTTTATCTGCTAAAAACCCAAATCCCGCTGCTAAAAAATATTAAACAATTATTTATAAATATGTATACAACTAAATATATAAATTCAAAAAATTTCATAATGAAACATTTAGCTTACTAAAACACTAATCTAAAACAATATAAACAAACACAAATAACACAGTATAACAAAGTACATACTAATTGAAACAAATCATATTACCCACAATGATATTTTCCACATTGACATTTTTTACAATTATATAAAAAACAACACTAAAAACTATGGGCCCCATTACGAGTTTTCCACTGGGCTGACCAGCGGAAACCAAGGTTTTCACCAGTCAGCCAAGTGGAAAACATGTTGCGGCATTGGACTCAACACCACATGGAGCCGAATCCAACGTCATCGCACAGGGGACCCCCCCAAGCACCCTCGGAATGTGCACTGTCTGTATAGCAAACAGTGCAGATTCTGGCAGTGCTGGGGAGAGGGGCCCCTGCATTACTCATGACAATGTTGTGGGCAGTCCCATTAAGATCAGAGATCCTGGCAGAGACGACGGTCGTTTGGCGGCTCCAATCTTGTAATATGGAGGTCGGACCACCACTGCTACGGTGGTCCTCCCTCCGCCGAGGTTCTGGCTGTCTTCAGACCGCCAGACTCTTAATCGAGCCCTGAATTTTTACCTTTGATATTCCTGTCGACTATATTTTGAGTGTTCAGATTTCTTGACACAATATTTTTGCATCACAATATTTTTTCTAATAATCTGTCTAAACACCCCTTAGTCACCAGCCTACCCACCTCCATGTACACCATAAGGCCTGGGCCTTAGGACTAGTGAATAGGGCTAATATTTAACTCAAAGGACTGGATAAACACAGAGATGCAGAGAGTCGCCAGAGGTCACTGAAGCGTGACAATAACATTCGTTTTGACAAGGAAAAACACTTAAGGAAAGACAGTGGGAACCATACTAATTTTGGAACCCATATCTTTCTATCAAATATTCTAAAGTTCCTCCACTGCATTATATTGTGAATCTTCAAAATACTTTTCTTTTAAATACATACTTCTCACTCTACCTTCTTGGCCAATCTTTCTGTGCCATTTTGTATTTTATCCCATTTTATTTTTAGTGAAAGAACTGCCGTTTTGTTACAGTTGCAGTTTCCATTACAGTCTTCCATTTTATTTCCATTTCTAGTTTTGTGTTCAATTACCATTGATGAACCTCAAATTACAGTTTTGTTATGAATCACAATCTTTTCCACATTAAAATGCTTTAGCCTTTGTTTTTCATGTCTGCCTTCTTTAAACTACCCAGCATAACTCCCCTATTCGCTTTTGCTGAGTTCTCCTACATGTTGCATATGTTTCTACCTTTTGGTTTTCTTTTCCAAATCACAATTCATCTTTGAATTGCAACTTTTGCCCATGTTCGAAGTGCACACTTACTGTATGTCTGGAGCCTGAGATGAAAGACTCTGACAGGATAAGGAAACAAGAAAGTGAGCAGCCTAGACAGCAAAAAGTAAGAGTTTGAAACAGACGAGCAATGACTGAATGGAAAAGGTGGGGGCCGGGCCATTACAGACTGGTAGGCAGAGCAGGAGGAGGGACTTACCTTGCAACTTCATTAGTTACAGGTCTTCCCACAGCCATTAGTTTGTTTACCCTACATGTTTCTTGGGTTTCCCTTCCCACTCTCCAGTTTCCCTCTCTCCTCTTAAGTATTTGCTACTTGAAGCATTCATTTCTTATTTTATGATTTCTGCTCCTGTTTGGTGATCTACATCTATGTTGGCTGCTGGTGCTCCCGAGTATGGGCAGGGTTCTTGGAACTATCTGGGATTGTCACCTGCCCTCTCACTGAAGCTCAGGTAAGCTAACAAGGGGGAGATAGCTCAGAGAGGTTTGCCATCATGCTCAAAGTCTGTGAATTATATGCTTAATATTTTTAATGTATACTTCTAAATTGTTCATAAATGTGAGGAGGGCCTATATGAGTGGGTGGAAGAGTTACTGGATGATTGATGAGAACCAAAATGATATTGAGCCAGTGGCACCATATTCTCTCTAGTTCTCTCCCTTGCTCTGTCTCTCTCTCTCTACCCCCATGTTCCCCTGGACTGAGAGTGGCTGCAGGATTACCCTCTCGTCCCATTTCTTCTCCCTTTAGATAGAACAATGACACGTTCTTATTATCCAACGTACCACTTTTTTCAGTGCACCCTGATTCTTACGCTTTTGTGACTTTCAGTGCATTCATTTGTCTCAATTCTTGCTGTCTTGTTTAGTTTCTACCTAGTGTTTATCTATATTAGCCTTGTTCTGTTAAGTATTGTTCCTCACTTGCTCCTCAGCTATCATGGCTCTGGATTACATTTTTCATTCCTTTGCTGTTACAGCCTTCAGTTTCCACATAGGTGTCATTTCACCAAAATAGTAACGGTAATGGAAGTCGCATCACATACCCTTTCACCTTAATGATATCACCGGAAGTGACATCATATGAACCTTGATCCTGATTTTTTTTTACAGGAAGGCATATCACGTGACCATAACATCACAAATTGACATCTCTGCAGGTTCATAATAACTGCATGATTGACGTAACAACATAGTACAGACAAATGTCTATTTTAAATACCACCCACATTACGCTGCTGCCTTCATCTTTGAAAGCTCTGGGACAAATTTCTTGGTCTGAATTGTAGTGAGTGAGGGAAGCGAGTAAGCCAGATGTCTTTGACAGGATTTCTATCAGAGAATTTTTTTAAAGGAATGGGATTAAATCGTGCATTTTGAAAGCACAATTTTAACATACAAGTGCTAAAACGCCATAGGCACTGAAGGGGCACTTACTAAAAATTGAAATCCGTTCATGGTATGCCAAGCCAATGAAACTTTATGTTACCCAGGAGTTGACCCCATTTTTTTCTTTAAATGTGCTGCAGTGCCTCTATATGTCAAAAGTTACTTCCATGGTGCCAATGCCAGCATTTTGCAGTTTATACATGGTTGCCACCCTCCAATATGTCCTTTATTCCAATAATTCGCTCCAGTGTGTTAGTACCCACATTTTGCCACTGGCGTCCACATGCCAAAAAAATCCTCAAATATGCCAACATTTTTCTTACAACAGCTGTCATTAAAGGTCCCATTGCAGGTGGGTGAGCTCCATTTTCTATTACACTAATAGTTCATCAAAGACTATTATGCACTATTAGTATAATGAAAAATTAGCAGTAAATAATGAATGTGAACCTCTGAGGCCAGGGGTCGCAAGGGAGAAGCCAGGGGTCGCCAGGGTCCAGCAAGGGATCGCAGTTGTGACCCCTGTCAACACATAAATGATGTCCGTGAGGTTCCTGTAGGTTCTCCTGAAGTTTTGGACACAGTTCTATCCTAGTTGGTGTTTTGCTGGTTGCGGACCAGGGCTGTCTTATATCCACAACTCCAAGTCTCAGTAAAGAATTATCAGGAGACATCAGTGGTCAGTAATGATGTATATTGATAGAGCAGAGAGTGAGAGAGTTACTGTAATGGAGGAGTAGAGAAGGTGCTGTGTTTAAGGAATGAGGTACATTTGGAGAGATTTGTGTCCCTGGTCAGCAGGGATGCACTGGCAAAGCTGGTTCTGCATCTAGTTACTATAATGGCAGGGCATGCTGTTGGCCTGTATCTAGATGGATTGGCTGTTCTATCCATGGATCCCAGGAGTGAAATGTTAGGTGGGACTATAGTACATTCTTGAAGTGCTTTGGGAGGACTCTGTGGATCTCAGTTTTAGAATACCAGTGTGTGCTACCAGCAGGTCACGTAACAAGTCGAAATGTGGTGGCAGTATCACAGGGATGAGGCACAATGATAAAGCTGTGTGTAACCTTTACTTGAATAGCTGAGGTCGTGCACGTCAGAGCTGAGGTGCTCTGCCTGACCCGTGTGGTCATACAAGTACTGACAGAGCAGGAAGTATTCAATATCAGGACCAATGCTGCAGGCAGACTGGGAGCCTGTGCATGCTTTCTCCAGCCTGCAACACAGTGCCGAGCTGGAGAGAGCACACCACGCATGTGTGTTTGGCAGGCCCGAGACAGCTGGCCATACATACATGCGCATTGAGGGGGAGTGCAGTGCACTCCCCCTTACTGCTTGTCACCCCTGTGGCCCCACCCCTTTGCAAGAAACCAATAACAAACACAGTTTATTATCATTTTCTTGTAAAGGTTTTGCAGCTGCTGCTGCTGGCGATGGGCAACGCTCCTCTGCCCTAACGGAGGAGCTGCCCCTGCATGGGAGCTGACTGTGCACTATGAACCTCAGCGATCTGTAACCTGCTGCAGGATTCTACCCTCTATCTGCCTGCCATTTCCTGGTTTGAAGCGGATCCGAAAAAGATAGTAGGCTGCATTCTTAATCTTCAGACAGAAAAAGATACTTTCACGGAAAGCAACAGGGCACTATTGCTGTGTGTAAAATATTTCTGAAAAATCAAAAAATGTCAAAATATGTAAAGTCTTCTGAAACTCCAGCGGTTAAAGTGACTTGCAAACCAGAACAACAGTCTGTTTTGTAGGGATAGTTTTAAACCCCGAAAATGCGAAGTCCCAAACAATTCAGGGAGATTTTCTAAATGATATTTCAAAGAATTATGAAAATAACCATTATGGTATTCCCTTGAAAACATTTTTTCAGGCCTCTTTCGAAGCTTCAGAAAAGAAAAATATGTTCCTGTAACTCATTTCGGTGTAATTCTCCCATTCTGTTTGATGTCATTAGAACACACCCAACAAATATGTTAAGACTTTAATTTTCCATTGTTATTCATAGGTTGACTAAGCTTTTGCACAGTATGCACGATGTCACGATTGAGTTTGCTGTCTGTTTGGCCACCACTAGCCCCTAAGCGCTTCTCCCACAAATTCACAATTCTGCTTCGAATGTTGTGGAATACTGAAAGACGGTTCATGTGCATGTTATTCTGTTCTAGTTCAACAGTTTCTATCTGCTGCTATCACAGAGTTCCATCTTACAGAACATTTATTCAAATATGAACTTTGGCTATCTCAATCTCGATGAAACCGGTAAAGCGGGTCTTTCAGACAATATGACGTCCCTGCTCTTCCTTCGCCAACATTTACAACCAGCTGTATAACCTTTCCCTTCCTTAAAACGATTTCACCTCTTTCAAAACGCAAGATGGATGTTCGTTACTCGCCACTAGATTTTTTCTACAAGGGTTTTAAGTTTGCTGGGCAGAAAAAAGAACATAGTTTAGTTGTAAATAAATGTTTTAAAGACTGACATTATCAAATAATTCTTGCACAACTGGTGTTTTCAGTACCATTACCAAATGCGATCTGCTAATTTGATGTTTAAGTTATGTTGATATGTCATGTACAGTATACTTCAGTTCCCCAAAATTCTAGGTGTAACAGAGATGACATTGCATGCATTTTGATAACGAAGGCATGACGAGCTTGCCACTTTGTTACACTCTTACCCCCTTATGAGCCTCCTATTTGCTGCTAATGGCTTTGGGAAATGTAGTGTAAATTACAGAAAGTATACAGGTCTTCAACATCCCTATTTACTTCCTGTTCCTACTGCTATCTGCTTTACACCTGAGATTAGCGTTGGAGAGGCCAGTGGCATGGAAAGTATACTGTGTGCTCTCCTACAGTGGTCAACTGAGTATGGAGGGCCTCACGCTATCCTAGACCTTGGTGCCACTACGGCATGAACTATTCCTGCACCTCTGCCTTTAAAACACTTGTAATCATCAGTAATTCTGATCAATGCTTACCTCAGGGTTACAAGTTATTCCATATGAACACTGTGTAGAGTCGAGCATAACATTAGGAAACACTGTTACTGTACTAATCTCCATGCATCAGTTTAAAGTTTTTGGTCTTTTGTTGAGACATATAGGGGGTCATTACAACATTGGTGGTAAAAGCCGCTTACCGCCGTGCAGAAGACCGCCAACACACCGCCGCGGAAATCCGCCACAGCCATTATGACCCACAGCTCGGAATCCGCCAAAATTGAGACACCCACACAAGTCCGCCACACCAAAGGTCAGTGATAAACTGGCGAAAACAAAACCTCCACCGTCATGCCAACAGGAATATGCCCACACTATCACGACCCATGAATCCACGCGCTTAAAATACACACACTCTTACAAAACACTACCACATTGGACAAATCGAAATACACACACCTGATACACATACACACACCACTCCCATCCACCCAATACAATATAAAACACACACCCACATCACCCACAAACCCCTATGACCAAAATCCAGAAAGAAGGCCAGAGAGAGAGACTACAATCTAAAAACCAGCATCCACAGGCACACAACACCATCACCCACATAACATCCACGCACCCCACACAACACACCACTAAATATCACCCCACATATCACAACACACACCACCCCACACATCACCCACACCACCCCATGGCACGGCAGAGACACCCAAGGTTCTCTGAGGAGGAGCTCAGGGTCATGGTGGAGGAGATCATCCGGGTAGAGCCACAGCTATTCGGATCACAGGTGCAGCACACCTCCATAGCTAGGAAGATGGAGTTATGGCGCAGAATAGTGGACAGGGTCAACGCAGTGGGACGGCACCCAAGAAATAGGGATGACATCAGGAAGAGGTGGAACGACCTACGGGGGAAGGTGCGTTCTGTGGTATCCAGACACCACCTTGCGGTACAGAGGACTGGCGGCGGACCCCCACCTCCTCCCCCACAACTAACAACATGGGAGGAGCAAGACTTGGCCATTCTGCATCCTGAGGGCCTTGAAGGAGTAGCTGGAGGAATGGACTCTGGTAAGTCAAACCTTAACTACTATATCCCCCACCCTACCTGCATGCCATCACATACCCCCACCCTCGCCCTCACCCCCATCACTCCTACTCATCACAGATGTCCCAATATCACAAACGACACATCCCAACACCAAGCCCTGCATGCAACACCAAAGCATGGACACCCATCACCAATGCATGGCCACTGCACATACCCATACACCCCCCTAAACCATCATCACACAAGGTCCCACACAGGAATGCAAGCACTGGGGTACACGGTCACCCACCCATTGCACACCATGGCACATACAGATGCAATAATCATGCTTTTACACCCCTGCAGGACCCCTACCCAATGTCACTGCACAGCAGGTTCCAGACATGTCCACACCACCAACAGAAGAGGCCCACAGTGATGACAGCAGTTCTGTCCAACTGGATCTAGACGACCAGCCCGGCCCATCGGGGACCTCGGGACAGTCAGTTCCCCTCACACTGGCACAGGCCACCACAGAGCTTGCCCCCTCTGGAAACACCAGCACAGCACCCACCCAGCGGGCCCATACCTCTGTCCCCAGGACACGTCAATCAGCAGTGTGTCCACCATCACAGGGAACCCAGGCTAACCCACCATCCCAACAACAACAGGGACCTGGGGGAAGGGGCAGTGGGCACACCGTTCAGGGGACGGAGGCCCGGGGAAACAGGGGAACTGGGAGGGCTGCTGTGCGACAGGGGGAGGACAGGCCCAGGGAACCCACTCTCCACGAGGCCCTCTCCAACATCATGGGAGCGTAACAATATTCCCAGGAGACGATGGCAACAGTACTGGCCAAGTTTCAGGAGACCCAGCAGCTGCAGGAGGAACAGTATTTGGGCTTCAGGGAGGAACTCAGATCCATCAATACCACCCTGGGCACCATCGTAGGGGTGCTAAAGGACGTCCTCAACACCAGGAGGGACACTGTGGCACAACAAGGGGCCCCTGACACTAGCCTGGACGATGAACTGCCCACCACCTCCGCCGGCGCTAGTGGACAGGAGGCACCGCCACAGGACCACCACACCCCCTGCAGATGGAGAACCACCCCGCAAACGGTCCCTGAGATCCAGGACAAAGACAGAGAATGATGCCAAGACCCCCGCCAAGAAATGAGACCGCCCTGAATGTCATCCTTTTGTCCCAACTTGTCACCCTGTCCATCCTCAAACTGCCCCAGCTCCACTTCCTATGCCCCTTTGGGCAATGCACCTGTGAGACTAATAGACTGACCAGGATCCGGCCAGCACCAGCCCCGCTGGCCCAGACAGGACTGCCAGCACCAGCCCCGCTGGCCCAGACAGGACCGCCAGCACCAGCCCCGCTAGCCAGGAGGTGTCCGCCAGCACCAGCCCCGCTGGCCCAGACAGGACCGCCAGCAGCAGCCCCACTGGCCCAGACAGGACCGCCAGCACCAGCCCCGCTGGCCCAGACAGGACCGCCAGCAGCAGCCCCGCAGGCCCAGACAGGACCGCTAGCACCAGCCCCGCTGGCCAGGAGGCGACCGGCAGCACCAGCCCCGCTGGCCCAGACAGGACCGCCAGCAGCAGCCCCGTTGGCCCAGACAGGACCGCCAGCAGCAGCCCCGCAGGCCCAGACAGGACCGCCAGCACCAGCCCCGCTGGCCAGGAGGCGACCGCCAGAACCAGCCCCGCTGGCCCAGACAGGCCCGCCAGCAGCAGCCCGCTGGCCCAGACAGGACCGCCAGCAGCTGAGTCGCTGCCAAGGACACCGCCACCACAAGCCACAAGCACCGCTGCCAAGGACACCGCCGCAACAAGCACTGCTGAACAGGACACCGCCACCACAAGCACTGCTGCCAAGGACACTGCCGCAACAAGCACCGCTGAACAGGACACCGCTGCCAAAAGCACCGCTGCCAAGGACACTTGCCCCCACCAGCACCGCTGAACAGGATACCGCTGCCACCAGCACCGCTGAACAGGACACCGCTGCCACAAGCACTGCTGCCAAGGACACCTGCCGCCACCAGCACCGCTGAACAGGACACCGCCGACACCAGCACCGCTGACCCATGAGCGCCAAGAGCACTGACACTACTGAGTCCGCCACGGGCAGGATGAAGCACTCTGGGCACCAAGCCCCCTCCAGAACCAGTGGAGAAAGGCATCCACTACCTCTGTCCTTGGCAGGATGAAGCACTCTCGGCACCAAGCCCCTTCCAGAACCAGTGGAGAAAGGCATCCACTACCTCGGTCCTTGGCAGGATGAAGCACTCTGAGCACCAAGCCCCCTCCAGAACCAGTGGAGGAAGGCATCCATTACCTCTGTCCTTGCCAGAATAAAGGACTCTGGGCACAAAGCCCCCTCCAGAACCAGTGGAGATTTACATCCACTACCTCTGTCCTTGGCAGGATGAAGCACTCTGGGCACAAAGCCCCCTCCAGAACCAGTGGAGATTTACATCCACTACCTCTGTCCTTGGCAGGATGAAGCACTCTGGGCACAAAGCCCCCTCCAGAACCAGTGGAGAAAGGCATCCACTGCCTCTGTCTTTGGCAGGATGAAGCACTCTGGGCACAAAGCCCCCTCCAGAACCAGTGGAGATTTACTTCCACTACCTCTGTCCTTGGCAGGATGAACCACTCTGGGCACAAAGCCCCCTCCAGAATCAGTGGAGAAAGGCATCCACTACCTCTGTCCTTGGCAGGATGAAGCACTCTGGGCACCAAGACCCCCTACAGAACCAGTGGAGAAAGGCATCCACTACCTCTGTCCTTGGCAGGATGAAGCACTCTGGGCACAAAGCCCCCTCCAGAACCAGTGGAGATTTACATCCACTACCTCTGTCCTTGGCAGGAAGAAGCACTCTGGGCACCAAGCCTCCTCCAGAACTAGTGGAGACTGTTATCCACTTGAGAGACTGTGGCTTTGCACTCCCCAGGATTGTACATTGGGCATGTGGCCCCCTCGTGGATTTGGCTCAACCGGCTGAGGGGCCCCCCTTTCCCTTCCCCCTGAGGTGCCTGTTTTATTTCTACCTGATGCCCTTGCAGTGTTCTCTCCGTCATGTTCCGGTACCTTGTGTGGGCCTCACCCATGCAGTGTGGGCCCAGTGTTCTACGGACTTAAATGGTGCAATGCCTGGACTTCTATTCTTGGTGTATATATTTGTTAATAGTGTATATATATTTTTGCGTACTGGATTTTAATAGATTACAATGGTTACACTCATTTTCTTTTGTCTTTGCATTCTTCTGGGGGGTTGGGGGGTGTAACTGTAATGTATCATGCTGTATTAGTGTGTGTGTTGTCGTGGGTGAGGGTGGGGGTGGGGGTGTTGCGTGTTGCGTGTGTGTGTCCCTGTTTTTTCCCTCCCCCCTCCCCTGTGTCGTAGGTGCAGTACTCACCGTGGTCTTCGCGCCGGCGTTCGTGCTCCTGGTAGAGGAGCAAGAAGATAAAGGCTGGAAAAATGTGAAGCTCTGGTTCCGTGGCATCCTGGTTCCTCATGGGGTGTGTAGAGGTGAGCGTTTTCCCTTCGAAGTCCAGTTTCCGCCGTGTTTTTGTTCGCGGTGAATCCGCCCCGGAAAAGGTGGCGGATTGGTAGGTTGTGATTCTGTGGGCGGTACATTATCCTCCGCCTGTCTGTTGGCGGTGGCCACCAAGCTGTTTGTTTGTACCAGCGTGGCGGTCGGAGTGCTAAAGTGGCTGTCTATGTTGGCGGTTTCCGCCACAGTCGTAATTCCATTTTTTTTATCGCCGGCCTGTTGGCGGTCTTACCGCCACTTTAACACCGACCACCAGGGTTGTAATGACCACCATTATGCCAAGTCAATTAGTGCATCCAGTATTACCACATTTGACATTACCCCAGGCCTCATAATAGTACTAATTTAGAAGGAAACTCATCTTCTCTTCACACACTAGTTCCAACTGGTGCTATCATGGCGTCGTGATGGAGTCATTCCCAACAGTCTGAAGCCACTCGTGAGGGAGGGCGGCGCCGGTCATGGAGTCACACAGACCCTAGGTACAGTACCTTAGAAATGAATCAGAGTCAAAGATGTGGCAAGGAGTCGAAGAGTTGAGGTGTTGCTGGAGCCAGTGTGGTGTTGGTTCTGTACTTCTATGCAGGAGGTGAGCCGTCAGTCCATTACTGCTATGCAGAAGAGGTGAGGCGCCGGTTCACTGTGGAGGCAGTGGAGGTGAGGAGGCATTGTGGTGAGGAGTTGGTTCCTTACGATCCGACAGGGTCGATAAGTCCAGCGGGTCAAGACGTGATGGGGTGACCTCTCGGGGTTGCTGTCACACCATGACGCCGTGGGGGAGTCAGGTGTCACGGATGTCAGTGGCACGGCACTCAAGACTCACGATGTTGCAGGACTTCAGAAGCGCTGCAGCGGCATCGGGTACGCGGTGTCCATTTTGGTTGTTGCACTTCAGCGGGACCATGGCTTCAGGTGCTGGTGGTGGCACACAGTCGAGCAGCAGGGGCAGTTCTGGAGTTGTCCGGAGTCGATGTGTGTGTCTTATCTTGTTTTATGCCAGATTTCACTTCCAAGGACCCAGGAACTGTAGTAGGCACCTCTTGGCAAGTCAGGGTCCTCAGCAAGAGAACCCAGGAGCTGGCAGGTGAAGTCCTTGTTGTCCCTGAGACTTTTTAATAGAAGGCAAGCTCAGTCCAAGCATGTGGAGAAATGTCACAAGCAGGATACACAGCAAAGTCCAGTCTTTGTCCTCCCCAAAGCAGAAGCAGCAACTCAAGGCCAACCCACCAAATCATTCACAGCAAAGAGGCAGTACTCCTTCTCACAGATCGTCTCCTTGGCAGAGTCCTCTCTTACTCCAGAAGTGTTCTAAAAGTTGGGGGTTTGAGTCCAATACTTATACTAATTTCTGCCTTTGAAGTAGGCAAATTTCAAAGGAAAGCCTTTGTAGTGCGCAATACCCTGACTTTCCTGCCCTGGTCCCAGACACACTCTAGGGGGTTGGAGACTGCATTGTGTAAGGACAGGCACAGTCCTATTCAGTCACAAGTGTCAGCTCCTCCCACCCCTCCAGCCCAGAAGACCCATCAAGATTTGCAGGGTACACCTCAGCTCCCTTTGTGTGACTGTCTAGAGTAAATTTACAACCAGACCAACTTTCATTCTGACCCAGACATGTATTCCACAGCCAGTAAGGGGCACAGAATAGTTATGCCAAGAAAATGCCCACTTCCTAAAAGTGGCATTTTCAAACAATCATGTTAAAAACCACCTTCACTAAAAGATGTTTTTTTTAAATTGTGAGTTCAGAGATCCCAAACTCCATATATTTCTATCTGCTCCCAACAGAAAATTGCGCTTAAGAGATATTTCAAAGCAATCCCCATGTTAACCTATGGGAGAGATAGGCCTTGCAACAGTGAAAACCGAATTGGGCAGTATATCACTATCAGGGCATGTAAAACACACCAGTACATGTCCTACCTTTTAAATACACTGCACCCTGCCCATGGGGCTACCTGGGGCTTACCTTGGGGGTGCCTTACATGTACTAAAAGAGGTTTGGCCCTGGCAAGTTGGTTCACTCGCCAGGTTGACATGGCAGTTTAAAACTGCTCACAATGGCACTGCAATGGCAGGTCTGAGCCATGTTAACAGGGCTACTCATGTGGGTGGCACAGTCAGTGCTCCAGGCTCACTAGTAGCGTTTGATTTACTGACCCTGGGCACACATGGTGCACTATACTAGGGACTTTATAGTAAATCAAATATGCCAATCATGGATAACCAATCATAATCACAATTTATACCGGGAGCACTTGCACTCTAACACTGATCAGTAGTGGTAAAGTTCCCAGAGTACCAAAACCAGCAAAATCGAAATCCAGCACACAGTCAGAAATACAGGGGGCACAGGCAAAAAGACAGGGGATACCATGCCACGGATGCCAGGTCTAATACTCCTTGAATGCCCAAAAGTCTTGGATACACTTCACAATTTAAGTATCATGGGTGGTTGGTGCAATCTCCTGACTTTACCATGCTTTCATCATTAACCTTATATATTAACAGGAGTGTCTGGAGGGGGTGATGTTCATATCTTATCGCCCAAATCTAATGCCTAGAATCTTCTATTGGATTCAAAGGATATAAGTTGATACAACAGCATTGATTTAATACACAGCTAAAATGGATTCTGGTGAAAACGTATGCAGTCACGTGTACAGGCACACCTGATTATATATGCATATTTCTGAATGTTTTCAACCACTTGTTACTTCACAAATTCAGATTTAAAGGCAGGCGGTGATCTCGAAATCTGGCAGGCAGGACTACCAGCCCCCAAATTCTAAATGGGTCTCTATGCCTTGAAATTGTTTTGTGGCATCCCAATTAAGTACATACAAAAGCAGTTCCACATGTGGTACTGTACATAATGTGCATTTGTACACACGAAAAAATTGCATTAGTGCAATTGTACTTTTACATTTTTCCACTTTTCCTCCACTCGAAAAAGTTGTTTTAACTAGAGAAAACTTCTTCCTCAACACCAGAACCAAATTTGGAAGTGTTTTCTTACCATCCTACCCTTGAAACATATTTATTCCTGCTACTGACATGACTGAATGTTTATTTCCATTGTGGCAATAGGTAGTGGGAATGAATTTTGGGGACCGTTATGAATACCAACAAATTTGTGAGTTTGTGTGCGTTTCCAAAATGTCAGAGAATCTCCCTGGAATGACTGTTCCCCGCACCCGGGAGAGGATATACTCACACAGGGATGCCATTACTATCAGTAAATCCTTTTTCTATTGCAGGTTCACTTTTTGACGATTTTAAAAGTGAAATTACACTCATAGGTCATCCATCATTTACGCACCTAAATTCAAATTACGGTTTTAAATGCCTTTTGTGAATGCTGCTCAAAGCCTCAA
This sequence comes from Pleurodeles waltl, assembly GCF_031143425.1. Classification (NCBI taxonomy): domain Eukaryota; kingdom Metazoa; phylum Chordata; class Amphibia; order Caudata; family Salamandridae; genus Pleurodeles; species Pleurodeles waltl. The sequence continues at coordinate 907,688,285 of NC_090442.1, forward strand.
TGCTTTCTACTTTAGGTGTTTTTCAGATACTTACGAGTACTTCGAAAGATCCATTTGTGATGCTAATAACGTTTTTATTTGCATATGTATTAACCTGTCTTCAGAATGCTGTAGTCGTTTCCTTTCACAGACTCCTGCATAGTGTAACTAGGTTCAAGTTATAAAATTCAAGGACTTTGCAGAAAAAAGAAAGGAACACAAACACACATATCAATGTTTAACTAAGCAGGAGCGTTTGTCATAAATGGTTGTGGATATTTCACAGTCTGTCTTTGTAAACACAAAAAATACTACCACAAAGAATACACTTGAAGAGCCTCTTTATTACTCGTTTCCCATATTACTTCTTTCTATATTATCTGGCGGGCCTACAACATCTCCTGCGCCTCTAGTTCCAGTGCCATTGCTTAGGTGCTAAGGGGCATATTTATACTCCGTTTGCGCCGAAATTGCGTCGTTTTTTTTGACGCAATTTCGACGCAAAACTAACTCCATATTTATACTTTGGCGTTAGACACGTCTAGCGCCAAAGTCCATGGAGTTAACGTCATTTTTTAGCGTGGACACCTACTTTGCGTTAATTATATGCAAGGTAGGCGTTCCCGTCTAAAAAATAGACTCCGAGGCATGTGCGTGGGATTTATACTCCCGGGCAAAAATCACGCCCGGGAGTGGGCGGGTCAAAAAAAATGACGTACGGCCGCTTTTGCGCCGTTTTTTAGCGCCTGCAAAAGGCAGGCGTTAAGGGACCTGTGGGCTCTGAAGGACCTGTGGGCTCTGAAGGAGCCCACAGGTGCCCCCCCATGCCCCCAGGGACACCCCCTGTCACCCATGCCCACCCCAGGAGGACACCCAAGGCTGGAGGGACCCATCCCAGGGACATTAAGGTAAGTTCAGGTAAGTGTTTTTTTAATATTTTTTTTGTGGCATAGGGGGGCCTGATTTGTGCCCCCCTACATGCCACCATGCCCAATGACCATGCCTAGGGGACAGAAGTCCCCTGGGCATGGCCATTGGGCAAGGGGGCATGACTCCTGTCTTTGCTAAGACAGGAGTCATTTCTATGGGGGTTGGGAGTGAAAAAAAATGGCGCAAATCGGGTTGAGGCGCAAAAATTGCCTCAACCTGACTTGCCCCATTTCTTGACGCCCAAGCTCCATATCCCCCTACGCCGGCGCTGCCTGGTGTATGTCGTTTTTTTTAACGCACACCAGACGGCGCCGGCGGCGGCTGCTTTTTAAGCAGTTTTGGGCTGGTTTTATGGCCTGGTCGGCTGGTTTCTACTGTTAATTAACATGATATTACCACCTTTTATGCTTCATTAATGTGGGTCACGTTTATTTTGGTGCCCTGGCCTCTTTTCTGACCCAGTCTGATCCTAAATAAATGTTGAAACTTTTGGAGCATTACTGGCAACTTTGCTCTGAGCGCCCACATGAAAAAACTGGGACTCCCAACAAGAGCATTTTTCACTTAGTAAGAAGGCCATTTATCTCAAATATTGTTAGCGGAACTACAAAACCCGGTTGCTTTTCGCAAGACCCTTTCTTCAGCTATAATTCTCGTTGTACTAAAGTTTTTGCCTTCAAAATCAGTCCTCTTCTTCTACTGTAAGGTTTGAGGAATGCGCACAGCAGCTCTTCGGTGGCAATCCCAAACTTCACCCCAGATATAACTCTGAAAGGTTTGATGGAACCTGTTTCTGGGAATATATTAACAAGGGGCAGAGTGGGGGCTTAGGTGGAGAGAGACAGCTCCGGACTGGACTCAGATGGAATTCGCGCTGGGTTCTCACAACCACGAAATGTTGCGGAATGGTTACAGCATGTCCTCGCATTTCAGATGGTAACCAGATGGAAGACCAAATTCTGTAAAATACACTAGCAGCTATATTAATTTCTAAGCCCCATCCTCCCCAGTTTAACACATATATATATATATATATATATATATATATATATATATATATATATATATATGTCATCGGTGACAAGGAAACAACCCTCAAACAGAGGAGAAGCAGTCTAAATTAATGCGGTACAATAGGAGGAAATCAATCAATCAATCAAAAAAATGTGTAGAGCGCGCTACTCACCCGTGAGGGTCTCAAGGCGCTGGGGGGGGGGAACCGGGGGAAGGGCAGGGAGGGTCACTGATTGAACAAGAATGTCTTGAGGTTCTTTCTGAAGACCAGGAGGTCTTTGGTTTTGCGAAGGTCGTGGGGAGGGAGTTCCAGGTTTTGGGGGTGGCCACCAGGCACAAAGGCGCAACTAGGTAACAAGGGGGAACCAAATGGGCAAACAAAACCAATGTGAGGAAGCAACGACAAAGTGTGTTAACGAGTGTGGCCAACAAATGAGAATTTTATGCCAAATTAAATTAGACAAATTGTTACTGGCTGATGCTGCCTAAATAGCCCTAGAACTCTCTGTGCTACCTCTCCCATGACCTGTCTCCCGACCTCCAACCTTGATAACGCGTCCAGCCCTTATAAATTACCTGTACCTGGACACGTTGGAGGTCGGTGAATCTTTTAACCGAGTCGGGCTCTCCTCATCCTAAAATAGTCGAGTCACTCAGATCAATAATCAATAACTATTGTAATCGGTAATCAATACTCAATTAATAGATCAATATAGCACATCAGAAATCAATAACAGTTGGTATTTCGACGCACCATGAACTTTCAGTCATGAATAACCACACCAGTTTATTAAAAGTTAGTGAATTTATTTCCCTATATTAACAAAGCTAACACGATGTATATAAGTCTCAAAACCAAATGATATATGTATATGAACATTACTAGCTGTCCATAACGGCGGAAGAAACGCAATCTACGCAAAATCTGGATGATGGTACACTCAGTTATAGCAATGCAAATCACTAATATGACTAACTGTATTTGACTTATTTCATACATTGGTCAGCATAACAAGATTGCAAATTGACATGGTGCATCAAATGAATCCCTCGACTAACCCCTAATTAGCATTGGCATGTGGGACTTCATGCAAAACGAATTTAGTCAACACAAATTTTGAAAACTTCTAGCTAGGACCGTATCAAAATAGCAGTTGGTACCTAAAAGGAAAAACACAATGCATAATACATTTATCCTTTCATATTTACCAAATACAATCAGCATTCAAGAAAAGTCTTCGTCCTTCAGGTACCGGTTGATCGGCATTTGGCAAGTTTCAAAGGGGCAAAGTTAAGGGCAAACTTCCTTGCAGCGGCAAGGAGAATGGGGCAAAGTTACTGCATGGGCAAGACGGGGCAAATCAAAGTTAAAATCTCTAGGGTGAGAATTCTTAAAGTCTCTTTCTCTCAGATAGAGAAAAGGGCATCAGGGTGTCGTCCAAAATGGAGTCTGGCATCAGGCTTCAAACTGGCATCGAGGAAAATGGCTGACTTCTCTTTGTCCAGTGGGTTTAAGTAAGAAACATTCCAAATTCTGCAGGGTCTTCCATTGGAGGGTTCATAGGTTGGCTTCAAATTGTCCAATGAAAATTGTCTTTTACTAGCGCTCATTTATGCATACACCGTCCTTGGAGCCTTGGAACACAAATTGTAACATGGTTTGCCAATTATTTTGCTATCTGTACCTTCATTGTCCGCACCTGCAGAGACTGACCTTGTATCAAAGGGGATGAAACCGGCCTAGTACGAAACCTTGGAAATAAGTGTATCAGTCAGCTCTACTGGAAAAATACAACTTCAAGCAAGAATATATATTTCATTAGTTCAAGGAAAAACCACGCAGTTAGAATTTGAGACCAGGCAACTAGGCCAAAGCCCGTACTAAATTTAAGCTAAGCAAAACAGTTTTCAAACAAGAAATCATGGCATACATTTGCAATTATGACGGATTACTACATTTTCAATACTTCATGATTAATAAAGCTCGTTTACAATGATGGCGAACTACCCCGAGGGCACAATTTCCCTCGTACATTATTTTTTTCACTAAAATCACACTACATTATAAGTTTTGATTACACGATATGTATGAATATATGTCGAACCTTCTTTTTCTGCGTCATCAACCTCCACCTACGACCCAGCCTTCACAGGCTTGGAATCCACGGCCTCCAGTTTCCTGCTGCTTCGCTAACCTTACACCTCCCACGCCCTGTTGATGACCTTCTGAATCTGTGAATGGCTGCAAGTCTCACACTTAAACAGCACTCAGACGGAGTCCTTACTTCTGTATGCTCAAGCCAATCTCCTTCCGGAATGGCCATTTTGATTCTGTGTTGCTACGCCTCACCAGCTAGGCACCGGGATTGATGGACCAAAGCTGCATTCTGAGGTAAAGTCAATACAGGTGAATATTATCTAATCACTGTAGTCAATCGTTAGAGCTGCAATCCTTTGTCTCCTAAGAAGGGTCCCCGAACCAAGTACCTGACAACAATAAGGAACGGCATCCCTTAGAAAACCTTAACTGTTACAGGTAAGTGGGAGATGTACTGCAGCCTGCGATCACCTGACACAGGGTGGACCACGGCATGTGAACACGTAGCAACAGCATCTCATAATGCAAAGTTTATCTTATACACATGACACTTGCCGCCCTCAACAAAATCAACGTAAGTTAACATATTAGATGAGTTAAAGGTTAACATTGGGCAGATTTACTGGATCGGGGGAGCATCAATTTCAGAAAACGTCTAAGGCAAGCCAGATAGGCACATCCCCATCCATTGCAAAGATAAAATGAAAAAGAAGCATCATCTTAGCAAGGCTCCGAATCTTTTGAAATGCTTTAGCCCTGATGCCCCAGACTGCAGGATTAGGGAAGAAACATTTTTTTACTTATTGGAAAGACAGGAGAGGCTGTCTATTTCTGGTTGGGAGACGTTTCTCTGGACTTTAGTGTCTCCCCTGGACCTGCTTCCCCTGACATTTCGAGACAGGGAAGCACAGAACGTTTACAGTAACATGTTGCTGCTACGTGGTTCTTGTTCGGATGTACATATGCCATACTTGGTGGAATGTCTCGCCTCAGCATACCAGATGCAAGCCCAATGCCTAGATGTGAGACGACCATTACAGTGTCCCATTTAGCCGAACGATTCGATTAATCTCAATGTGGCCCATATTTATACTTTTTGATGCAAAACTGCGCCAACGCTGTTTTGCGTCAAACAAATTAGCACCGGCTAACGCCATTCTGAAGCGCCATGCGGGCGCCGTATTTATTCAATGACGTTAGCCGGCGTTAGCCGCCGGCGCTGTCTGGTGTGCGTTAAAAAAAAACACGTACACCAGGCAGCATCGGCGTAGGGGGATATGGGGCTTGGGCGTCAAGAAATGGGGCAAGTCAGGTTGAGGCAATTTTTTCACCTCAACCCGATTTGCGCCATTTTTTACGACTCCCAACCCCCATAGAAATGACTCCTGTCTTAGCAAAGACAGGAGTCATGCCCCCTTGCCCAATGGCCATGCCCAGGGGACTTCTGTCCACTGGGCATGGTCATTGGGCATAGTGGCATGTAGGGGGGCACAAATCAGGCCCCCCTATGCCACAAATTTTTTTTAAAAAAATAACTTACCTGAACTTACCTTAATATCCCTGGGATGGGTCCCTCCAGCCTTGGGTGTCCTCCTGGGGTGGGCAAGGGTGACAGGGGGGGTCCCTGGGGGCATGGGAGGGCACCTCTGGGCTCCTTCAGAGCCCACAGGCCCCCTAACGCCTGCCTTTTGCAGGTGCTAAAAAACGGCACAAAAGCGTCCGTACGTCATTTTTTTTGACCCGCCCACTCCCGGGCGTGATTTTTGCCCGGGAGTATAAATCCGACGCACATGCCTCGGAGTCAATTTTTTAGACGGGAACGCCTACCTTGCATATAATTAACGCAAAGTAGGTGTCCACGCTAAAAAATGACGCTAACTCCAGGGACTTTGGCGCTAGACGCGTCTAACGACAAAGTATAAATATGGAGTTAGTTTTGCGTCGAAATTGCGTCAAAAAAAACTACGCAATTCCGGCACAAACGGAGTATAAATATGCCCCTTTGTGCGTATTCCTTTCACGACGTGTTCTGTGTTGGATTCGTTCTGATAGTTCATTCCTTTTATCCTCCACTACTGACCCTATGCAGTCTGGACACAACTTAAATTTAGTCGCATTAGGGAGCAATTAAAGGGTGGTGCCAGGAGGGCATTTGCTAAGAACCAGTGGATGATCCCTCCCGCCTAATTTAGAGTCAAGGGAACTGTTTGGTTTCCGAAGGTGAAGGGTCAGATTTCTCTGCCGTCAGAAATCCTCTACTAGTGGTCCAAATGCCACAGGGCCACTACATGCAGTGCAAGGGAGGTCCGGCTCTAATTCAAACTAGGATTCAGAAGCTGATCTCTCATGTCCGAGACAGCCTTGAAAGACGGTGGTACCTGTCAGGAAAATAACAAAAACGTCCCCTACCTCCTGGTACACAACGTCCAGTGTGTAAGGAACATATGTTTTCCGAGATAAACTCCTCAATTTGGGTGTTTGTTTCTGAAAAATAAAGAGAATGCCACCCAGATCGCCATGACACGATGGGTTGGCCAGCTTTGCAGTTTTGCTAGTATTGCCCCTGCCTACGTGGCAGGAGCACTTTCTGTGAATATTCCTCATTGGAGCGGTCAAACACTCTAAGTTTAGGTGGTGGGTCATTGCCATACTGGTGCAGGTAATGCCTCAACTGCTAAAGTGATTAGACAGTACATCTATACATTTTTATTTGAGGTTCTAGACTTGATATTTTGATATATTCTCCTTTCTATTTCCAACTAGCTTCAGGAACAGAGTGAGCATCAAAAGGGAATTAATTGCCTTAGGACATTGGTGTTGTTGAGGCAGGAGGTGGGAGAGTGGTGAAGTGGGGTCATTTATTGTTCCACATTGATTTACAAACCTTTGAATGCCGGACCCTTGCATTAGGAAAACCTAGTAGAAAACCTACTATGCTGTCAGCAGAGCAAAGTAGTTATGGGCAGTAATCTCAAACTGCACCTGGTGCAATAGTATACAAGAAGCTACACAAAAGCCCAGCTATCTGAATGTGATGATACACTTCAGCAACTTCCCAGCAAAACCACAGCTACATAAAGCTGCTTTCTTTCCTTTTGGAAATTACTGTCTTTTGAGTGGCATTCACCCAGATTGTTACTGCTAGCGCGCCTGGTCCTTAGTAAGTAAACTTACAAGGGGACGCGTATAGGTCGATGATCCTTTTGGATAGCGTGGAGTATCCCAGCTAAGTGGTAGACCAATGGACCATTAAAAAGCACTACAATCAATAGACAAACATTAAGAACACCCCTATCTAATACAAAATACCATAACTCTCAACTTGGTTAAATGTTCTTTTATTCCCTATTATCTACAATTAGCTACAATTCTAATCAAAAATCTTTATTCAACTTTATTGTTAATCAAGCTTTATTAATCATCACAAAACAATTGTTCGTCAAAAGAATTTAGAGCAATCAATAGCAACAACATAAGTCAGCAATCCTTTAACAATTATGGAATGATTCAGCAATGCAATTCAGTCAGTCAGTTGTCACTGTTAAAGTCACCCTTGTCAGTTTACCTAATCCAGATTAGCATCAGCATGTGGGTCTTCATGCGAAAACAATTTAGACAAAAAACATTAATTTGGAGAAAAAAAATCTATCCAAAAGAGAAAAACATTTTAAACAGCGCAGTTGGTACCTAGAAGAAAAAGCACGCATTAGTCAGTCACATTGTTATAGCTACCTATCCAAGATAGATCAGCAACGAGTCAGTCTTCGTCTCCAGGTCATCAGTCATTAGCAAAGTATCAGGCTCACAGAGAGCAAGCCCAAATATCAGCACTTTGGACAGCGTCTCTTGACGTCATCAACTTTCACCTCTCCGCTCTAAATTTCCTTCCCTTATCATGACGTTTTATTAGGGTCTCTCAGTCCATCCCACTAATTGCTAATTGGTCAACCTTATCAGAAGTTATGACTCTGACCTATAGTTTTTGTTTACCACATGTTCACTAAATCACAAATGAGAGTACTGGTTGCAAATTATAAATCGCAGTTGCATCAATGTTAGCTATGCAAGGCGCACAATAGGTGAGGGAAGGCAATTAAATTAATTTACGCACTCCCTTCTGTTCCTTTAACAGTGAGGTTGAGTCCGCCCAGGTGGCACTGTCCTACCTGGGTGGGGCTAGGTGGTCATATGATGAAGCATGACACTATACAGTGTGTGAGACCACCTAGTCCGTAAAGGAAATCCCCCCCTCAGACCATACACCACTTCACAGCTCACCCACTTTCCACCTCTAGTCGAGGTATACGAGAGGTCTAGTGTCACAATTGATACACTATTGACCTACTTACGTTACAAGAACCCCCGTACTCTCATTTGTGATTTAGTATTGTGTTTCTTTGGGAGTCGAGTACGGCGTGTGTTCCTCTTGCTCCCATTTACTCTCCCTTTGTGTAATGTACCACATGTTCACGTCAATTCAGGATTCAAGTTCCATTAGTTTGATTGGTTCTTCTGTCAATGAGAACATCATCCGGCTCTTCAGATAACAAAATTGTTGCTCACAGTCTTTTAGCCAGTGCTTCCATTGTTCAAATCCTGGGAAAGTACGTTTAGCCTACAATACACATAATTGTATCAATTTGTCCTCATCATCTCCTGGCCACTGGTACATTTACAGAATTTTCTAGCAGAGCTCTCTGAACTCTGTACAGTTCAAGGTCCTTGTCTCCAGTTCCAGTCCTCAGCAACTTGTTGCATCTCCACGTTAAAGCAAGCAAGGCCCAGCGAAGTCCAGGCCTGCAGTTAAGAACACAAATTTTCATAAAACATAGGTTATACATTCAAATATGACATATTAGTACATCTTTAATATATATTTTTCATTATTCAGCATCTTGTTAATACACATGGTGATCACTCCCCGTGGGCACATTTTACCCATAAGCATTATTTTCAAATATTAGTTTCCTTATCAATACTTCTCATTAGTATCCATACGCAAATCATTAGAATTTTCTCATATTACCATATCTCCTCCAACATTACCTTCACTACTTTATCTTCGCTAAACCCTTTTTTGTTGGCATCAGGACTCTGCACACTATTCTCCTACTAACAAGGGCTAAGTTACTTGTGCTCTCCCTTCCAATCATGGTAAAATTGGTAAACACCTGCTGGGTACATTTAATGTACATATATGTCTTTAGTGCACAGAACTGCATGTACCCAGGGCCTGTAGGTTAAGTTCTACAAGTAGACTGCACACTCATTGTGCCACGCACTAAAGTAGCACTGTGAAACGTCTCAGGCTTACTAATGCAGCCTGTGTGTGCAGTTGTAAAACTGCAATTTCCAGCTGGCAAAATAAACCTTTTGAGATGCCTACATCTTATTTGAGTTTTATATGTCCTGGCAGTGGAAACACCCAAAAGTTGTTTTCACTATGACAAGACTAGCCTCCTATAGACCTTTTATAAGTAAACTATTCAGTATGGGAACAACTAGAAAAAAACGTATTACCCTCATTTAAATTGTAATTTAACATTATCTTTAACACTAAGGTCGAATTTTAGATTATTATTTTGAAAATGCCACTTTTAGAAAGGTGGCATTTTCCTGCCTAACCCTAATGTGCCTTTCTGCCATGGTCACATGACGGTTAATGGCCACATGACTGTTATTGGCTCTCATGGGGCAGATATGTATTCCTTCCAGAACATTGCCAAAGGAATTGGGTGTGGGGAGGTGAGGGTCTTCTGACAGGATGGCTGGAGAGGAGTCATGCCCTTGCATTGATTGGACTTCAAAGGGTAGCCTGGCCCTTCTTGACTTCAGAGGATGTCTCTCCTGTCCCTGGCAAATTCAACTCACACCTGGGCCTGTCTGACATGTATTTCAAAAGACAAATTGGAGTCAAACCCATGGGAAGGGCAAAACTTACCAGAACAAGTTTTAGGGTGAGACAAAGGGATGTCCCTGACCCATAGGATGGCATTGGATATAAAAGTGGCACCCTCAGACCCTGTAATCAGAACACTCCGAAACCTGAGAAGAGTTTGAGGAAGGACTGCCCTGCTGGCTACAGAAGAAAGACTGGATCTGCTTGCCTTGAATCCAGAATCCCAGAAGTGACTCCAAGGGTCAGTTGGTTGACCTCTTGCTTGAGCTACAGGGGCACAGTGAGCTTCCAGAGACTTTTTCTGCTTTGCAGCTGACCACACCCGATTGGACCTGACCTGGTTCTCATTGATGGCCTCTGTGGGAGTGAGTCCTGGATCCCATGTGCTATATCCAAAGTCCTGGACCCTTGGCTGGAAGGCGAGTGTACTTCTTCCAGCTCAGCTGAAGGCTTCACCACATCTGATGCACAGCATAGCAGAACGATGCAGGGCCTCACATCACAATACAGCTCCTAGCTTTGGCAGACATGACAAAGAGTAGCGCAGAACAACGCAGGGCCTCGCATTGCAGTATCATGTAGCTCCTGGTCTGCAGCTTCACCAGATCTGATGCAGAGTGGTGCAGAACAGCACAGGACCTCACAGTGCAGTACCAAATAGCTCCTGATGGGGGCTTGACTAGATCTAATCCTGAACACTGCAGGACCTTGCATTGCAGCACAACACATCTCCTGATCGAGGGCTTCAACAGACCAGACACAGAGCAGCGCAGAGTCTTGCATCGCAGCACCATGCCCCCATACCAATGACAGAAGGCGCAACTCCCAGCAGGCTAAACCTGGTCCTGTACCTGCCCCACACACCAGTGCAGTGAGCCTGAACATTTGACTTGATAGCGAGGTGCAAGTAGACATCTAGAATTGGTGTCTCATACCTTTTGATGCTATTTTCACCTTAAAATGTAAAAATAAAAAACATTAGATGTTCATCATTTTTACATCATTGTATTTATTAAAATACTCTGTGCTTTCTAAATTGGTGTGTGATTATTCTTGTTTTCCACTTTCTTACTGTTTAGTTCCTGCATACTACTAATCATATTGCCTCTAAGTCAAGACTTACTGCTTTTCTGCCAAGCTACCAGTGGGTTAAGTACATGTTTGTTTATTGACATTTGAAGTTCACCCTGACAAGAATTGTGATTATTATTTGAAGGGGGGCTCAACCCCTTAAACCAATGTTCCAATTTCGTATATCTCCCAAAACGACTTTGCTGCACTCGTCCAACTAAATGTTGAGACATGCTTTTCCTATAACACCGAAACCAATACTGACCACCACATCCTGGAAACGTATAGTGGCCAAACTGAAGATCAGAAGTACTTCAACCCAGAATGTGAATTTGTGCTGTGGTAAAATGCTTTTCTTATAGAGGCCAAATGGTTTCGTGAAGTTCAGTTGGTCAAATGGAACTCACAATGAGTCAATATCAACTTGCCATTTTGTTGATAATTTTCCAGCCTCTCTGGAGGCAGCCTCCTTGCCTACTGGAAGTCAGCATTCCTGCGTCAATGGCTTCCTGGGAATAGACCAAACCAACAGTGAGCCTCTAAGCCTGTCAGATGTGTCTATAACCCTAGGCACAACACCCTCTTGTTGTCGTAGAAAACAAGTACAACCACTGACTACATTGATATAAGATGGCCATCCCATCGACAGAAAATTAATTAACTGGTCTATGTATCATTATAAGTCACTCATTCACCTTTCTTCCCAACCATGAAAGGTATTCAGTAGCCTGTAAGTGAAAAAAAGAACTGTATCTCCCATGAATATGCTTTCATCAAAATATAATCCACCGTTGAGGTGTCTCAAAGCAAATTTCCCACCTCAGCAAATTCTTTAAAAAATACGAAATTTCCCGTAGGAGTTTTGGAAACAACGCAGAGCTGTGTTGTCCTAATACACTGTGGATATTATAATAACAATTTCAGGATCGTATGAGATTTTAGGAATATAACCCTTGGGAAACGTTGCCTCTCCAGGACATAACACGGTCTTGGTGATACTGTAGATTTAGTATGTTTTGTGATTCTGATTCACGTCCTCAGTATACTTGTTGTTATAAATTCGAAGAGAAATGTTTTCGTTTTTTAGAGCCACCCAGAAACATGCGGCGGTCTGTGGAAGTGAAGACGAGCCTAACAAAAGAAATGCAGACATGTTCTTTGTTTTTTACAACTTGTCATGTTTTTGAAATAGTTTCAGATTAACATAATTTGAATCAAAATGCAGCTCTGCTGGAGTAGTTATGTGGTGAACTCCGCCTGCACCTGGATCATTGCGAGTTTTCTTGAGGGCTCTGGGCATTGCCTGTGGCAACACATCTGTCATGTGATCCTGTTGGAAGGCAACGGTGGCCAGCAAATTTGGCAAAATAAAATGTAATTATCTTTGCTGCCGGGTAAGGGTATATGAAAGATAAAAGATTCTGAGGAATTGCCTTGCTCTCTTTTGTGCAGAAAACACACTGTGGAGTTTGGCTCCTGAAGGGAAGAGTTACTGCACTGTAGCCAATAAAATGATTAGGATTACCCCCACCACTAGGACAGTACAAACCAATTCTGCAAATGCCCACGGTGCTGGCTTTATGGAATTTGTGTTTTTGAAGATTCACAATTTGTGTAAATTGATGTGAATAGTTCCATCCATTTGGTGCTGTTGCAATCCATTCCAGGAATCTGTGTTTTACCTCATTTTCACAGGTACATCCCAGTGGGTCCACTCAGCATTTCATTCTTCCGAGGTCAATAAAACGAGTACTACTGAGATGGGAAACACTAACCATGTGTTATTTCTACAGCAAGGGACCCAAGGGTAAATATGCCCTAAATACACACTTTGTTTATGTTTTGTTATTATGATTGAAGAACGGTATCAATAACTGATGGCCGAAGACCCATTTTACCATGGTGTGGTTATTTAAGAAGATATGGAGTGAGAGCAGCTCAAAAACTCTTCGGGTCCGATTTAATAAAACAGGAGTAACACAACTCTAGTAAATCACTCCGATATCTGTTCTGAAAACTACACATATTGGGGATATTTACTAACCTCCCCTTTCGAACACGTGTTATTTATGGTTTTCATAAGAAACAGTCCTTAGCATATGGAATTCACTAAAATACCTTAAGTTGGTGTAGTTCATGTACCAAGAGCATTAAGCCAGTTTTAGTTTTGAATTAGGAAATGTACCTTATATGTACCCTACTGTCTCCTTTTTAACTCCCACAATTTCTGGAGCAGTTACGTGAGGACCTTCCACCTTAAATGTGCAGCTTAGTGTGGGAAAGGCACTTAACCAGTTTCGTGACTCCCACAGAGTAACACCTGAGTGTGTGTGCTCCTCTTTGGATGGGTGTTCCCTAGCCTCTACCTAAACACAAAGCTAGGGGCCCTGTAGGTGTCGCTTAAGAGAAAACGTACGTGTTCATAAGTTTCACATACATTAATAAGTTATGTATTACTATTTCACTGACCTTTGATACCTTTTTTAAAGACTTTTGTAAATGCAGTGTCACACATGCCTAAATTACTTCTGTTTATAGGGACAAATTAGTCAGTGCCTTGTTTGACTCTGGTATAAACAGTTTAATTAATTACAATATTTGCACAATTAGTAAAACACAGTGCAATCCGATACAAAAGAGTTAATAGTAATAAAAGCAAAAAGTGGCAATCCATTATGTGAAAAAAAAAACCTTAGGAGTAAAGAGAGAGAAATAAAAAGGACTGAATAAAAAAGTTAAAAATCGCCAAGGTGGGCTAAAAGGAAGAAAATCCTGTCCGCAGCCACCTAGGTCAAAAGTGCAGCAAAGTCAAAGTGCTATAGCGCTACCTTTCCGCTGAAGATGGCATACGGCTACAAAGCATGAACTACCAAAATCTCCCATTGATTATTTGCATTAGGCTGAGGGCATAAAAACCAGGCTCCTTGAATGTCGATGGACTACTATTAAAGTGTAGTGCTTTTGACGTATGGCATGTTGTTGGCCCAGAAAAACATCAGGTAGTGGGAATCAAGCATGTGAAAGGGATTGTATTTGTGCTGTGTTCTGGATTCCCATGTGGTTTATTATAATTAGGCTGATCTGCCCCCGGCAGGGGGGCGGATTTGAGGGGGGGCCGCAAGACACCAGGGATAATTTTTTTTTTTTTTTATATGTGGGGAGCGACCCCTTAGGCAAGGGTCGCTCTTCTGGGGGCACAATTACTTTTAGACCACTTCTGCCCCCCCTTTTTTTATTAGGCCAATCTGCCCCCCAGGGGTGCAGAAACCACTAGACACCAGTACATTTTTTTTAAATTTATATTTATACATAAGGGGAGTGGGCCCCTTGAGCAACAGCCGCTCCCCAGCGGGGCAAAATATTTGTATGCCTTTTCTGCCCCCCCGGGAGCAGATCGGCCTATTATAATTAGGCCGATCTGCCCCCAGCAGGGGCAAAAACCCCTAGACACCAGCGATTTTTTTTTTGCGCCAATTTCACGCAAGGGGAGCGACCCCTTAGGCAAGGGTCGTTCCCCTGGGGGGCACATTTATTTTAGGCCATTTCTGCTCCCGTGGGGGCAGATCGGTCTATTTCTATTAGGCCAATCTGGCCCCAGAGGCGGCAGAAACTACTTAGGCACCAGGGATTGGTGTGTGTGTTTTGTTTGGGGGGCAGACCTTTGGGCAAGGGTCGCTACCCATGGGGGCACATTACTGTTGGCCATATCTGCCCCACTTGGGGGCAGATTGGCCTATTTTTGGGTGGACGATCTTCCCCCAAGTGGGGCATTAAGCCCACCAGAGACCAGGGAAGATTTTTTTTTTCAAAATAAGAAGGTGGGGGTATGGTCATACCCCCACCCCAAATAAATGGGGCCAAAGTTGTTCTGCCCACCAGTGGGCAGATGGGGCAATTACCCCCGATCCACACCCCGGGGGGGGGGCAGAAAGTCTACTAGATGCCAGGGAATTTAAAAAAAAATAGTGTGGTGGTGGCTAACAACCAGTATGGGCATGGTTATGCCCCCACCCCAACTGAAGGAGGTAACAGTCTTTCAGCTCTCCCCCACACACTAAAACATCTTATCCCATGGCAAGCAAGAGGACATTTGATTATTTTGGGTTTTGGTTTTATATTTGGGCCATGAGAGCTTGGCTAACTCTCAAAATCGTCCTACGTGGAATGGTGAGGGCTGCACTTTTTGGACTTTGGGACACTGCCATGTAGAAAAATACACAAGACCTATATACATCTGAAAACTAAACATCTGGGTGAGTCCAGGGTGATGTGCTTCACATGCACCCGCACCATTTTCTTACCCACAATGCCCTGCAAACCTCCAACTTTTCTGGAAATCATACATTTTTTCCACATTTTTGTGATGGGACCCTCCGGAATCTGCAGGAATCCACAAAATTCCTACCACCCAGCATTGTCTCATCTATACCGATGTGTTTTGGGGCATTTCCTGTTGTGGGCACTAGGCCTACCCACACAAGTGACATACCATTTTTATCGGTAGACTTGGGAGAACGCTGGGTGGAACGGAATTCATGGCTCCTCTCAGATTCCAGAACTTTCTGTCACCAAAATGTGAGGAAAAAGTGTTTTTTTGGCCAAATTTTGAGGTTTTCAAAAAGGATTCTGTGTAACAGAACCTGGTGAAAGCCCCACAAGTCACTCCATCCTGGATTCCCCTAGGTGTCTAGTTTTCAAAAATGCGTAGGCTCCCTAGGTGCCGGCTGAGCAAGAGGCCAAAATCTACAGCTAGGCACTTTGCAAAAAACATGTCAGATTTCAGTGTGACAATGTGAGGTGCCCATGTTGCATTTCCTGTTGCAAGCATTAGGCCTACTCAGGTAAGTGAGTTACCATATTTATCAAGAGTCTTGGGGAAACACAGAATGGCAAAACAAGTGTTATTGCCCCTTGTCTTTCTCTACATAGTTTTCCTTCCAAATGTAAGACAGTGTGTAAAAAAGACGTCTATTTGAGAAATGCCCTGTAATTCACATGCTAGTATGGGCACCCCCGCATTCAGAGATGTGAAAATAACCACTGCTTCTCAACACCTTATCTTTTGCCCATTTTGGAAATACACAGGTTTTCTTTATACCTATTTTTCACTCTTTATATTTCAGCAAATGAATTGCTGTATACTAGGTATAGAATGAAAACCCATTGCAAGGTGCAGCTCATTTATTGGCTCTGGTTACCTAGGGTTCTTGATGAACCTACAAGCCATATATATCCGCGCAACCAGAAGAGTCCAGCAGACACAGCGTATATGGTTTTAAAAAATCTGACATTGAAGGAAAAAGTTATAGAGTCAAATGTGGAGAAAAATGGCTGTTTTTTTCACCTCAATTTCAATTTTTTATTTTATTTCAGCTGTTATTTTCTGTAGGAAAACCTTGTAGTATCTACACAAAATTACCCCTCACTGAATTCAGAATTTTATCTACTTTTCAGAAATGTTTAGCTTCCTGGGATCCAGCATTGGTTTCACACCCATTTCTGTCACTAACTGGAAGGAGGCTGAAGCACAAAAAATAGTAAAAACGGGGTATGCCCAAGTAAAATGCCAAAATTGTGTTGTAAACTGTGGTTTTCTGATTCACATCTGCCTGTTCCTGAAAGCTGGGGAGATGGTGATTTTAGCACCACAAACCCTTTGTTGATGCCATTTTCAGGGAATAAACCACAAGCCTTCTTCTGCAGTCCTTTTTTCCAATTTGTTTGAAAAAAAAAACATTTCACTGTATTTTGGCTAATTTCTTGGTCTCCTTCAGGAGAACCCACAAACTCTGGGTACCTCTAGAATCCCTAGGATGTTGGAAAAAAAGGTCGCAAATTTTGCGTGGGTAGCTTATGTGGACAAAACTTTATGAGGGCCTAAGTGCGAACTGCTCCAAATAGCCAAATAAAGGCTCGGCACATGAGGGGAAAAGGCCTGGCAGTGAAGGGGTTAACACTTGCCGCTGTAATAAAGTTTGTCACTTTTTTCCAACTGAGAGGTACATGAATCGTTAAAAGATAAAGGGCCTGATTATGAGTTTGACGGATGGGAAAGCCCGTCCGTCAAACTCCTGACATGGTGGCCGCCACCCTTGTGGCGACCACTCTGGCGGACCTACTAGGTGTTTCCCGCTAGGCCGGCGGGCGGGAGCCCCGGTTTCCACCTGCCTGCCTAGTGGGAAACAGGTGGCAGCATTGTCTCTGTCTCATAATCGAGCCCTCGCAATGTTCACTGTCTGCGCAGCCAATGCCAAGTGTGTGGGCAGTCCAGGGGTCCTCCTGTGGCCCCTCGCACCTGTTCTCCTCCAGCCTTTTCATGGCTGTGAAACTGCCATGAAAAAGCTGGCAGAGAACGAAGTCGTAATTCGCAGGGCAGCTCTGCATGCAGTGCTGCCCTGGCGGATTACGATCTCCGCCCGCAGTCAACCTGTCTGGATCACCAATCCTGGCAGAGATTGCAGAACCCTAGCGGTCTCACCACCAGGGTCTTTATGTGGCGGTTGGATCGCCACAGCAGCGGAGGTCCTGACCGCCACTGCCAGCCTCGTAATTGGCCCCAAAGTATTATTTCACTGCATTTCAGTGTGTGACTTTCAAGCTACATGTGTTCACAGCAGAAAGTGTCTTAGTCAGCTGAACTATATTACTGTGAAAAGGCTGTGTCTTCTGCAAACGTCCTGCTCCTCACCAAGTGAGCTGAAAGTTGCAATGAGGTCCATGCTCTCAACATGTCACATCTAGACTATGGGAATGCCCTTTTATTGAGTTCTCCTCATCACATACTAAAGAGACTGCAGGTAGTGCAAAATGCCGCTGTGCGCTTAATTATGAACATCCCAAGACATCTCTCAGCTAAAATGTCATTAGGCTCTCTGCACTGGCTCCCTGTTGAACAACGTATCAACTTCTAAGCTATGTGCATGGTGCACAGCGCCCTGCACAATAAGGGTCCAGTCTTCCTCAGGTGGATTGTAATGGCTTACATTCCGCAGAGATTGCTTAAGTCCTCAACAGCTTCATTAATCAAGACTTTGCAGGTCAAGAAAGCAAGATGGGGAGGCAGATCCGTCTCTTTTAGAGCGGCCAACCTTTGGAATTCTCTTCCATTGGAGCTACGTCAAGATGACCTAGAGCACTCCTTTCCTAAGAAACTGAAGTCTCTACTATTTACTACATAGGCCTTCTTGTAAGCCTTTGGTCTCGACCTAGCGCTGGGAAGCCTCCGGGTAGCCATGTGCTCTATAAATCTTTAAACTAAACTAAATTAGACTAAAGCAATACACCACCAATGAGTGAGATTACTTTTGTTTTACTCTCTCCCATTAAAGCCAATAATGATCACCCCTCTTTCAATGCCCCTCTCCCTGCCCACGTGCATTAAGCTCTCATAGTCAGGCTCTCAAGTAGTGGCAGCTGGACTATTTTCCGAATAAGGCAGTTTCATTCTTATTTATTCTGTTTTGCATGTGTTAGCAATCTTTGAGAAGGGAAGTCTGGGCAGAAGGAAGTGTCATTGATACTTGGATGTGAGCAATCTTCTTGTTACAGGCAAACTCTCCCCATCCCCAGTGCACTGATCGGCTGAGGCCTGGCCCTGGAGAGCCAAAAACGAAACTAAACCATTAAGTTCTTCTCTTTAGTCTTTATAGCCTTTAAAAATAACTCAAAATAATACGGCTAGACACTAATTTTTTCAAATTTTGTATTTTTTGTTTGTTGTATATCCTTTCCGTTTTGCACCTAGGATCCCTATATTTGAAATGGAAAAAATACTTTGAGTACCAGCCTGCAAGAAATAAAAGGACGATATGAACTATTCAAATCTGACACGGGGCATGAGATTTTTGGCTACCTAGTGGCACGCTTCTCTGTGTTGCCAGCGCCGTGACATGCAAATACTCCGGAGATCTCAAGCCCCCCAATATCAGAAATAGGAGCCCACATAATCTTTGTCTGCCTGTGCATCCTGGCACCTGCACTGTGCTGTTTGAAAGGCGCGACTAACCCCAAGGGTGCAAGGTAAGTGCAAAGAACTGAACAGGACAGGCTGACCTACTCATTCCTGTCATGGAGGTGAGATTGCCCTGCTGCCATCTTTATTCTACCTCCTACAACTGAAGGCACCATTGCTACTCTCATTACTAAGCCTGCCATACGTTTGCATGTCGGAGAAACTTACACTTCTGTGCTGAACCTTCTCTGTCAATGAGATTTTCTACAGGTGCTTCCTTGTGCATATTGTACAGTTTATCCGTCAAACCTGCTCACGAGTGTAGAAGAGAAGTCCACGCTCCATGCCCATTCTAGTAGTGGTCTCTTCACTGAGACTGCAAGCAGCTCTCGATATTGCAC
This sequence comes from Pleurodeles waltl, assembly GCF_031143425.1. Classification (NCBI taxonomy): domain Eukaryota; kingdom Metazoa; phylum Chordata; class Amphibia; order Caudata; family Salamandridae; genus Pleurodeles; species Pleurodeles waltl. The sequence continues at coordinate 907,707,628 of NC_090442.1, forward strand.
TCGTAAAAGAATACAGTCCTTCTTAGAGGCTGCAGTACTGTACCTTTAATAACTCTCATTTCTGTCTAAAAAGCTTTGACTGCTAATGTAAAAGCATAACAGCCGTACTGAGGTGCAATATATTTTGCAAACTTTTCGAAAAGTGCCACCTATCCCATGGAAAGGATAGCGCACTGCTGTGAAGTGTTGCTAATATCCTACTAACTGGATTGCAGTACTGCTGAGACATTCTGAAACTATATGATTTAAACAGTTTTACTGTCACCGGAAGGTATGCCAAAAGGGATAGTAATCAACCATTTGTTCGCTCTCATTCCAGTGTCAGTGCTCAATATTGCAAAAACTAGGAGCATAATGTTTTGAACATTCTCATTCATAAATTAATAAACTAACATGGATTTACTTTCCAAAGGGAGACCACGAGACATTGCACATGGATGCTGCTTCTGTACCCCAAAATATTGTAGTATCCTGCCATCAGTCAAGAATGGATAAGGGAGTCGAGGGCGGCACCCCCTCGGGACTGCAGAGTGACTAGACCAAAACAGAGTTTCCTAAGTCCATGGAAGATGTCTTTAAGGAGCAACCGATCTGCGAAAAGCCAAACATGAATAAATACGGTGAGTCTGATGGTAGAAGAACACAAATGCACAACCTAAACTAAAGAAAGGGAGACCTGTTTTCTGATTCTGAACATCCTAAGGAAGCTTGGTGATACTTCCATCCCAATTGGCCATCCATTGTTTCTGCTAGTTTCATAGATATGTGCGTTACACATGATGCTTGAGGTAGTCAGAGACGAAAAGTGTTGGTCAGTTGTTTGCCAAGACAATGTCATCGAAGTGGCTTTCAGGTGCCTTATCTGGAGTTTGTGATAAGCCGTAGAACTTCATATAAATCTAGAACAATTGTATCCTTTTTTATCTACTTAAACTAAATAATCCCCATGTGTGTTGCATCCTTCCCTGCTCCTCCTGAGCTTGTGGTCAAGAGATCCTGATGAAAGGACTGAAGGTTTCAGTAATGGCATGTGCATTCTGACTCGCTCACGAGTAAGATGGGAATTGTGCAAGTGCACCAAGGGTGCTGTGTAAAACAGCAATGGGCTTAGTGCAGTAGAGTAGCAACAGTGTCATGGGTCGTAAGTCAAGCAAGAGAAATGAGTTTCCAGACCGCTGTTGGGTAGTGAAAGAGCCACACCAGGGGTGCAATGGACCTGTTAACTCTCTAGCCGCTGTGCACAAGTTATGCCCCTGGTTTTGCAATAGATAAGATCCCCTCAAGCGAACTGGTGGACTGGCCCATATCAGCAGTCTGAAGTTCTTGCAGAATAACCTATGTGGTCTGAAGGTGGTCTGGATGAAGAGCTTGCATCCTCTCTCTTTAAATGTGTCTTTTTACTGTGATTGTTGATTTAAGTAGCGTTTACTATCTGCTGGAAAATGCTTCACCAGTATGTGTGTTTGTTTGGGATGTCCCCAAATACAAAATGAAATCAATAAATAAATTACAAAAGGTTATGCAACTCTAATTTATCAATTTATATTACTTACCAGATAGAAACCATACTGACCGAAACTCCAATTTCTTATTTTGCACTCTGAAAAATGCATAGGGAATGTGAGGCAAACCTCTTGAACCACTGCACCACAAAGGGTGCATCTCTTAAGCAAGCAGCACTCATGGACGTTTCCATTGCCAGAGTTGTGCTGTGTTATTAACAAAATGGCCAAAAGCCACGTAACAGATGCTTGTCCAGGGATTTCATGTTCCAAAGGGGATGCTTTATGTGTCATTGGGGATGCTTCTCCACTTGCGAGGAAGCGTGTTTGAAGGAAATGGGGGAATGCCTGTTTCTCCTACACATACTTCTAGTGGGGACCATGAGCTGGATCAAGCAAGCTGCAAGGAGGTGGTCTGAATAACTTCACCTATGGGGTCGATGATATTAATTTGGCAAAGGCTTTGCAAAATCACATGGATGATCCCAAAGACCATTTCGTGAGTCATACAGATAGAGGTACAGTCTTACACCCAGGGCACAAGTCAGGGGTACATGCGAGTGCATGGTGTCTACCCACTATCTTCAGAGGGTGGACAGCGTACCCCCTGCAGGAAGTGGGCTCCACTGAAATATGCTGAACTTATCCCGGTGTGTAATTTTCAGACACCGGGACATAGTCAGTCGCGCCTGCACGTTGTCTGATTTCGTTTCAAGCAGCAGCATGCAGGTGGCGAGGAGGCTTTCATATTTTTGACTCAAGCTGGGCCGATAACAAAGGCCGAATTAAGGGGCCACCAGGCCTTCTTTTGTTTCACTATCCTGACTGGGAGCTATCCGAGATCCCACCTAGATGCAAATGCAAGGGAAACAAAGGCACACAGCTTGCTGTTATCACTTTATTGAGGGGCATGCTTTTTTAGATTGTTTAATCCCCATATGTGAGATATGGGTGCACTGTAAGAACATCAGATGTGTTGGTCTGTTCCAGTCTTTACACAATTAACAATTTAAGTACCACTGTTTTGTTTTATTTTTTTACAGTGCTACTTATCCCAATGAAGGGTGTCAACTCGCTTTACATCACACATACATAAAATACATTGCCAATAAATCCTATAAATGTGTAAATAAATGTACAAAATGTGTTACATAAGACAGTGAGGGTTACAAGGGGAGGAGTCACATGTCCTTTATAGCTCACTGTGCTATATTTAGGATTACAATTTATGAATTGCGATTAACAAAAGGATCTCTGTGCTGAAAGCAGTATCTCACTTACCTAGCTGCAGAAAATAAAAATCCATCATCCACATGATGTGCTTTGCAGGAGACACTTTAACCCTCTATGCTACTTTGATTCAAAACTGTGACAAGAGAAAACAGAGGTCTCTCCAGCAAATGTGTTACCCTTGAAGGTTATCTTACTATTTTTATTGTTACCTGGGATTTACTGGGCACACAAAGATCTGCACAGCATGTGCCTTAACCCCATGAGATATTTGAAATGTACATTTTCAACCAATGTTGAGGAATAGATTCAGTGCTATATTTTTCCTTGTTGCCAACTTATTTGTGGCAGAGTTTTTATAAAACATATATATAAATTGAGGCCCACTTTTTGTGTTGGGGTTGTGTCTCTTTTTTGGCACAACCCATATCCAAAATCTCATTTGTTAAATCTCATAATTTGCTCAAATGTACTCATGATAGCCCTGCACAACGTGTGTGAAGTGTTAATATGTGATGTCACTTCTTGTGATGTCAGTTGCCGTGAGGTCATGGGTTGTAATGTCACATCCTGTGATGCCGTGATGTCATGCTGTGATGACATGCTCCATGATGTCATTTGTATACTGCCTAACTTGGTTAGTCCCCCCACTTCTTTTTTAGGGCTTGTGCCCTGCTTACACCATACTCGGTATGAGGGAGTTTAACCCTTCACAAATTCAGGGCGAGTCAAAAGCTGCCTGTGATGTAGAGGCCACACTGATGGACCTTTAAGAAAAAGAGAACTCGCAGGGAACGCTCCCAAGGTCTCGGCCTCTTGGAACCAGAAATTAGAAACAAGGTGTCCTACAGAGCGTTGGAAGAAGAGCTAAAGTGCCTTCTATGTCTAAGAAATTGTCAAATGTAACTTCTAGCCTGACATTACTGCTCATCATTGTTCTGAAACTCCACCTAATCCGGAAACGCACTACTCAGTGTTCTTGCTCCTGTATCTCAGTGCTTCTGTACTTATGTACAATACTGATGTTACTGGCTGACTATGCTTTGTTTGCTGTGTGGTTTCTTTGCATACACCTTTTAACTTCTTCTATGACTGATCTTTGGTATATCTATATAAATAAATCGGCTTTATAAAACAGTGAATAAATAAAAACATAAAAAAACAAATATGGTATGAGTAAATAAACAAGGTCCGCAGCATCCATACAAGCAAACCAGTACCCTACTTTTATAATATGGCCTTTGGCCGGGATTAGCTGAGGGGGAGGTTTCAATGAATAGGAAAGCTGTCATTTTTAAAATAGCATTTCCTAAACATTGATGTTTTAGTTCTGCCACCTCCACACAAAAACGTCAGTAAAGCAGCTGGAATCAGAAACGATTCTCCTGCTATTCCTCGGTGCTCCTAGATGTAAAGTGGGAACGGAGAGCCATGCGGGCTCTCCGTGTTTCAGTAACGTGCTCGACGTGTCCGGGAGGGGCACAGAGTAGCAGTCTATAAATAAAGAACGGAACTGCGGTGACGCAGTTCCCAGTGTGATAGCAACAACTACGGTCCATGCGTATTTAATTTAGCGATGCGCCACGTGTCTACAATGGCGACGAGCGGGATGCGAGACATCGCGCTGTAACTAAATAAGTATAAAAAGAGGTATGAGCGAGGAAAGAGCATACCTGAAAAGCGGTTCAGCCGACCGCTGAAAGAAGAAAACAACCACGCGGTGCAGTGCCGGCCGCTGTGAGGAGAGAAAAGTCACGGCGGGAGCCCGATTGCTGAGTGGCTTGCATTGTGTCGAATGAGGGTGGTGCCGTGTGGTTTCCCGGTCGGGGAAACCTAAGAAGGTGAGCCCGGCCCCGCCCCCAGAAGAGGACCGTCACGTGGAGCGGAGATCGCTCCGTGGAACGCTTTACCTTCGGGCGTGTCCATGCTGCAAATAAGCAGCTGAAATTGACGAACGGGGCTTTCTCAGCCGAGCGCTTTGTTTACGAGCGTCTCGGGACTGAGAAAGCTGAAATTGACACGTGCTTTCCCCAGGCGAGGGATCGAAAGCTGAAATTGACACGTGCTTTCCCCAGGCGAGGGATCGTTTAAATAAAAGAACGGGAAGGCGTGTCTCAGAAAGAAATTGACAACGCCAGAGAGAATGAGGGGGTGAAACTGGCAGGTGGACCCCCAGGAAAAAAAAGTAAATAAAAACAAAAAAAAGAAAAGAAAGGGTGAAATAAAAGGGAAGGAAAAACAAAAAAAAAAAAAAGGAAAAGAGAAGAAAAAAAAGCTTTATTAACCCTTGCAACACACTAGACTGAGGGAGTGTGAAAATGAGTGCCCCACCACAAGACAATGCTAACAATGCCAATCCTCCTCAACCACCAGGGAATCCTCAACTCCCGACACAACTAAATAATAGTATTCACTCCTCGATTACCTCTTTACCACCGTTTAGCCAACTGATTGACCCGGCCACAGCTGCGCCAAGGTGGCGTCTGTGGATAAATCGCCTAGAGAACTATTTTTGCGCTACCCGAGAGACGGATGGAGCAGTGCGTAGATCTGTGATGCTGCTGATGGGTGGAGATGAACTGCAGGAGCTTTTTGATTCTCTGCCTGATACCGGGGACAAGTCTGATTTTAACGCAGCGGTGACTGCTTTGAACAGGCATTTTGATCCTCAACTTAACTCGGATTATGAACGTTTTAAACTGAGACAGGCGCAATAGACTGAAGTCGAGTCAATGGATATGTTTTACGCCAGATTGAGAAGACTGGTGAGTTCGTGCACGGGTCTCAACCAACAAGAAGAGATCCGAGCACAGATCATTCAAGGATGTCGGTCTAATGCTTTGAGAAAGCTTATCCTTCGGCAACAGGGCATGTCCCTTGATGATATTCTGATTCTGGCGAGGTCACATGAACTATCGGCAGTACGAGCAGATGCTATGGCGGCAGTGAGAGGTCAGTCATTGGCTGCTGCGTCATCGACTCGCGTAGTTCAAGTCAAAGAGGAACAGGTGGATGCCGTCCAGACACGTCAGGCAACACCTCGTAAGATGAACCCTACTAAACCCAGTGAGAGAGCCTGCGGAAGCTGTGGTTATGAACATCGACCGAATGCGGGGTGTCCGGCAAAAGGGCAGTCGTGTAACCGCTGTGGGAAACCTAACCATTTTGCTAAAATGTGCAGGTCCAGGAGGAATAAGCCAGGAGAACAGAAAGGAAGAGACACGAATGTCAGAGCTGTATCCAAAAGTGCGGAGGAAGTAAGGGACCAGGCGACAGCAAGTGGTCCAGTTTTTGAGGAGGATGAAGAAGAGGACATTTTTGTAATATCCTTTACGGGAGGAAAACCAGGGAAAAAGAGACCCCCACCCATGAGTGATGTTCACGTCAATGGCACGCTGGTTTCTGTACTCATTGACACAGGAGCGTCTGTCAATGTCATGGACGAAACCCTTTTCAAAAAATTAGTACCTGCCCCGCCACTTACCTTGACAGCTACCAAAATATATAATTATGGTGGAAGAGATCCCCTCCCCCTCAAAGGAACCGTAGAAGTGGCCGTAAGCAGTGGAAACAGATCAACAGAGGCAAAGTTTTATGTCGTGGCTGGGGATCGTGGCACCTTGCTATGGTGTCACACGGCTGAAGAGTTAGAGTTAGTGTTCTTTGCGCGTCAAATATATGACACTCAAGTGGAACGCCTTCTCCATGAGTTCCCGCAGCTGTTCGAGGGACTAGGATGTTTGAAAGGAAAACGCATCAAGTTGCACATAGACCACAATGTGGTTCCTGTGGCCTTACGACATCGTCGGGTGCCTTTTCATCTACGGCCGGTTGTTGAGAAGGAGTTGCTGTCGTTGGAAGAACAAGGAGTCATTGAAAAAGTGGATGGGCCTACGCCATGGGTGTCACCGTTGGTGATCGCACCGAAACCCAAACAGCCGGGAGCGATTCGTCTATGTGTGGACATGCGCCTGCCGAATAAGGCTATCAGGAGAGAGAGGCACATAACCCCTACTATGGATGACATCATTGCAGACCTGAACGGGGCCCAGTGGTTCTCAAAGTTGGATCTTAATGAGGGTTATCATCAGCTGGAGCTAGACCCGGAAAGTAGGAACATTACTACCTTCTCGACACATGTAGGGCTAAGAAGGTACAAGAGACTAAGTTTTGGAGTGTCGTCAGCCGCCGAAGTATTTCAGAATGCGATTCGAGAAACGCTGTCCGGATTACCGGTGGTAATCAACTTAAGTGATGACATTTTGATATACTCTAAAACTAGAGAAGAGCATCATCGCCATCTAAGGGGGACATTGAAAAGATTGACTGTAGTGGGGCTAACACTTCATAAGAAGAAGTGTGCCTTCTATCAAAACTCAGTAGAGTTTTTCGGATATGTGTTTTCAAAAGATGGTCTGCAAGTGGACCCACGGAAGGCTGAAGCGATCCGTCAAGCCCCTGTTCCGCAAAATCCAACGGAAGTTCGTAGTTTTCTAGGAATGGCCACATATTGTGGAAGGTTTATACCACAGCTTGCCACCATGTCTGAACCGCTTCGACAACTCACGAAAGGGCAGCACCGTTGGGACTGGACTCCAGATGCGCAACAGGCATTTATGGATATTAAAAATGCATTGCTGGATAAAGCGACTATGGCTTATTTTAACCCCGGTAGGAAAACTGAAGTGGTGGTGGATGCGAGCCCCGTTGGGCTTGGAGCGGTGCTCTTACAGGAACAGAGGCATCAAGAGTGGATCCCTGTTGCATACGCCAGTTGGGCGTTGTCGGCGGTTGAAACCCGGTATGCGCAGATCGAGCGTGAGGCTCTAGCCATTCGATGGGCGTGCCGCCATTTCCACCTGTATTTGTATGGACACGAATTTCGAGTAGTGACTGACCACAAGCCTTTGGTCCCCTTGTTTACGGGTAGTCCGCGTCTTGCACCTCCAAGAATTGAACGATGGACTGTCCTACTTCAACCTTATAGATTCACGGTGGTATATCGGCCTGGTGCGAATAATCCTGCAGATTATCTGTCTCGACACCCATCTCCAAAGGTGTTTGATGGTTATCAAGAACAGGATGAAGAAAATACTGAAGTTTTTGTTAGCATGGTTGTACAGTCGGCATGTCCTAATGCTCTCCTCGTAACTGACATTGTGAACGCTACCCGGGAAGATGCGATGTTGAATAACGTCAAAGAGGCGTTAAGTCACAAAAGGTGGAAATATTTTCTAGAGAAGACCCACATGTCCTGCCCTGATCAAAAAGTGGCTATGCAGAGTATTTGGAAGGTGCGTGATGAGCTATCTACGGATGGTGATGGGTTGGTTCTGAGAGGAAGGCGAATCGTGCTTCCACAATGTCTCTGGTCAAGGGTGATCGAGTTGGCTCATCAAGGGCACCAAGGGGCTGCTAAAACCAAAGCAAGATTACGGGCTAAAGTCTGGTTCCCGGGTATGGATACTCAGGTTGATGAAATGGTAGGGAGATGTAATTCTTGCATCATCACGTCAATAGAGCCCCCGAGCTGCCCCGTGGTAACTGAACCGGCCACTCTGAAACCCTTGGCTAAAGTGAGCATGGACTTTGGGAGTTTCCCAGATGGGAGATTGACTGTGGTTTTAATTGACTCTTATACCAAATTCCCTGTGGTGGAAGTTGTGGCGTCAACGTCGTTTGAAAATGTAAGGCCAATTCTACAAAAGACATTTGCTTTGTTTGGTTTGCCGGATGAAATCCGAACTGACAATGGTCCCCCTTTCCACGGACAAGAGTTTAAGTCATACCTTGACGGTCTGGCGATTCGTCATCGTAAGATAATGCCTTACTGGCCTCAGGCAAATGGGGATGTGGAAAGGTTCATGCGAACTTTGAACAGGGCTCTCAGGATAGGAGTGGAGCAAAATGAGAATAGTGAACAATGTCTGTATCAATTTTTAAGTGCTTACCGTCAAACGCCTCATAGCACCACTGGTTGTGCTCCCTCCTCTTTGATGTTCAAAGTGTCTCCACGTGATTGTATTCCCTCCGGTCCTAAATGGAAACCTCCGGTATTGGATGTAAAGGCCGCTCAAAGCAGGCGAGAAGCCACTAACCAGAGGGCGAGTGTCCAACGACGAGCTAAGTATCGAGGATTCCAAGAAGGAGATCGAGTGGTTGTGAGATGTCGGCGAGGAGGAGGGAAGTTCCGAACGCCATTTGAGCCTGATGTGTGGGAAGTGATTGGCATCAAAGGATCCATGGTAACGGCAGCAAGAGGGAGACAAAGAGTAACGCGAAACGTATCACATTTTAAAAGGGCTGGTCTAAGAGAGTTGACCAGTGAGGATGGGGAGATAGAGGACATCTCCTATGATTCACCAATACTGGCTGAAGAAAGGAAGGATGCTACGGAGCCAACGAGGATCGAACAAACTAGGCCTGGTTCGGTTTTTGAACATGGAAGTGGTAATACTAGAAGTGCGAGATATGACTTACGCCCTAATCCTGTGCCGAGCAGTCAGCTAAAAGACTTTGTTTGTTGAACAGTTTGTTGGAAAGTAAGTGTCGGTGTCGTCTGGAGTGTAAGCACACTGTGAGAAGAACGTTGGGAACAGTGTGCAACGATCCCAGCCGTCTAAAAGGGACTCTGTGAGCGACACTAGGGTTCAGGGTGTCAAGAAACAAATTTGTGGTGTTTTCAGTTATTTGTTATCGAAGAGAGAGTTATTTCAATTTGATATTGAAGCTTTTCATATGAAAATGTTTTATCATTTGGTTAAGTTCATTTGGTTAATCCCTGTCCATGTGGAGTAAAACATGGGGGAGATGTAAAGTGGGAACGGAGAGCCATGCAGGCTCTCCGTGTTTCAGTAACGTGCTCGACGTGTCCGGGAGGGGCACGGAGCAGCAGTCTATAAAGAAAGAACGGAACTGCGGTGACGCAGTTCCCAGTGTGATAGCAACAACTACGGTCCATGCGTATTTAATTTAGCGATGCGCCACGTGTCTACACTAGATATTAGAAGTGAATGTTGGTAACACAATTTTGGGTTGAAACACTAACTGCAACAGAAGCACGACATCCTCTACCTAAAACATTCTTCCAGGTTTATTGTTCGCTCAATGTAAATCAAAGAAAGGAAAGACACGTTTTACTTTTGCTGCCTCTGACCCCCTTATGAGAAACAGATGGCTCTGTGCGATTGTGTGTTTTTCGAAATTGCTCTTTCCTCGGCGCGTACGTTAACTCTCCAAGTAAGTGCACGTGCCGCAGGCAACAAACCCCGTAACCCCTGTATCTGAATTGTGAAATCTGTATGCCGTTCATACATTCATCATCGTTTCCTGTGGAAAGTGTGAACTGCAGAAAGCAAAATAACCACATAAAGTACAAATCAAGCCCTTGGCACCGCGATAATGGGATTCTTGGCAATTAGGATTCTGATTTTCAGAACATGATGGCCAGATTTCTCAGCACTCTGCACCAGTGCAGTGTCACCAAAAGTGATGGGAACCAGTGCAGAGCGTTGGTTTGGGATTTACTTACCAGTGAAAAGCGTGTTTTGCATTGGAAAGTAAACCTAAAGTAACGCAACGTCTCACTGTGCACTGCCTTGGGCTACTTTGCGGCAAGGAAGTGTCCCATGGTTCCCATACAACCTCCCATGGGTTTTAATACATAGCATAGCTACTAACATTTGTATACAAGTCTTTGTTTTGCCTCCTGAAGGCAGGCGTAACTACAGTGTGTTTTAAAACCGTTTGTTTTTGCACTGTTTGACTAGAAGTGCTACAAGTAGGAATATGGCCGGCAGGTCCTCAGCAACAAAACTAGCCCCCACTGACAGTGAAACCAGCCCCCACCCTTCCAGCCGACCAAAATACCTGGTGCCTGGTAGGCCAGTCCGGCCTTGCCTAGACGTCATGCAGGAGTGTGTGACGCAAGGAAGCCTAAACTGTATCCATGCTGGGAGAGGCAGTAAAGCCACATATCTTATTGGATATAGTGGTATCCAGCAGCTTTGGTAATGCTGTATTGTATGACTTCTAAATACATCTGCCCCCAACGTTTGCTTTTTTACCTCTTTCACAGTGGGGTATATGAATACATATATATTCTCCCCAGGGACTTATTGCACATGAGGGGTGCCAGCTTTGATGTCCTGCTTTGGATAGTTTAGACAAACTCAAATGGCCTATGGACCTGATAACTAGAAAAACTGAAACATATTGATAGAAATCTATGAAACTTGACACCTGCTCTTCAAATCAGCTCATAATTATAATTATCATACGACATTCAATTATATCCTTTGTGTATTTCATGCTAACTCCTCCACTGTAGAACAATTCAGATCTATGCAAGTGCTATTAAAGAACGTTTTTTTGTATTTTGGTTCCACTTTCAGTGATCTATTTATGAGGCTGCTGTTTGTTTCTAATTTGTCCCTTCAGTTCTCCTGTTGTTCTCTTTTGAACGTTGCATTTTGTGGTATAAATAGCTTTGGAAAGGAGACTGCATTCGTACCTCTAACAAAGCAATATGAGACTCATTATAAAAGGCCCATAATTCCCAGTAGAGCTGGTAACAGAACAGAAGTTACCAGCCGCATTAGGTATCACACGTTGTGTGCAAACACGACGGATCTCGCGATTTGTAACTAGGCATTTTGCATTGTGGGTGAAAATCCAGCCACAAATAAAGAAAAGTAGGTGGGAATCAGTTCAAAACACCTTGTTAATGTTTAAGATAGCTTTCTACTTGGTGATCACACAGTTTTCTGAGACAAAAAGATAAAAGGAAGTGGCCATAGTCCTGGAAATAGTAGCAAAAACTAAAGAAATTACAGACAAGCATTGGTTATGTCGGCAGGTTTGGCTTACCAATAAAAGTGTCTTTTGTGTCATTGATGGGTTTAGGCACTCAATAAATCATCATACATGCACTCTGTCTCTGATCTTCATGCATCTATTGAGTAATCCACTGACTCATTCTTGTGTTCACACTCTGACACAAGAGCAATAGCACACATTAACTAAACTAAATATAGCAGCAGGTTTCCATTTTGCAAAGGTATTGTAAGTATTCTATTGCTGTTTTTGGTAAGTTTCCCTAGATGGCTGCTGAGCCCAGGACCAAAACCGCAGGTACCCTCACCCCCGGCAAAAACAGGTAGGTTTGCATTTGATAATTTTGATGTGTCCACGTAGTGTTTTGGGGCATTTCCTTTCGCGGGCACTAGGTCTACCCTCACAAGTGAGGTACCATTTTTATTGGGACACTTGGGGGAACGAAATTTGTGGCTACCCTCAGATTCCAGAACTTTGTGTCACCGAAATGTGAGGAAAAAGTGTTTTTTAGGCAAATTTTGAGGTTTGCAAAGGATTCTGGGTAACAGAACCTGGTGGAAGCCCCACAAGTCACCCCATCTTGGATTCCCCTAGGTGTCTAGTTTTCAACTATGCCTAGGTTTGGTAGGTTTCCCTAGGTGCCGGCTGAGCTAGGAGCCAAAATCCACAGCTAGGCACTTTGCAAAAAACAGGTCTGTTTTCTTTGGGAGAATGTGATGTGTCCACGTTGTGTTTGGGGGTATTTCTTTTCACGGGCGCTAGGCCTACCCACACAAGTGAGGTACCATATGTATCGGGAGACTTCGGGGAACACTGGGTGGAAGGAAATTTGTGGTTCCTCTCAGATTCCAGAACTTTGCGTCACCGAAATGTGAGACTTTTTTTTTTTGCCAAATTTTGAGGTTTGCTAAGGATTCTGGGTAACCGAATCTGGTGAGAGTCCCACAAGTCACCCCATCTTGGATTCCCCTAGGTGTCTAGTTTTCAAATATGCACAGGCTTGGTAGGTTTCCCTAGGTGCCGGCTGAGCTAGGGGCCAAAATCCACAGCTAGGCACTTTGCAAAAAACAGGTCTGTTTTCTTTGGGAGAATGCGATGTGCCCATGTTGTGTTTCCTGTCGCGAGCATTAGGCCTACCCATGCAAGTGAGGTACCATTTTTATCAGGAGACTTGGGGGAACACAGAGTAGCAAAACAAGTGTTATTGCCCCTTGTCCTTCTCTACATTTTCTCCTTCCAAATGAAAGAGAGTGTGTAAAAAAGACGTCTATTTGAGAAATGCCCTGTAATTCACTTGCTTGCATGGGCACCCCGGAATTCAGAGATGTGCAAATAACAACTACTTCTCAACACCTTATCTTGTGCCCAATTTGGAAATACAAAGGTTTTCTTGATACCAATTTTTCACTGTTTATATTTCAGCAAATTCATTACTGTATACCCGGTATACAATGAAAACCCATTGGAAGGTGAAGCTCATTTATTGGCTCTGGGTACCTAGAGTTCTTGATGAACCTACAAGCCCTATATATCCCCGCAACCATAAGAGTCCAGCAGATGTAACAGTATATTACTTTAAAAAATCTGACATCGCAAGTTACAGAGTAAAACGTGGAGAAAAATGGCTGTTTTTTCACCTCAATTTCAATATTTGTTTATTTCAGCTGTTATTTTCTGTAAGAAACCCTTGTAGGATCTACACAAATTACCCCTGGCTGAATTCAGAATTTCATCTTCTTTTCAGAAATGTTTAGCTGACTGGGATCCAGTATTGGTTTCACAACAATTATTGTCAATAACTGAAAGGAGGCTGAAAGCACAAAAAATAGTAAAATGGGGTATGTCCCAGTAAAATGCCAAAATTGTTTTGAAAAATTGGGTTTTCTGATTCAAGTCTGCCTGTTCCTGAAAGCTGGGAAGCCAATGATTTTAGCACTGCAAACCCTTTGTTGATGCCATTTTTAGGGAAAAAAACACAAGCCTTCTTCTGTAGCCCTTTTCCCCTTTTTTTTTCAAATGAAATTGTCACTGTATTTTGGCTAATTTCTTGATCTCCTTCTGGGGAACCCACAAAGTCTGGGTACCTCTAGAATTCCTAGGATATTGGAAAAAAGGAAGCAAATTTGGCATGGGTAGCTTATGTGGACAAGAAGTTATGAGGGCCTAAGTGTGAACTGCCCCAAATAGCCAAAAAAAAGGCTTGGCACCTGAGGGGAAAAGGCCTGGCAGCGAAGGGGTTAATATGCAGAGAAAAAACACATTCAACAACATGTGACATAAAAGTAGCAAAAACAAGATCTCACAGATTGTCAGCATGTCCAGGCAATTGAAGTGGGACAGGTGATCCAAGTGTTGGCAGGGACCCTAGTAAACGTTGGTGAGGAAGTAGCTGGGAGAGGTCTCATCAACTTGGGTGTGGGGTCAACGTGTACCGAGGGTATGAATAGGGCATGGGGGCAGGAGAATGTGCAAAGTGCGTGGACATAGAAGATTTTTTGTTTTTCAATACTGCAGCTAATGCAGATAAGTTGGCCTTGTGAGTGGAACCGTGCGCTTGGACATGAACTAGTGTTGCCTTATTTGGTGGCCAAGGGTAATTGGTGCATGGGGGAAGACTACACTTGTACACCTCTGGTTGGAGGTGTGCCATCGGGAACATTAGGTTAATTATTACATTTAATAAGGGATAACTTTCAATTCAGAGCAGGTAGCAAAGTGTGAGTTTAGACTCTAAAGATTTGAAATTTAAAGCCCTTTTTAATGGTAAAGTCAGAATTTGAGTCACAATTCTGAAAATGCCACTTTAGAAAGTTGGCTTTTCCCCAACCATTTGGTGTCTGCTGCCTTTATCCCTGGTCACACAAGAAGGTGTAGCTGGCAGTTGGGCTTTGTATATTGCTCCCAAACAGTGAGACAAAGGGGAAATAGGTGTTGACAGGATGGTTCTTGATGGGGGAAGGAGTTATCTCCTATCATACTTGCACATCACAAAAGATCTGCCTGATCACACTCACAAAGGTTTTGACACTAGTCGTTTGTGACCCCAGACAGGCAGGGGCCAGGGCAGAGAGGCAGAAAGTTCCAAACACCTCTGAGGGTGGCAAACTCTCCCCTACTTTAAATGGGCACCAGGTATAAATAATTGAACTCTTCAGTACACCTCTAAACTTGTGGAAGACTCAGAAGGACTGCTGTACTTGTCTACCAGAAGGAATGCTACTCTGCAGCTCTGTTGCCCTGCTGCCTGAGTGAAAAGACCAGACCTGCATCTTGATCCCAGGACCAACAGAGTGACTCCAAGGGCTAGTGGCTGGCCTCATGATCTGAACCTTAGTGAAAGAAAAGGTTCCAACTATCTTGAACCCTGCACCTGGACTCTATTGTTTGTGAGGTTTGCCCTCCAAGTGGTGCCACGTGATAGCTGGACCCTTGGAAGTGGGCCTGAAGGTGCAGCACAAGCTTAACTGTGTCCTCAGGGCATAACTGACACAGCACATTGCAACCCTTTGCAGCTCTGCTTTGGAACCACTGATGTGCAACACATCTCCAGTACAGGACCTCACATTGCAGTATGAAGTCTCCTCTGAACCACGGCTGCACAACACATCCTTGATGCAGGCTTTCGCATCACAAGCCCCTCATCGACAGAATCTTCAACAATGACACAGGAGTCCGTATCGCAGCGGTGGAGGTCCTTGGAAGTTCAGCTGCACAACACATCCTCGACGTGGGATCTCACAATGCTCCACAAAGCAGGATTTAAGGTACTTTGTTCAGCTGGCCTAACTTGGTCTCTGTATCTGGTCCACACTACATCGCAGTCAGCCCGAACTTGTGACTTTGTCCCAGTCCTGACCAGATTACCACAGTCGGGGTGCTTTGTGCTTCTAGGCACTTTTTCACTTAAATCTTTTAAATTACATATCCCGAGTTCTACTGATTGTTTCTTTGTTGTTTTGATCTCAAATAATGTATTACATTTTACTCTACTTTTCTAAATTGATGTGAGATTTTTCTTCTGTTTAACCTTTATTACTGTTTGAAGTGCTTCATAAATATTTTTACCCATTGCCTCTAAGTTAAGCCTGACTGCTTTCTGCTGGTGGTTACCCGGCAGTCGGTCCACCAGGGTTGTTATGTTGCGTGAGACCGCCTCACAGGCGGCGCTCTAGACTGCCACCGCGAGTGTGGGGGGCATAAGGCCACCACAGTCGTAATGACGCCCACAGCCTTACATTTAGAAAGGTGTACAAAAATACAGCTGGCTAAACAAAATACTAAGCAAAATACCATCTCTCATAAGAGGGCCTAACAATGACACACACACAGCAGACCTTCTATATCTGTGGTTTGTCTCACGAGGTAACCAACACCAAATGTATTGGCCTTTGCGGTGACCTTTGAGATTCCATATAACAAAATAGCTTTCTGTAGGCTTTAATATATATAGATATACAAGCCAAAAAGTGAAATATAAGCAGTCTTTTTAGTGGAAGTATACACATTCATCTAAATCAAATACTGTACTCAAGGAAAACAGCATATGGGTGGAGCCAAGGCCCTTCTTTCTGTAGTAGTCTGGAATCTCTTTTAGGATGTACATCTGGCAACCAACATGTGGGTAGAGCCAAAGCCGTCTGTAGTACTTCTGAAAGCTCTTTGCATCCAATAGCGGCTGAACTCTCTAGCCAGACCTAAAGAGGAAGCTGACACAAGTAAACGAAGGAGGCCTGTCAAAAGGAATATGGGACGCCTAAATGAAAAACTTCCCCTTCTTGTCTCTCTTATTGATGCTGTATCACACTGCTGGAAATTTTCTCTGCTCAGTGCCCTGTTGTTTGTTTATTCATATTTGGGTTGTCTGCACCATTTCAATTTAAACTTGCCTTATGAATAAAAACGTTATTGACTGCAAGAATAGAAATCACATAGGAATAGTTAAAATCACTTTGAAGGATATTTCTCCTATTGTTTGAATGGTAGAAACGTACGTTACTAAAGTTGTTGAGTAGCACAAGACTGTCTCTTTATAATTGCAACTGTTCCGTTAGGGTATGGAATCAACGTTTTCGGTTTGTGAAGAAAGGCTGTGCAGATTTTGGTATGATTGTTTATATTTTAGCAAATTATTTCAGAATGTAATGTTTCTGAGGTGTTTATGTTCAATAATGAAGAAGTATATTTTCTTAAATTCTTGAACTACTACACAGGGTGCGGTGGCAAAAAGAATCATGACTCACAGTAAATGAAAAATATTAATTGGAAACCAATTTAAATCATGGCATGCATAACTTTAAGCTCTTTTACTTAAATGCTTGAAATTGTCTTTCGTTTTGGTGTAATGTTTTTGTGGCCGTTTTATTATGATATCAAGTGTTGAGAAATACAGTTTTCTAACTTTTTGTTAGGAAAATTCCCAGTAAATGATACTATTGAAATCTGTTGAGGGTGATTCAGTTGTTTCACTATCAGGACAAACAAAACACATCCAATATGGCAACGGATCCGATTCTTAATTTAAGGCCTGATTCTGAGTGACTGGCAGATCCTATTTTGAGTGCAAACAGGAGTTACAGACTGAAATGTGATCCTGAGTTTAATTGCCTTGTGATACTAAGATACTTCATGTGAGCAAAGACCACACGTTCCAGGTCTGTGCTCCTCCAAATGGGAAACGTGTAATATTAATTCATTCTCTCCGTTGTGAGGTACAGAAGTAAATATACCCCCACTACAGTGAATCTTCAACACCGGGATTCATTACACTGAAGGCATTACGGGGGGGGGGGGCACTACATCGCAGAAAGTTTTTGCTACAATTGGTTCAATACACCGTATAGGACTGCAAGCTGTAGGTAAGTATATGTATGTCTTAACAATTAAAAACAAGCATTAACTAAACCAATATACCTGGCCTATAACAGCAGAAGGAGTTGGGATTTATTTAACCGCTGGCATACCCAGTCCCAGCTGTCAGCGGGTGGGAATGAGGAAAATGATTTTCGGTGCACGGGTGGGTATTGTGAGAGCTGGACGACACAGGAGTTGAAGAGATACAGGTAATACCGGAGATGAAGAGGAGAGACACCTGTTGCAGAAGAGAGGGATGAGGGCTGATGTCAAAAGAGGAGATGAAGAGTTGATATCTGATGGCAGGAGTGAGTGGTGTGAACTAGGCGCAGGGACAGTGGCATAAGAATAGGGGTCCTGGAGAGAAAGAAGGGTGGCACCTGGGGTGTGGGAATAAGACAGATAGCAGCAGAAGGCAAAGGGGCTCAGGAACTGGTGATGCAGAGTAAAAGAGGGAGCAAGAGAGATGGGAGACTTCAGGCACTACAGGAACCTGACAGAGACCTCGCCAGGATGAGGGAGTGTCCCAGACCTGGAGTTTAAGGTGCAAGGGAGAGAACTTGGAGTAAAACAGTGAGTGTTTGAGATTTACTGGTTTATAGGAGAGACGAGTCGAAGACCTAAGGGCGAGTGAAAAAGAGGCTGAGAAAGTAAACCCTTCAGAGAAGAGAGAGGCAGAACTAAAGATGTGAGGAAGAAGGGGAGAGAGAGACATTAGGGCACGATAATTGAGACAAAAGAGAGAGTCAGTGACCTCTGAGAACAAGAGCGTCAGGGTCCTGGTACAAAGCGAGACGGGCAGCACGGGCACATGAGAGAAGAAGAAGATGGAACCAGAGTGTGACATACTGTCTGTGCTCAACCTCTAGACTCGTGTGCAATGAAATGATGCGACGTCGGGATTGTAAATGCTTCACGCGCCAAGAGCAGCCCGTGGAAGAATCCACTTGGCATTTCAGAGGCAAAGTGTAGCGCACTAGGTTGTTTCCATAATAGAAACTGGAACTCTGCTATAGAAAACAGGTGCTCGGCCACGCAACAGACCGCACTTTCCTATGCACAAGAAGCACCGCTGTACCTTAGCAGCTACATTTTGGAAGACATTCTGAAAACCATTTACTAGCATAAGCTCATAGCTGCCAAGTTTCCCAGATCCCTGTGCGATGTACTGCTCCCGTCCAGGTTTTTTTTTCTTTGAATTCCGGGACTTGTAGTCCTGTTTTATAAAGGAAGAAACAAAACCACAAGTCCCAAAATTCAAAGAAAAAACAAGGACTGCAGCAGCACATCTCACATGGAACTGGGAACATAGCAGGTTTGTAAATTGTGAAACAAGATGTGGTCCGAGCATAATTTCTAATTGTGCATTCTATGAACGATTTTAAGGTGTTTTTAAAAACAGAAGCTGCCAGAGGAGCAAAGTGAATTTAAAATGAGTTCAGAATAAAAACTACTTGTCGGTTAAACAAAACCTGATAATTGCTTGGATTCAAGCACGGAGGCCCCGGGAGGGACTGCCGAAGAATGAGGTCTCCCCCCCGGGAGGTTTGGGGAAGTGGCATAGTCCACGGGCACCGTTGGGCGCTCTTTGGGCTATGGGGCGGCAGGTATTTAAGCCTGCCATTTTAGGTGTTGCCACCATTTTGTTGGTAGCGACACAGTGGCTGGTGGTAGGGGATTTTCGTCAGTCGTTAGTGAGGCAGTTAAAAAAAAAAAAAAAGTGATAATATTCGATAGCAGATTATACATATCTGTAGCTTAGGTTCAACAGCGTGAGGAGATAAGTTTAGAGTTTGGGTGGAAGTGGTGGCGGTTGGAGGAGTCCGTTCCTGAGAATCCCGACGTACCTGGAGTGTTGCGGGATCATGGCCGAGAAGAAAGTGCAGGAGGCACCTAGATATCGGGGCCGCCTAGATATTTTGAAGGATGGTGTAGGGGGCACATCACACCCTCCGTGACGGGCCTCGGTCGGCGTGGCGGCAGCAGTGATGGCCTGCTCCTCGACGAGGGATTCTGACGGGAGACAGGCGGTAAGCAGGAGGGGCGGAGGGAGGTCCAGGGGCAGGGCAGGGGGCGCAGTTGCGAAGGGCTGCGGGAGGGCCTTGCAGATTCAGAGGGCCGGCCCCCTGGTGTCTCCGCTGACTCGCAGAGCTGCCGTGCGCGCCCTGGGGACTCCCCCGGGGCACACGGCTGTCTCAGGGGCCGGCATTGTGTGTAGCCGGGGCCTGGGAGCTCGGGGGCCGCGAGTGTTGTCTGCTTGCGCGCTCCCGGCCCGGGCCTCACTAATGGGGAGAATGGCAGGTGCGCGCGTAGCCGCGTGTTGGTGGCCTCGCGCTGCACTAAAAAGGCAGGCAGCAGAGTACTCAGTACGCCGTCGCGGGCGCTGGGGGTTGGGCCCCCTGGCAAGGTGCCCCCTTGCAAGGCCAGGCAGTGGAGGGGTTTTTAGGCTAATGGGGTATGGGGAGCCAGGCCCTGGTGGGGGAAGGCCTGACAGGGGGGGATAGCCACGCAACAGGTCGGTCAGGCATGGCTGAAATTGCAGGAAGGGCAGGGTGGCCGGAGAGTTGGGAGTGGAGTGATGGTGAGGAGAGGGGATTTAGGGGGTGGATGAGGATGTTATTACCTTGCGTGTACTCCCTCCTCGCCGTACTTACGCACGGGAGGGTTATCAGGCGAGTTCCAGTGAAGGGGGAGAGGTTGGGGGACTAGAAGGCAACTCAGCAGAAGGGGGGAGGACCGGGATGTTGAGGAATCAAGGGACTGGGAGGTCTGGGAGGGGAGCTCATGGCAGGTAGATTTCACCAGCACTCCGGGCTTTTGGTGGCAGGGTGAGAAGCGGCTACAGCAGGACCTCGGCGGGTCAAGGACAGCCCGAGAACCCCAGGAAGAAGTGATGGCGGGGCCAAGTGCAGCTGGACGGAGGACGTCTCAGGAAGTTGTGTACGGCGGGATTGCGACCAAGGGGGTTTCTACAGGGAGCGGGGGCGGAGTGGGTTCTGCGCCCCCGCCCCGGTTTCTCTGCGGGTACGACAACCTGGTACGGCATTTGCAGGATCTGAGCAACGGTCAACAGCCTCGGCTCAGGGGCAGGCCCATGGTTTTGGGGACCTCCTGCCTGGGATGGAGGAGGCGTTTGATGTGATAGAAGAGCTGGACTCTGACGAGGACAGTTTGGAGGAAGGGGAGCTGTGGGAAGATGACGAGGGGGCATGGTGGAGAGCAAGAGGGGGGCGTCTAATGATGTTGTTCAGTCGTTTCAGGTCCTGGCACAGGAACGCAGGCAGCAAGTTCAGTTACGGAGGAGAACACTGGAGCGGCCTCAAGTGTTGACGGCAGGTAAGAAGCGCATGGCGGGGTCTGTTTCAGTGGCGGTAGAAGCGAAGGTAGGAGAGGCTCAGGAGCGGTTGCATAAAGGGGTCTATGTCGCGGACATCGGGGTCGGGCCGGGCCTGAGCAGGTTGAAGAGGACAAGGTAGACAAGGGGGTACAACAGGACAAAGGGGCACCTTTGGCCGCGAAGGAGGAGAAGACGGCGGGATTGGGGACGGAGAAGTCCGATGCCGGGGTAGATAAGGCCAAAAAATTGCCATAACTGGTGACGGCGAAACCGTTAGGGGCCCACTTAATTTTGGCCACTAAGGAAAAGATTTGGAAGGAGGAGTATGTCGAGATGCTAAAGTTGCTGAATCAGGAGATCAGGGCGAAAGAGGGCTCGAAGGAAGAGGAGAATGAGCTGGCCAAGCGTCCTAGGGTGCCGGTCACTATCGAGAATTGGATGGCGGCGTTCTTGATTTATGCCAGTGTATATTGTGAGCACTTCCCTGAAAGGGCTGTGGCGCTCTTTAAATATATGGACGTCATTCGGAAGGCGTACCTTAATTACGGTGGTTACGCCTGGGTTCAGTATGACGAGGAGTTTCGGGCCAGAATGGCAGCTGACGAGGAAGTTAAGTGGGGTGAGATCAATTCGGATCTGTGGCAACATACAATGGGGCCTGCGAATTTTGGTAAGACGGTTTATACGACCAGTGGCTTACCTATTACCTACCGGCCCTTTCGAGAGCGCCCCACTCAAGGTGGGGCAGGCAGTGCGACAAAGGGAGGGTCCGCAGCCGGGAGCACTTCCGCCAAGACTGGCGCATGTTGGGACTACAACAAAGGTCTGTGCACCCGTGAATATTGTAAATTTCGGCACGAATGCTCTCGTTGCGCGGGACGACACGCGATCTTGCACTGTACCGCCCCAGCAACGCAAGGGGTCACCGGCACTGGCTAGAGTCAGCAATCAGAGGGAAACAACACGGGGAATCAGCAGTCTGGGCGTTATCGGGGAGGACAGGGGCCTTTGGGCAAAAGCTCGTACGCCAGTTAGATTGGACAGATTGGACCCATGGTTGCGCGTCTACAAGGACAGACACGCGGCTATGCTTTTGTTACGCGGCTTCGTGGATGTTTTTTCTTTGGGCTATGAAGGGCCACGGGTGCGCCGGTGGGCTGAGAATTTGCAGTCGGTGACTGGGAAAGAGGACATTGTGCTGGACAAGCTTCGGAAGGAACTAGACGAGAGTCGCATGGCAGGGCCATTCACGGACTGGCCGATGGAGAATCTCACGGTTTCCCCCATTGGGGTCGTGCCTAAGAAGGAGTCGGGACAGTACCGGCTCATACATCATTTGTCATGGCCGGAGGGGTCCTCGATTAATGATTTCATTCCGGTGGAACGGACCAAGTTGAGTTGGTACAAGGGTTCGGACAAGGGGCCTTGATGGCCAAGACGGACATTAAGTCGGCCTTTTGCCTGCTGACAGTGCACCCAGGGGATTTCGGACTGCTGGGCATCCAGTTTGGTGGCCACTGGTACGTGGACAAGGCGCTCCCCATGGGATGCTCCATTTCATGTGCTTTGTTTGAGTGCTTCAGCACGTTTCTACAGTGGGTTTTTACCATAGCAACAGGACATAATGCTGTGACGCATTATTTGGATGATTTCTTTTTTGTGGGGCTGCCAGAGTCGGACCTATGTGCGGTCGTTCTGCGGTGATTTCAGGAGCTTATGAGGGACCTGGGTGTGCCCCTGGCCCCCGAGAAACATGGTTGGGCCTTGTGCGGCAATTACTTTCTTAGGCATTGAGTTGAATACCCACACTATGGTGGCGAAGCTGCCCTTCGAGAAGAAGGCGGTCATGGTGAGGATGCTGGCAGAGATATTGCAGAGATGTAAGGTGACAGTGAGGGACGTTCAAGTGTTGCTCGGACATCTCAATTTTGCGTGTCGGGTCGTGCGGGCTGGACAGACATTTTGTAGGAGACTGGGCATGGCCCTGGCGGGCAAGCAGCTTCCGCACCATCATGTGTGGCTGAGTGCGGGGGTCAAAGCGGACTTGAGGATGTGGGGCATGTTTTTGGAGCGTTTCAATGGTATTCCTTTGCAGTCTTGGCAGGTTGTGGACTGGACGTTCAAATTTTTTCCGATGCGGCCGGCGGGTCGGGGTTTGGCGTTTACTGGGACGGTAAGCACTGTGCGGAGTCGTGGCCGGCGGCATGGACGCGGGGTGGGCGGAGTATTGCATTTCTGGAATTGTTCCCCCTCATCTTCGCAGTTTGCGTCTGGGGACATCTTTTGAAGCACCGGCGGGTCCTTTTCCGCATCGACAATTTAGCAGTGGTGCATTTGGTTAATAGGCAGTCTGCGAGGGAACTGCAGGTTCTACGTTTACTGCGTGTCTTTGTGCTCCACTGTTTACGTCATGATATTCATTTTACTGCTTGACATGTCCCGGGGGTGAGCAATGACAATGCGGATGCTTTGTCTCGTTCGCAGTGGGAGAGATTCCATGGGCTGGTTGCAGGCGAAGCCTTGTGCAGGACGCGGATGCCAGAAGTTTTGTGGTCAATTGTGGTCAAGCTGGCCCAAGCTGAATGCACTGGCGCCATCCATGCAACAGCCATATCTGCGGGTGTGGAGGGAGTTCACACGGTCAGGAGCCTGTCATAGAGTCGCCGAGCGTGATAGAGTGGATGATATGGTACGTTTTATTATGGACTTGGTCGAGAGACGTCAGTCCAGAGTTACCATCTCCGGGAAATTGGCAGGCTTTGCATTTATGGGCAAATTGCTATGGGGTTACCCCCATTGGCGGGTGGGTTGGGACAGCGTATTCTGGATGGTTGGGAAAGGGAGGACGGAAGACAAGGGTAGAAGAGACAACCGTTGACACTGGTCTTACTGAAGGATGTGACGCAGGCTTTGGGGAGTATTTGCTACGATGGGTTTGAATGCCTCCTTTTTAGTACTTTGATGACCTGGATGTTCTTTGGAGCTTTCAGGGTGTCGGAGCTCCTGGGGACACGGGGGCACAAGGCAGTGACGTGGGACGATGTAGTGTTTGGACAAGATCACCTGGTTATATGGCTCGGGAGTTCGAAAACAGACCAACAAGGGTTTGGGGTGAGGGTGGTTTTGGCGTCCTACCCAGATTGCTCTGTATGTCCTTTGAGCTGGGCGCGTGAGCTGAAAATAGCGTCTTGGGAGAAAGGTCAAGGAGTTTTCCGGCATCGATCGGGTGAGCGGGTGTCTCCCCACCAGTTACTGGGTGTGCTACGAGCAGGTTTACGGAGCATTGGCCAGAATGAATTACTGTTCGGTACTCATTCCTTTCGGATCGGGATGGCGACAGAAGCGGGTGTAGGGGGTGGGTGGACAGTCGGATAATGGCTTTGGGGAGATGGAAGTCAGATGCGTATAGGCGTTACGTGAGGAAAGAGGGGCTGGGTTTGCCTGTTTTATAGTAACATGGTTCCCTCTTTTTATCACAGGTTCTGTGCCGGGTCCAGAGGTACAGTCTCTCCAAATATGGGTCGTAGGACACTCCTTTGTGAAGTGGGTGCAACGTCAAGCTCGGGCTACAGCAATGGGGGACAACTTAGGGCTGGACAGGGACAGATATAGGGTGAGGTGGTCAGGAATAGGGGGGATGCAGTGGGGTCAGTGGTTGGTGACGTTGAGGGCCTTGAAAGGTCAGGGGTTTTGTCCGGATGTTTTGCTTCTACATTTAGGAGAAAATGATTTGGTGCTGGACGTCATAAAAGACATGAAGGGTGACTTATTGGAGATAAAAAGATGCTGGCATGGTTGCCATTTGGTGTGGACGGCGTTTGTACCGCGCAGGGTTTGGAGAGGGGCTTGGAAGCCAGGGGCTATAGAAAAGGCAAGAAGAAAAATAAACTAAGAGATGAGAGTTTTTTGCTCTACTCAGGGTATTACATGTGTGGAGCACGGTGACTTGAGGTTTGAGGACAAAGAGTTTTTCAGGGATGATGGTGTGCACTTGTCCTTCATGGGCATGGAGCTTTACCTGTTGCAGTTGAAGGAAGCTTTGAAGGCTCTTTTTCGTGAGGTTTAAACTGTGGGGGGGGCAGGAAAAGGCGGGAGTGCGCCTTTTCCTGGTGGCGGGGGATTGGGCCAGATCACAGGAATATGACAACAGGGAAGGACGGCAGGGCCGAGAACATACTTGCAGGTGAAAAGGGGGTGGAAGACAGCAGGACAAATTAGGACAGATGGTTGGACTTTAGAACACTAGTAACGTGGACATTTGGATTATGACAGGGGGGATTTACAGTCAAAGGTTAAGAGGACATGCGGTTCAAAATAAGGGGAGGGGGCTGGGAAAGGTAGGGGTGGGGGGAGAGAGGTAGTAGGAAATTTTATGTCTAGTGAGGCTTTAGTTTTGTGAGGCGGAAGCCCTAGGGTATAAGTGAATGTGAGTGCACCTGTTTCCAATAAAGCGGCCTTTTACTCACAACAAGCCTGTGCTGTGTCCTTCTTCCCCAAGAAGGCCCGGGGGGGGCCGCCGAAGAATGAGGTCTCCCCCCCCCGGGAGGTTTGGGGAAGTGGCATAGTCCACGGGCGCCGTTGGGTGCTCTTTGGGCTATGGGGCGGCAGGTATTTAAGCCTGCCATTTTAGGTGTCGCCACCATTTTGTTGGTAGCGACACAGTGGCCGGTGGTAGGGGATTTTCATCCCCGCCCTCTCTCCCCGGACTAGGGTTGGGTTAAGAGGGGCGTTTTCTTGCAAGAGCATAGTCCGGTTAGGCTTGTTTTATGGAAAGAGGTGCACAGTGGGTTCAAGTTTATTGTAATTGTCGCTGAGGAACAGGTGCAAGCGGGGGATTGGGCCAGATCGCAGGAATATGACAACGGGGAAGGACGGCAGGGCCGACAACATACTTGCTGGTGAAAAGGGAGTGGAAGACAGCAGGACAAATTAGGACAAATAGTTGGACTTTAGGAGACTAGTAACATGGACGTTTGGATTATGACAAGGGGATTTATAGTTGAAGGTTAAGAGGACATGCGGTTCAAAATAAGGGGAGGGAGTGGCAGGGGGAGAGGTGTGGGGAGAGAGGTAGTAGGAAATTTTATGTCTAGTGAGGCTTTAGTTTTGTGAGGTGGAAGGCCTAGGGTATAAGTGAATGTGAGTGCACCTGTTTCCAATAAAGCAGCCTTTTACACACAACAAGCCTGTGCTGTGTCCTTCTTCCCCAAACAATAGTGACATGATACTATTCTGGAAGCAGACGAATGAGTACAGCACTGTAATAGATGCTTCCAAAAATATCTGTTTCTGTACATTTGCTTTTTTGAGTATAGCGGGTGGTGCAAATTGTGACATGTGTTGTTTTTTTGAAAGTCATAACTGCTGAATTTCAGTATTTAAACAAATCTGAGCGCCAGAACTATAATTCACTTTCTGTGTTTTTTTCCAGTGAATTTAATTGTTATTTTATTTACTTAATTTTGAACCCCCACGCAAAGTGGGGGCTGCGGCAATGTCCTGCTCTCAAATATGCATGGTCTGCCATGAGCCCATTCTCTGCTCTGTGCAGACATTGGCTAGGACCTCTGGCCAATCATCTTTGGCTGTGTGCAGCGCAAATTGTTTGCAGGGCTGCCTGGACTTGCATCGGGCTTAATTTGCTAGCTATCAAATTCCATGCATCTTACTGAACAGCGCCAAAGTCATTAGTGAATTAAACTCTAATTGCCCTCCTCTTTTGCCCAAGACAACCCTAAGCCATGCCTGCTAAATGTCAGCCAAATTTTATGTCTATTCCTCAAACACTGACAAAGGTATTAGCAGATGAGCACTTCTTTCACTTTCCCTTTCAAAGCTCCCCCTACCTTAATGGCCAGCATGAAATTGAGGAAACCAAGAGTGGGCTACACATGGGGCCAATGGTATTAGCAAATAGAAAAATGTCTTGTCACCCTCTTTATCTCCTCTTCTCCAGTATATCCGCACAAAACCTAAAATACATGCACTGGGTATAACTTGCAAAGTGCCTACCTGCCACCTTTGATGCAGATCCAGAAAACAGCTCTTGTGTTGTACATTGTATTGCCCCATTTAACTTCACCTCCCTGTTGATGAATTAACACAAAATAAGACAAACCAGTCAAAAACCAAGCCTTCCAGGATTCTGCCAAATTTTGTTCAGACGTATCACACTGTGCCAATGTTTTAGCAAATGAACACTTTTTTGCCACCACTTTTCCCTTTCAAACTTGGTCCGCCTTGGTGGATCTCCACAAACATATTAATACTAAACAAAGGCTAAATCCCTGGCACATTTTGGGTAGATCCACCAAAACTGCCAAAGTTATTAGTAAAATAAAATATTTTCCCCTCTTCCTTTAACTTTTCACCCCTATTGGATCGTCACAAAATCTAAATATACCTGCCCTGGGTATCACTTGGTAACTACTTGGCACACCTATACAGAATGATCAAACAGCAACAAAGTTATAAGCAAATGAAAATGTTACTGACTCCCTCATCTCCCATATGGATTGGCACAATACGTGACATACCAATCGCAAATCCTTCCTAGCGTGTGCCAAATGTTGTGCACATTTATCATACAGTGCCATATGTATTAGCAAATTAACTATTTTTGCCCCTCCCTTTTAAAAAGGACTCAGCGGAATTTTGATTATGCTGGTGTAATTTTATTAAATTTGCAGTACTCTTTGATGTGGATTTACTGATAATTATGTGATTACTCCTCCTTGCATAATTAAGAGTAATTTGAGGGGAGGAATCCTATTGTGAGAGCACAATTAGTGAGTGCAAGCTGCTGCTTGCACTTCCTATTCACGTTCTGCTGCATTTAGTGCTGTTTCCTAATGCCAAATACATCCTTGCATCCACTTTGGACATGAGGGGGCATTTATGCACTAAGAAATAGTGCTAAAAACAGAATTACTCTTTGTGCGTAATTCAAGCGTAATCTTGTATACTTCCTAGATGTTTCCTATATTACTCAACACAGAATAAAGTAGTTTACGCCAAAAACTATTTTTCTAGCAGGTTCCCCTTTATGGATATTAAAAATTTCGGGAAAAAAATCCTAAGCCGAATATACTGACAAATTTCAGTCATATTCATCAACGGTGCCAGTTATAAGAAAATAAATAACATTTGTTTAAGTGATATGATGTACAAACGTGTTAATCCTTTAAATCTCTTTAAATTCTGGCTCTTTCCACATTGCATTGGAAATGCTGATCTGTGTTATCCTGTGAATCCCTCCTCCTTTACCTCCCCAGCCACCACTGAGCCATATGCCAAAGTCTCCAAGGTCAGCCAAGAGCAAGTTTATATTGTGGAGTCTGAAAAATGTGACTGCATCCCTTCGACATTGGGCACGATCCTCAGAGGGCATAAACTTTATGATTCCTAATATCCCTTAAACTACCTTGCTCATTCAACCCTCCCATCCCTGCCAAGTCCCCAAAAATACCTTGTGTCCTATCACCACCCCCACCAACCGCCTTCCAAGGCCTTCTCCTTACCTTTCCCCCACAATATAAAAGTACCTGTCTTGCCTGTGGCCATTACCTCCACCACTATGGCCAACGCCATGCTCTCCATTCCTCTCTGTAAAACAGAGATCCAGTATCAGACTTTCAGCACCTCTTCCTGAGCCACTTGTCAGTATTGCATGCTTACTGCTGTCACTGTAGGCCTGTCAGCTGACAGACTGACATTCTTCCACCTCCCTCCAGTCTCGAGAGATCCAGGGGAGGCAGACAATCAACATCAGCCAGAGAATGGGATTTGGGGCTTGTGCTTTGTTGCTTTGACATCAGAATTACCGGGTTTTGAGTAGCCTTGTATAACAGTGTCAAAAATCAATACTCGGTGGCAAACGACAATCGAGTACAGAGAAACAATCAATAACATATGCTTTTTCCATGCACCACTTGTGGATGTAAAACCAGTGTCTGGACCAGTTCCAACATGCAAGTAGACTCTAACCAACAGAATTACGTATGCTGATCTTTAGAGTTGGTGCACATAGCAGATGACGTGAGGTCCTGAGTTGCTGTTGAGGATGGCTGAAAAGAGTGTAGGATGTGGTCCTTGTCTCAAGCAGAAAATAAGGTGAACTGGTAGGACTGCAAGGTAGACTGATGGGAAGTTAGTGTCAGTCTACCATCAAGGGTCAATCTGGCAAGTAGATGAGAAACACGAATTGTGGTTTTGGTATTAACTCTAAGTCTCTAAAAAGAGATCACTTGCAGTCTCCTTATCTTTGCTGATATCCAGAACTATACACAAAAAAATCTAATCCAGCACTGACAAGCTGTGGCACTGTATGTTTCTAGAGGTCAGAGTTCCGAACAACAGTTCTCAAGTGTCTCTCAGCACTTGCCCATCCTCCCATTAATGGGTTTATGTCCTTCTCAGGGTTGATAGCCTGTCCACCCTTGGGCCAACTTCAGGACCATGCTGAGGGCGTTGGTGAAACCTCTTTGGCTTGTCAGGTGCTGTGTAAGTGCACATCACTTCACGCAGCTGAACCTAGAGCCAATGAGGGGTCCTGCTTTGATCACGACCTCCTCCACTGCCAAGGGCTAGGAGGTGACCCCCTCCTCCCCATCCAAGTGCCTACTTGGTAAGTGTGCTTGAGCAGGAATTAAATAGAATGACTGACAGTAGCAGCTTTCAGCAGCCAAAGCCCTCCAGCCTTGCAGCTGCCTTTGCAAAGACTGCAGAGGCTGAGCTCAGCACAGCAGATGTGCATTCAAATTGGATCCCTTCCCCAGATTTTCAGAAGCAGGCAAGCTGCACCAGCCCTCACACCCTCCTCATGCTGAAAAACCTCCCTCTACAAAACCTGCACAAAATCTCGTAAGCAGCATCCATTATGCATACCCGAGGCCATAACTTACACAAGATCAATGGAATACACCTTACACAGCTAAGGCTATATTTTGTGAAAGTAAGAAAGCTCATCTGTCAATCTAAAAATATGTAAATGTGTGCTTTCTGATCGAGGGCTTTATTTATATCTAGGCCATACGGATACTCTGTCTGAGGGTGACGGAGTATCCACACTACCAATGCTGTGGTCTGCCTGCCCTATTTAAATGTGAGTGGACCTTTACTTTATTCACAGTGGGAACTACTTGATCTCTCTCATGATGAAACCTCTCTGAGGGCCGTCGGGCATTGAACTCTAATTAAGCCATTCTAGTCTAGACAGGCAGAAATAGATGTCTGTTTTCACTGCCCATCACAACCAGGAAAACTCTGGAGGTAATGGATAGTGAAAACTACAACATATTTGCAACTGAAGAAGGCTCCCAGACAAGGGGAGCATTGACGTTTTTTTTCATTTTTAAAAAAAATCCCACTTCGGGATTTTGTTTTTGAAATAAAAAAAGAAAATAGATTGCTAGAGGGCTCCTTCAAGCTTAACCGAGCTGTGCGTCAAACTGCTAACAGCAGTGATATGGCAATGCTTTAAGAAATGACCACCAGCTTGGCGGTCATTTCACAATTTGGCAGGCGAAGTTGCAGTCAAAGCGACAACTAAATTACTCCGTCGCCATATCTGTCAACCCCCCATCCGCCAAATTAATAATCGGCCCCTTCGTTTTATCCTTTCCTCTTATCCTTTCATCCTCAAATGATGCAAAAGGGAACTTTAAAAAAGTTTCCTCTCAATTAAAATCTTCTCATCAAAACTTCCTCTCTAAATTAAATATTGAACTGAGGCATTCTGATTCCATGTGTACTTTGCTGCATGTCTGTCCTGAGTAAAGAAATAAGAGTTTAATTGAACCCTTTCCACCAAAAACATTCGCTGCTGTCCGAAGAACGATATATCTGTGCTGAAATGTTTTTTAAATTAACATTTATTTAGTCTATTCATTATTAATGCCGCTGGGCTTTGCGAATCAATTCGTAATACAACAAAGAACTGTCCGTGTTCGAGAGCACTACAAGACTGACACCTCTTGGTTAGAATTACACCTACTTCGTTCTCAATGTTAATAAAAGCCCTATTCAACACCAATTCTTATATTTTAAAAATATGCATGTTGCATGCAAGTGCTTGTTTGCAGCATACGCATTTTGCTTCAAAGGAAGTGTGCTAACCTCATAGTCATGTAGCAGTGCATGGTCTAAGTGCTCAAGAAGAAATGTATACCGGTATTCAAGGTCAGCACACTTTCGCATTCCAAACATATCACAAAGTAACAGTGTGTGTCAACGACCATAGGCAAGAACTGAGGCTTTGAATATCTTCATATTTTCAGCAGAAATTGTGGTTTCTCAGTTACTGATTAATTGGTCGATGTGTAAGGTCTAGAGGTATTTGGGACAAGCATCGGAAAGGACCACCTGAACTTTAGAGTGGTATCCAACAATAGACAATGGGCCGGATCACAAAAAAATTTTGACTGGCATAATTTCATGCCCTTGGTGGTGAGCCAGGAAGTGGTTGGTGCAAACAATGTGTTACACCATTTTATGAAAGGAGGTTTCTGAGGTAGATGTGTGACAAGTCTTTTTTCATACTTTTGTTATGGTGGTGATGTGATGTGTTGTTTTTATGCTTTTATATTACATTATCGCAATGTGATGTTTTGTTGTGCTGTGGGTGTTCTGTTCATATTTTGTTTGTTTTGAGCCCGATTCTGGTTCATGTGTGTTGTTATGTTGCTTTGTGTGTGTTACTGTGTTATGTTCCAATGTTTACTTTAGGTAGGTAGTAAAATCTGGTATATTTCCAGTCAAATGAAGCAAATGCCTTTATAGTTCCCACAAAAAGAAAGCATTTATCACTGGCACATGTGGTAAAATACCACTGATCAAGCTCTGCAACGACATAAGACAACTGTCAGTCAAAAACCTATAGCAGAGGTGTGTCTTAAATGAGCGCTTCCAGTGTTCACATTATGTCAAACAACTCATTAACCTATGAATGTCTAGACTTTGCCTTGAGATCAGTTCTACATTTTCACACTAAAGCTACATAATGAAGTCATAACTTGAGTCTGAACAACCAAGAGTTATTTATTATCTATATATGCACCTGTGGGGCACCCAACATGACACAATCATATACAGGTAGAAAACCCTGCATGCGAAAGGATGTGGTGCTATAGAGCAAGCAAAATAAACAGCATGTGTAGGCCACACACTTGAGCACGGTAGGCATTTTGGAGGATGGCCTGCACAGAGTGCTTCCAGAGACCAGATGGTTCCATGAGTATTTTTCCTTAAGAAACCAGGCCTTGCAGGAAAAACTGTAAAATTCTCAAAATTATTATCAAAGTATTGATCCACCTGTCCCATAGTTACCATCTGAACTTGGAATGAGGTAAACAATAATTACTTTTCTATCACTCATAATGGAAAGTTGCTCCAATGTTAGCACAATAAAAATCATTTATAAGACAGGATATGCAAAATAACAGAAATGTTAAAAACTTCAAAAATGGTAAAACACCTCCGGGGACACTACAGGGAGTGCAGAATTATTAGGCAAGTTGTATTTTTGAGGATTAATTTTATAATTGAACAACAACCATGTTCTCAATTAACCCAAAAAACTCATTAATATCAAAGCTGAATATTTTTGGAAGTAGTTTTTAGTTTGTTTTTAGTTTTAGCTATGTTAGGGGGATATCTGTGTGTGCAGGTGACTATTACTGTGCATAATTATTAGGCAACTTAACAAAAAAAAATATATACCCATTTCAATTATTTATTATTACCAGTGAAACCAATATAACATCTCAACATTCACAAATATACATTTCTGACATTCAAAAACAAAACAAAAACAAATCCGTGACCAATATAGCCACCTTTCTTTGCAAGGACACTCAAAAGCCTGCCATCCATGGATTCTGTCAGTGTTTTGATCTGTTCACCATCAACATTGCGTGCAGCAGCAACCACAGCCTCCCAGACACTGTTCAGAGAGGTGTACTGTTTTCCCTCCTTGTAAATCTCACATTTGATGATGGACCACAGGTTCTCAATGGGGTTCAGATCAGGTGAACAAGGAGGCCATGTCATTAGATTTCCTTCTTTTATACCCTTTCTTGCCAGCCACGCTGTGGAGTACTTGGACGCGTGTGATGGAGCATTGTCCTGCATGAAAATCATGTTTTTCTTGAAGGATGCAGACTTCTTCCTGTACCACTGCTTGAAGAAGGTGTCTTCCAGGAACTGGCAGTAGGACTGGGAGTTGAGCTTGACTCCATCCTCAACCCGAAAAGGCCCCACAAGCTCATCTTTGATGATACCAGCCCAAACCAGTACTCCACCTCCACCTTGCTGGCGTCTGAGTCGGACTGGAGCTCTCTGCCCTTTACCAATCCAGCCACGGGCCCATCCATCTGGCCCATCAAGACTCACTCTCATTTCATCAGTCCATAAAACCTTAGAAAAATCAGTCTTGAGATATTTCTTGGCCCAGTCTTTACGTTTCAGCTTGTGTGTCTTGTTCAGTGGTGGTCGTCTTTCAGCCTTTCTTACCTTGGCCATGTCTCTGAGTATTGCACACCTTGTGCTTTTGGGCACTCCAGTGATGTTGCAGCTCTCAAATATGGCCAAACTGGTGGCAAGTGGCATCGTGGCAGCTGCACGCTTGACTTTTCTCAGTTCATGGGCAGTTATTTTGCGCCTTGGTTTTTCCACACGCTTCTTGCGACCCTATTGACTATTTTGAATAAAACGCTTGATTGTTCGATGATCACGCTTCAGAAGCTTTGCAATTTTAAGAGTGCTGCATCCCTCTGCAAGATATCTCACTATTTTTGACTTTTCTGAGCCTGTCAAGTCCTTCTTTTGACCCATTTTGCCAAAGGAAAGGAAGTTGCCTAATAATTATGCACACCTGATATAGGGTGTTGATGTCATTAGACCACACCCCTTCTCATTACAGAGATGCACATCACCTAATATGCTTAATTGGTAGTAGGCTTTCGAGCCTATACAGCTTGGAGTCAGACAACATGCATAAAGAGGATGATGTGGTCAAAATACTCATTTGCCTAATAATTCTGCACTCCCTGTAAAGCGAGGGCCGTTACACATATCCAGCCTCCCAGGCTTCACATCATCGGTGTGAAGCTAATTGATAAATGCTTGTGACACCTTCAGGGAACCTGATTATGTGGGTATACCTGCCCTCAATCTGCCCTTAGTCTATCTTCTAGCTCTGTTCCGGCCTCCACAGTGTCAGGTGGTGCTGCAGCCTTACACAAGAGATCTCTACTCTTTGCTTAGCACTATGCGTGGTGAGGAGCCACTGTGTTATTTGAAATGACAAGGCTGGACTACCATTAAACAAACTTTATTCATAGCATGGTGGCACAAATTTAACGAAAAATAAATTACCTTTTAGATCTATATAAGCATGTTGAAGTACGACTGCTTAAATTTGCAGATTAATCAACAGTTTTAGGAGTCCACAAACTCAAATTCGTGTGTGTTTCTGAATTGCCTTACCTTAAAACTGAAAAAAGTCCACTAATCCAGTCTTGGCATAAAGTAAACCTCTGGGAAAAAAATTCTGGTGAGATGTCAGTGAAAGAGTTACATGCTTGCGTGGCTCACATTGCTTGAGTTTCTCATTAATGTGTTAAGATCCCAGCATGTAACACTTTTAGATGTGTTTGTTCTTTGTGAATCCCAACGTTAGGCCAGGTAGGAACTGTACATCCCTCTATTCCAAGAAGTTCTCCTATACCTGCCCACTCCACTCTGTCCTTGTACCACCATGCACACTTAGGAAAGCATCACACATGTACCTCAAACACAGCCTTTAACAATCCTTTAGATAGCAAACTATTCACAATAATTTCAGTACACTCTTCCTTTCTTTCAAACAGTCCCCATTGCAAGTGCTTTGATTGCAATGGCTAGGGCAGGAGTACTCACAACTGTGGCAGGTCTGTTTCGAAATGTGTCCCTAAAACACATAGAGGCATGACACAATCCTATCAATGTCATTACCACAAGCTGTGAATTGTATATCTTTGTTTGTTGTATCATTACAGAGTAATTGATGTTTTGTGTTTCAATGTGCTGAACCAATTTACTCAACTCTAATTTATATTGTTGTGTAATGGGGAGACTTACTAAAAGGATCATTGGGAATGATGGGATGCATTCTCTTTAAGTGGCCATCGGTGGCAGTGTAGTTTAATGCTTACACGCACAAAGTGAAAGTTAACTCTCTTCACCATTTGTTATTGTTTACCTATCAGGATGTGTTTTATTGGTTTTAATTAGCATTACCTTGTTGGGCGACATTCACAGAGAGTGCATTTGGAGACATTTTCACCTATCTATGCAATGTAAGTTACCTTATAGGATATAGGCCCTCATTCTGACCTTGGCGGTCGGCGGAGAGGCGGCGGTCGGACCGCGAACAGACCGGCGGTCAGAAAAATGGCATTCTGACCGCGGCGGTCACCGCCGCGATCGACCGCCACTTCCCCACTCCGACCGTCACGGCGGTCATGACCGCCGGGCTGGAGTTTGCGCACTCCGGCCCGGCGGTCGTCCCAAGACCGCCAACGGTATCATGACCCTGCCTACCGCCGCGGTTTCTGGCGGTCGGGAACCGCCATGCGAACCATGGCGGTAAGCACTATCGGGGCCAGGGAATTCCTTCCCTGGCACTGATAGGGGTCTCCCCCACCCCCCACTACCCACCCGAGTCCTCCCCCCACACCCTCCACCCCCCAGAGGTGGTACGAACCCCCTCCCCACCCCCACCCCGACATGCACATACATGCACCCCGACATGCACACACCCCCAACATGCACATATACACACCCCCTACACACACATACACAACGGGGACACATACCCGCACACATACATGCAGACATGCGCACCTGCCGAACAGCACACATTACCCATGGACACAGCAGCACCCCCCGCCCGCATACACGCACTCACACACCCCCTCTACACACTCACACGCACACCCCCATGCACGCCCACATCACACAACACCCCCCCTCCCCCTCCCCTCACGGACGGTCAACTTACCTTGTGCGTTGGTCCTCCGGGAGGCGACGGGAGCCATGGGGAGGTGACCGCCAACAGAACACCGCCAACAGAAGACCGCCACACAGATATGTGGGTCGTAATTCTGTGGGCGGTGTTCTGCTGGCGTGGCGGTGGAGGTTGACCAGTCTCCACTTTTCCGCCGACCGCCAGTGTGGCTGCTGGCGTTTTCCCGGCGGAACGCTCCCAGCGGTCGGAATGCGCACAGCGGCATACCGCCGCGGTCGGCGGTCTTCACCGCGGCGGTAACTCGGCGGTCTCGCAAAAAGACCGCCAAGGTCAGAATGAGGGCCATAATGTTTTTGGACCATTGTAGATTCTTGACACTTACGTGCTGATTTAACTGTTACATTGTTGGGTCAAGTGCAGCTGCAATGCAACTAGTTATAGTGGTACTGGATACACAGCATGCATTACGAAAGAGGGATTATTAGATGATGTATTGCAAACTCATGTAATTAGCACTGACTGTCAATTTCATAAAGGGATGATGGAGATCTAATAGCTATTACATGTACCTGGTACCGTTTTTTACAAAATGCTAAAGGAAAATGTGCATAGTTTTGTTTTGCATGGGGAATTTTGAGTGTTCCATTGCCATTAAATCTATTTAGGAATGTATTAGGATTGTTCCAGGTAGGAAATGGGGGCAGGGATTTTCCACATTGGGGATGATGGGCATTAAATGGCTACTACATATACCTGGTGGAGCTAACTAGTAAATGTTGAAGGAAAATGGGCATAGCATGTTCTGCATAATGGCTGTTACATACACCTGCCCTTGTAGCACGTAGTGGCGTGCATTGAGGAAATGGCCATACATATATTTTTAACATGGGGATGATGGGGGTTAAATGGCTGGTACATGTACCTGGTGCTGTTATTTAGTAAATATTAAAGGTAAATTGGCATTGCTTTGTTCTGCATAGAGGATTATGGGGGTTAAATGAGCATTGAATATATATGGGACTGTATTAGGATTGTTCCAGATAGGAAATAGGGATAGGGATTTCTTATTTCAGGGAAAATGGGAGTTAAATTACTTTTACATATATCTGCCACTGTATTTTCATGAATACTATAAGGAAATGGCCATAGCTACTTTACTCACAGGGAATTATGGGCTTTAAACAGTTCTTGATCACAGTTTCCCCTATATTATAATATCCTCTTAGGAAAATGGGAAAATAATGACTACATAGGAGTTTTGGTTGGGGGAGGGGCTAAAAGGCTGCTATATACCCTGGGCACAGTATTTTACGTAGCCGTCTGGGATAATGGTCATAACGATTTCTACATGGGGGCTGATGGGTGTTAAATGGCTGTAACATACACCTGCCACTGTACTGTAGTAACGTGTTTTTAGGAAAAGGGCATACATTTTTGTTCCATGGTGGTGATAGGGGTTAAATACCAGGTACACATACCTAGTACTGCACATACTGGCCAACCAAGAATGAGCACGGCCTTTCTGGGGAAGTCTGCACTGGGCTTCTGCGCAGGCCGTGCACTCAGCCTCACGGATACCCAAGGGATCCTCCTGGCAACAGACTGCGGTCCTCGGTGCCCTCCTGCAGCTGGATTCCACCTGGGAGGACCAAAGACTCTTAATTCCTATTGTCACCCACTTAATACCAGCTGGCCACGTGCGTCCTCCTTGTGCAGCCCCGAGCACAGAAAGGGGTGCGGCAGCCAGAAGGTCATGCAATCCTGCTCTGTGGACTCAAAGTCCACGTGTGACTAAGGTTGCCCTCTAAACCAGTTAATCACTGAATGGGAGTAGACGGTCCCCTGGCCACAATCAATGAGTGAGGCAACAGCTGTGGGGCAGAACCAACACACCCAAGGTGGCGGGGGTAAATAAATAAAAAACTGGGAACAAAACAAGAATCTGAAACATCTGCGTCAGGAAAAATTAAGATTTTTTTATTAATTTTATTTCAGTGATGGGAGGGGTTTGGGATCCCATGTCTTGTCTCAGATGAGAGTGGGGGTGGGCTGTGTCCCAGGATGTCCGAGACCCGGTCTCATAGCCTGGTTGGTTCCATGAGTGGATGCCAGGAGGGGGGCCTAGCCTGCACCGTAAGGCCAGCTGATCAGAGGGATCCCAGTTTGCCAGTAGGACTTGGGTGGTTGGCTGGTGATAGCGTTCCACCGGTCCTGATGTCTGGTAGTCTCACCCCAGAATAGAGGAGGTGGAAATCCAGGCGTAGGGTTGAGAGGGGGCTGCGGGCCCCACTGGCGAACCAGGAGGGCCAGGGGTCAGCTCTTAGAGCACAGCCGCCCTGGAATGACCTTGATGAGACCATTTCTGGGGTTGGGGGGAATCCAGACTATGCCAGATGGGCAGAGGTCAGGAGGCCTGCACCAGCCAGACTCTTGTGTGCCCCTTAGGGAAGGTGTTTCCCTTGTGGGGGGGTAGGTGTGCCCCCCAGGAAGTCCTGGTGTTTCAGGAAATGGTTCAACCTCAGAGTGGTGACTCTGGGTTGGGTGATCAGGTTCAGGGGGTAAACTCTGACCTGGTGGGGAGTAGGTGTGCTTCTAAGGAAGACCTGGTGCGCCAGGCAATGGTTCAACCGCAGGGTGGTGACTCTGGGCTGGATGATCAGGTTCAGGGGGTAACCTCTGACCTGATGGGGAGTAGATGTGCTCCCAAGGAAGTCCTGGTTCAGTCTGAGGGCTCTGACTCTGGACTGGGTAGACAGGTTCAGGGGGTAAACCTGGTTGGGGGGGCAGTTAGTGTGCTCACCCCCTGGGTGTAACTTCTGGTGGCCTCTCCCAAAGTGGGGAGACGCGGAACTCTGGAAGTGGGGTCCAGGGAGGGGTAGCTCACCCCGGACCATGGTGCAACCCAAGGGTACCATCCCTGGTTGGGTGGTCAATCGCCAGGTGGTGATCCTGGTCTGGCAAGAGAGTTGTGCAGGATGGTTGTACCCAGCATCCCGGCAGTTATGGATTCTGGTGATACCCCTCCTAGGAGAGGAGGGCGGGATCCTAGAAGGAGGGGTAGAGGGAGGAGAGCCTAGGATCTAGCCCCTGTGGAACCTATGGGTGCGGACCCTAGGTTGATGGATAAGTGGCAGTGTAGACTCCCTGAACTGATTGGAAGTGGAGTGGAGACAGGTTGCTATGTACCTGGGACTACCACTCCCCACTCATTGTGATTTCATAGACCAGAGGCTTCTAGATGGGCTGGGGCCTGGTTCTGGCCATTGGAAGCTAGGGAGCCCCAGTGGGTTAGTCTAGGTTGCCTGGGAAGCATTGACAGAGAGACTCAACTGAGATCAGGTTGGCGTAGAACTGGAGCGTACCCCTGTAGTGGTGAGCCAGGGTCCATGTCTATCACCCCAACCAGGGAAGCCCATCAAGGTGTTGATTGTTTTCCCCTAGCTTTAGGCTGGTGGGGAGTTGTGTTGGACCTGGCCCTTGTGGCAGGTTCATCCCCTGACTTTTTGCCTAATTCCTCCTATTTCTTCTGACCTGTCCCTGTTGGCTCTAGGACTCTGAGCACTTTATCACTGCTGATCAGTGCTAAAGTGCAGGTGCTCTCCCTTCTAAAGTTGGTTCGATTGGCGTATACCTGATTGGCACATTTAATTTACCTGTAAGTCCCTTGTACAGTGCTATCTCTATACTCAGGGCCTGTAAATTAAATGCTACTAGTGGGCCTGCAGCGCTGCTTACGCCACCCACTGAATTAGCCTTTCAAACCTGTCTCAGGCTTCCTAGCGCAGGGCCTGAGGGCGCAGTTTTCTGCCACAGGGACCTGGCATCTAAATTTACTTGCCAGGCCCAGAACTCCCTCTTTACTACATGTAAGTCACCCCTAAGATAGGCCCTAGCTAGCCCTATGGGCAGGGTGCTCTGTATGTAGAAGGCATGACATGTGCCTGGTTGCGTGGCCTGGCCTGGTAGTGCCAAACAGCATAACTTGGTGTCTCACTGCTGTGAGTGCTGCCTTCTCATAGGATTGCATTAGAAATGTCCTGCCTTATGTGTAGGGGGTATTGTCTGATTTATGAGGGGTAGCGTAGGCATGTTTGGTATGGTTGTAATGGTGATGAGAAATGCTGCTTACTGGTGTAAGTGGATTTTTTATTACTATTACAGAAGTGCCACTTTTAGAAAGTGAGCATTTCTCTGTGCTTATGATTCTGGTGTTTTGCAGCTTGACTCCAAGCCACGTCTGGGCCGAGTGACAGTTGGGCTTTGTGCATATTTTTCAGACAGCCTGTACACAGGGAGGTTGGAGGTGTCACAGAGGTGCATCTGCATACTGAATACTCATCCTGGGGTGAGAGAAGGGAGAGGCGGGGCACACCTACATTTGTAAAGGCTGTGCCCTGGCCTCACACAATAGGGTCATTTACCCCCAACTGATATTTGGAGCCTGTGTTGGAGGGCAGAGGGGGCACTCCCAGAACCAGTTGTAACTGGTTGGAACCTCCTCTCTCCTTCCTTTGTAACACACTGTAAAATTGAGTATAAGTACAGGGAAATGTTCCCCACAATTTGGTGAAACTTTGGAACTTACTTGGAACTGGACACACAATGAACCGCCATGGAATGCTGCTGCAGTGCTGACCTGTGACCAGCTGGGTCACTAGGAGAGATTGCCATCTGCTTGCATCCTCTTTGACTGGCCTGCTGCTGGACCCTGCCACCTGTGCTCCTTTGTCCTAGACTGCTGTTCCCCACGGGCAGGGTGCCGTGGCCCCTGACCCCTGCAACAACCAGAAGCACATGAGGAGCTCTTCTTCCTGGTTGACCTAGCGCCTGGAGAGCGCTCTGCATATGCTGGAAAGAGCGCTTGGAAAGTGCGTTGTTGTGCTGAAAATCACAGCTGAAACGTGGGCTTTTTAAGATGACTTAGGGCTTTGGAAATCGCATTGTTGTGCTGAATTTCACTTCCGCGACCCGGGCTTTATTTTCTCCTAGTGCGCTGGAGTCGCGCTGTCCCTGGTGCCCCTGGGGCACCACTAAATGAAAGGAAAGGAGCAAGCGCCCTCCTACAGTGCCCCCGTGGTGAAGCACGCTCCAAGGAGCACCCCCAGGGCACAAACGGGCCCCTACCTTGGTGCCTGCACTCCACTGCGGCCCGGGCTGCCCGGGATTCCCAAGGAGATGTCGGGCGGGGAAGATAGCCTCATCCGAGGCTCCCTGCCCCTCCTGAGCCCCTGTTATGTTGTGAACGAGCAGGGGGGAAGGAAGCCTCATCGGAGGATCCCCCTGCCCGAACGGAGGACCCAATCATTGGCCAAGACCACGGGCGGGGTGGAAGCCTTGCCAGAGGCCCCTGAGCCACCGGCCTCCCTATGTGGTCCCCTCAGTGATCGCAGGGCACAGCAGAGGCCTGTTATAAAAGCAGAGGGGATGCGTGTCGCCCCCCTCCTACCCCATTCTTCAGAGAGGCCCCCAGAATGAGTGCATGGAGCGCCTGGGACCCCATTTTGTCCCTCTTGGCACTAGGAGTGCCTTTACATCACAAACCAGGTACTTTTGAAAGGACTTATGTTCAAATGTTCCTAGACATTATGGATTTATATGCTAACCTGTTTTTGTTATGATGTGCTACATATATGTTTTGCTAATGTTCCTTTTATGGACGTGCTCTGCTAACATGTTTTCTTGACTTGCCATATGTTTTATAATGTTCCTGATATGGGCATTTATGATATTTCTATGACAAATGCATTGGTGTCGTAATGTGATTCCTGACTACTGCTTATGCTGCAGAATAATAAGTAACCGGTGTGTTATTTGTGGCTACTGCCGATTCTGCAGAGTAACTAATGTATGACGTTCTGATAACTGCTAAGGTAGCAGGATATTATTGAATGTGTGTTTGGTCTAATAATTGCATTGTGTACAATACAGTATATTTTCATATAACATGGTGTTGTGTTTCCTTTGTGGTATGGATAGTGCACCACGTGTGTTGTGTGTGTTGTGCAAACGCTTTACACATTGCCTCTGGGATAGTCCTGACTGCTCGTGCCAAGCTACCAAGGGGGTGAACAGGGGTTATCTTGGACGTGTAATACCCTTGCCTTGGCTAGAGTGGGAGAGCTCTGTCTGGCTTAGGTGCATACCTGAGCCAACCAGAAACCCCATTTCTAACAGTGGCAATAAGAGTGAAGATTCTGCAGTTAAAACATGGACCCCGCTGCAACAAAAATCATGTTAAAACCAAGGCTCTTAAAATATAAACAATTAAAACATGAAAAAGGGGTTTCTCCTACAAAAATACACACACCGACTAAAGTAACTGAATTTTTGGTCTCAATAGAAAAGAGAAAATGTAGGCGTTTGATAAAACACACTAGTTCCCTCCCTCCTCGCATGAGGAAAAGAGCGAACAGAAGCGCCACACCGTGTGAGGAGACAGCACCTCGGAATGAGACAGCTGTCCTTCCACTCCTGCGACCCTCATTCGATTGAGCCTGGTACTGCTATTTAGTAAATGTTGAAGGTAAACGGGCATAGCTGTTTTCTGCATGGGCTGATTATGGGTGTTACATGGCCATCGAATAGATTTGAATAGATTTGGAAATGCATTAGGATTGTTCAAGGTAGGAAATAGGGCTAGGGATTTTCTACATCGGGGATGATGGGAGTTAAATGGCTGGTACCTGTACCTGCGACTGTATTTTCATGTCTACTGTAAGGAACAGCAATAGTTACTTTACTCATTGGGGATTATGGACTTTAAATGGCTCTTGAACACAGTTTCCCCTATAATAATAGACCTGTTAGGCAAATGGGAATAGATAAAGTTTACATGGGGGATTTTTATCTTGACGTTATGTATACTCCGCCACAACAGGGTATACATACCTTCAAGATTTTGGTCCACCCACCAAATTTAAAAGCAACCGGACCTTAGGTTTAAGCACGGCAGAGGGTACTCTGTTCTCGCCGTGATTAAACCCCTCCAACAGTCTTGTGAAGTAAAGGCTGTTGGAGGCAGATCTCTAATTCTGCCCACCT
Organism: Pleurodeles waltl; assembly: GCF_031143425.1. NCBI lineage: Eukaryota > Metazoa > Chordata > Amphibia > Caudata > Salamandridae > Pleurodeles > Pleurodeles waltl. The sequence continues at coordinate 907,750,430 of NC_090442.1, forward strand.
AATTAAACATTTAGCATATTTAGCATGGAGTAGTTTTGTTTGTTATCGGAATCAACCAGACAATTCGCTGCACCAAATAAAAACGGGAATGCACTACCACCCACAGAATCAATAAAGAGTATAAATCTGTCAATGATTTAGGAGGTCATTATGAACATGGCAGTAAAGCCCATTCCCTGCCATGGCAACGCGGAACAGAATCCCGCCATTGGCGGTGAAGAGAAACCCACCATATAAAGATGCAAAAATCTGAATCCGTCAAAAAATCCCAGCCACCAGTCACCAGCAGGACCTTGTCGGCGGAAATGCAGGACATCCCAACACGCCACCGCCGAGCACAAAAACTCCCTGCCCTCCAAATAATGATGCACAAATCACTGTGCCGGTCAGTGGAAGTCGACAGACCATTGGCGGTACAGACCGCCACGGCCAGCAATGGGACCCAATAGTAAGAACTGCGCACATTGGCAAGTTTGAAACCCACACACCTGACACACATCCACAGCACTATAAAACACTCACAGACACACCCCACAATCCTTTGCAATGCCATTAGGACAACTGAGATTGAGATCTCCACAAGCACACACTGAACGCCACAATACACAAATCACACACCCAACCACACAACAGCACCCTCACCTAGATCCGCCCACAACACACCACTCACAACACACACCATGGCACCCCCCAAACACCCACGCTTCACAGAAAGGGAGCTAAGGACCGTGGTGGAGGAGATACTGAAGGTCGAGCCACAATTATTCAAGGCACAGGTCCAGCACACACCCATGAAATTATGGCAGACCATTGTCAGCAAGGTCAATGCAGTGAGACACCATCCACGCACGAGGGACGACATCCTCAAGAGATGGAACTACCTGCGCAGGAAGGTGAGGTCCGTGGCATCCCAACACAACATTGCAGTCCAGAAGACAGGGGGAGGACCTCCACCAACACCACCCGACTACACTGAATGGGAGGAAAAGGTACTGGCCATCCTGCACCCAGAGGGCCTCAATGGAGGAATGACTCAGGTAAGTCGTCTACAATTACCTCTTATCCACCACACCTGTAATGCATGCACCACCCCAGCCCTCCAACATCCACCAGGACCACTACCCCACCCAGGCCACAATCACTACATCCAGACACCCTGCATGCCCACAAACCCACCAACAGACCCACATCCCTCCCCCTGTGCACAGCCACCCACCCCTGCAAGGAATCACAAAGGCACTACACCACCCACAATGTCCCTCCACATCCTAAGCAAAATGCTATGGAAACCTCACAATGGCACCCTGCTTGGCCCAAAAGTGGAAAACCAGCACAAAACAGCCCAGCCCTGTGCACCCCATCCGATTATGCAACTGTAACAGACATGTCCATTCCCCCCAACAGGCACCACCAGCCATGCCACTCTGACGGACAGAACAAGGAGTGGCAGTGCCCCACATGGAGACAGAAGCACCACCCGGGACACTGAAGAGGGAACCCTGGACAGTGAGGAATACCCTTGCCCCTCACACAGTCCTGGACTGTCACCATCCAGCAGCCCCACCCAGGACACCACTGACACCCCTATCACCCACCCACCAACGTCAGGCCAGGGCAACCGGACCCACACCTATGTATCTAGGCCACAGACTGGTGGAGCACAAGGACAGAGGCCAAAGTCACCTCCTACCAACAGGCAGGAAGACGATGGCCCCAGTACAAGTGGTACCGCCAGACCTGTGCAGGGGACACAGGCACAGGGGGCTAGGCCCAGTAAGACGGCATCAGGGGCCCAGGGGGGAGGTCACAGGATGGATGCTGCAGCCCAGGACGTGATCTCAGAGGTCCTGGGAGCATACCACCATACCCAGGACAGATTGGCCCAGACTGTTTCCACCCTGGAGCAGAGTCAAAGGCTGCAAAGAGCCCAACACCAAGACACCATGGAGCAGTGGAAAGTGCACAATGCCACCGTGGCCACCATAGCAGGTGCACTGCTGCACCTTGTCCCAACCCAGCCTGAGACCTCCACAGACCAGAAAGCCCCTACTACAGGCCAAGATACAGACCAGCCAACAACAGCAGCAGCAGCAACTGGACTTGTGCCACCATCTCAGGACACACAGGAGACCTGCACTTCAACCGGTACAGGCCAACACCAGGCACACAAATGGTCCCTAAGGCCCAGATACGGCACTGAACACCTGCCAAGACCAAGGCCCCCTCTAAGAAGTGACTTTGACAAGAACTGTCCTCCAAGTGTGCCACTGAACCACCGTCCACACCGTGCAATAACAGCCCCAAAAACTGTAAATAACAGATGGACTCACCACCACTGCCAACAAACGCTGAGACCACGTAGCCAATATGGACATCCACCAGTAGCCCACTCCCATCACTGTAAAGTGCACAATGGCATCCCTGACACCAAATAAAACACCTGTTCACCAATGTAATGTCCCCTGTCATTATGTTGAATCAAATGGAAGTGTGGATACACTTGTCTTTGAAATCATTTATTCATATCTTAATTGCAGGAATGGCACCCCACGAATAACATGTGGTTGTGCCAACAGAATTGTCAAACAAGTTGTCCATAATGTCACATGTCCCATGCAAACCTGGCCACAGTGATAATGTCTATAGACCCAACACCCTCATAGAGGATAAGGCATACTGACAGTATGCTGCACAGGCAGCAATATCATCGAAAAGTCCCACATAGGTACTGGAAGTAAAGTTGGATCAGTTGGTTCCTGGAGTGTACATCTTCCCCCTCCTCATCATCACCATCACTCTCATCCCCTCTCTGAGGAAGCTGGTCTGGATATACAGCCTCCTCCTCCTCCAAGAGGGGAATTGATTTCACAGTACTTTGTGCAGCATGCAGCAGGCCGCCACTATTCTACACACCTTTTCAGGCTCGTAGGCCAGGGATCCCCAAGAGACATGGAGACAACTGAATCTAGCCTTCAGCAGACCTATTGTGTGCTCTATCACCCTCCTAGTACGTCCATAGGCCTCATTGCAATTCCTCTCTGCATCTGTCCTAGGATTCCTCACTGGTGTCAGGAGCCAACACATTTTGGGGTAGCCAGACTCACCTGGAAAGGGGACAAAACAGGACTGACACTGACAACCCTCAGGTGCAGACAGCCTGGCTGTCTGCTATGTGCCAAAAAGCATCAGACACACTTACGTATGATCCATCCTCTGTCCCCTTGTAGTTGTTCCATCATGTGTGGCACACTGCTGTTCCTAAGCACAAAGGAATCATGGACTGATCCAGGGAACATGGCATTCACTTGTGAGATGTACTGGTCTGCAGTACACATCAATTGAATGTTCCTGTTTCTGTACACCTGTTTACTTGCTCTTGGGGGGATGAGAGCTATGTGGGTTTCATCGATGGCACCTATCACATGGGGAATGTTGGCAAAGGCATAGAAGTCTAACTTGATGGCAGGGAGGTCAGCACTTTGGGGAAACCTCACATAGGACTGCAGATGTCGTACAAATGCATTCAGGATTCTGGCAGTATAATGCTAAACATTGGCTGTGAAAAATCCTGCACCCATGCCCACTGTCACTAGAAATGAGCCTGTGGCCAGGAAATGGAGTGCAGAGAGCACCTGCACTTCAGTGGGGATGGCATGCTGATTCCGATTAGCCGGGCTCAGTGCTGGATCCAGTAATGCACAAAGTTCATGAATTGTAGCACGGTTGAGTCTGTAATAGATAATGATGTGACACTCCACCATAGTCCCAAAATCAACAAGTGGTCTGCATACCAATGGGGCCCCTCCCTCGTCACATGGGTCTGTACTTAGGAGGAGTTGAGAACACATGTGAGGAACACACATACATCTGCCCACAATGTTAAATATTCAGCACTGCTGGCATACAAGTCAACGACACATATGCATAGTAGGATGTTAAACTGGAGTGACATGTCCTCAATGATACATCAGGACTGTTGTGGTGAGTAAATGTATATTTGTTCATACCTATGGGGGTTGGGGACAATAGGGCCTGCATGGGGCAAATGAGGAATTAATAACTGTGCAGTAATGGCCAAAATGTCTGCCCCCTGTAATCCCGAAATGTTGTAGTGGAAGTGACCTCATACTGCTAGTGGTTGTCGTAATAGCGTAAGGGGGTGTTCACCGTGGTGCGACCATTCATTGGTTAACATGGTTGTCAATGGGGATTATTAGCGTATCATTATCGCTGCCGGAGGTGACGGTGCACACCGCCGCGGACCGTACGCCATCTCATCACCCAAACTTCACTTGACTCTCAGATTGCTTGCATGCAGGTACTCCGCTGATTGTGCTGCTGTGTCCTGCCTCTGGTCCTGGAAATGGCACTAGTGGCAGGGGAAAGGGCCCTGGCCTTCACCAGCGAGGAACTGGACAAGCTCGTGGACAGGGGCCTGCCCCTATACGGCAAGCTCTACGGCCGACCAGAGGTACAGGTGAGTAGGTGGATGGGGGGGCATGTATGTGTGTGTAATGGTGGTAGATGGCTGTAAACAGCTGTGCACATTTGACACTGTACAGTCGTGAGATTCATGACATACTGCATGTGTGAGGTCCTGTTATGCTGTTGTGAGTGTCCATCCCATAGGGAACGTATAGCTAGCTGTATGTAATGGGCATAGTCTGACCTCTGTGTTCCTCTTTCTATGTGTCCCATATAGGTCAGCGCCCATCAAAAGAGTGGGCTCTTGCATGCCATCACCAGGGAGGTGCGGACCCTGGAGGTCTGCAGGAAGCGGTAGGAGGACCTGCGGCGCTGGGTGAGGAAGACCTGCGAGGCCCAGCTGGGGAAGTCCTCCCAACGAGGAAGGGGTGCCCGTCGGGCACTGACCCGCCTAATGCGCCGCATTCTGGCGGTGGCAGATCCGGACCTGGATGGGCGCTTGAAGGCTGATCAGCAGAAAGAAGGGGGGGGAGTACAGAAACCATGGTATGCCTCCTTGATGGATGTGTGAGTGTGCTGTGGTATGTATGCTGTCTAGTGGCAGGGACTCTGACTGATGTCCTTTTACATAATGGCCCCCGTGGGGAGTTGGGTTGTAAGGGTTAGGTCTGCAGTACTTCAGGTCCTTTAGTGATGTAGGGAATGGCTGTAGAGCAGGGTTGTGGCCACTAGTCAGGGGCATAGCCATGTTTATAGCAGCAGGTGCTGCATGGTGGAATATTTGCAGGGTGGATGTATGTGTGAACTAGTTATGTACCTCCATTCAGCTATAGTGTCGCTCCTGTTTTGTCTCCCCATCCCTGTTCTCTTGTGTTGTCTGTGTACATCAGCATCATCTGGCGAGGGAGCTGAGTCACCAGCGAGTGGGGATGCAGCGGCCCACAGTTCCACGGAGGCAGAGTTGAGCGACGCCAAGGGGACTAGTGGGTTGGAGGGCGAGGGGAGTACCACGGGGGAGGCAACTACCACTGGAGGTAGTGACTCTGATACCTCCTCCAATGGGAGCTCCCTGGCGGTGGCGGACCCGAGTGGGCCCACCCATTCTGTCATCTTCCACCACCTCCCATACCATCACTGCCCTCCCATTTGCTCCCCACCGAGTTGCCTGTGCCCGCTCACCCAGAAGGGTGGGCGTCTCCTTTGCCCCAGGTACCTCATCCCCTGCCCCAGTCAGCCCTGCTGCCCTCACAGAGGAGGCTATTGAGCTCCTAAGGACCATCTCTGTAGGGCAGACAATCATCGTCAATGCCATCCAGGGGCTAGCATCGGAGGTGCAGCAGATTAATGCCTACCTGGATGGCATTCATGGTGCTGTGTCTGGCCTACAGAGATCTTTTCAGGCTCTGGCCTCCTCTTTGATGGCAGCCAGTGTCCCTGGTCATTCCGTCCCCCCTCCAACTACCTCTACCCCTTCCAACACCCCACTCCCTTCACCCGTCCCAAGCACACATTCTGACAGTCATGCACACACCTCAACACACAAGAAGCACACTGCAAAACAAAAGCACCACACTTCCCACCACAGGCATACACACAGCCAACATACAAAGGCACACACACCAACATCCACTTCCCCCAGTGTGTCCACCTCTTACGCCTCCCTGTCTGTCACCTCCACATGCACACTCACAGGCACCGCACCCTCATTTACTGTTGCTGACCCCATTCTTGCAGTCACCACTAAATCAGACATCCATTCATGCACCCCAAACACCACACCTGCGCTCACCACAACGACTTTGGTTGACACGTGCAGCACACTCACTAAACGTGCAGACACACAGACAACATACATTTACACTGGCAGCCTGTCTTGTCCCACTGTGTCCACCCCACTCCTCCCAACACACTCAAACCCTTCAAAATACCCACCCAACACACATCCACCACACCTCAGCATACTGTACAGTCACCTGCACCCACGTCACGCATACCTACACCTGTTACAACCACTCCCTCTACCTCCACTCCCACGCCTTCCTCCAGGTCCACCCCGATTGCCCGTAAAAATCTTTTCCTATCCTGTGTTGACCTATTCGAACCCACTGATCCACCCTGTCTTGTCCCTAAACGTGCCCACCTCCTTGCCCTGTCCACCCCTCCCACATCACAGCCCACCCCTGTCCGCCCTTCCCATTCCCGTGCTACCTCCCCTGTGAACAAGAGACCCCGTGCTGGCCCAGACACATCTGCAGCACCCCAGTCCAAGGCCGCTCCACCAGCTTCTACGACCAGACCCAAGCCCCCTCCACCTCCCAAACCTAAAGCCAAGCCCCCCTTCCCAGTTGTAAGTTCCCACACCCACCACCCCCAGCCTCTGTTCCCTGAGGTGCCTGGATGCCCCATTGTTGCCCTTATGAGGTGGAGTACCTTTGCACTTGTGGGAGTCAGGTTGGGGCCATTTGGGCCTATCGGACTTCGAAATATGGACTGGCCATTGGCCTTCTGTTGGACTTCTGTTGCTCATGGAGCTTAATTAAAGTTTGTGTGGCCAGTGTTGGTATTGGCACACTCAGGATCCGTGGTTCATCGTTTCTTTGTGTGGGGGTGTTGTGCACATGTGTGCCCTTTGGGCAGGTTTAATTTTCATTGTGTCAGGTAAATATCTCTTGCTCTGGGGTGTATGGCTTGTGCTGTTGTGAGGGGTTGTGGGTGCGTTGCGGGGTGGGTGGAGTGGGTGGGTATGTAACTGTGCCCTTTCTTCCCTTGTTTAGTAGGTTGCGGTACTTACTGCCATCGTCTTCGTCGGCGGTCTCGGTCGTAGAGGTATATGGCAAGGAGCAGGGCTGGCATGATGTGCAACTCTCTAGCCATGTCTGCTTTGGCGTGTTGTGTGTGCCTATGGTGAGTGTTTCCTTTTATTTGGTTCGTTTACGCCTGGCTTTGAGTGGCGGTGGTTCCCGCCCGGGAACTGGCGGCTGTCTAGTGCTTCATTATTTGTTGGGTGGGTAGGGCCTTTCCGTCGGCCTGTGGGCAGCCTCTGCCATCGTTGTCAGCACTCCTTTGCTAGTGGTGAGTGGTTTTCAGGCTGCCTGTGTTTCAGGTGGTTCATTATTTGGCGGACCAGACCGCCTGACTGTTGGGGTAGTTACCGCCACTGCCGTTGGAGTGGTGTTTACCGCCACCGCCGGAGGAGCGGTGTTTACCGCCATGTTCATAATGAGGGCCTTAGTGTCCCGGCTGGGTGAGATTTCCCGTGCAGAGTCAAATTAAGCTGTAGGTCCACTCCTGATGATGTCCTTCCATTAAGCTTTGCAATCATACTCCCCAGAACCCAAAGACTTTGGTTTCCCAGAAGCTGCTCAGCAGGTCATGGGAATAACAAAGTGGGAGCGCTAGTCTGCATCACTCATGGTCAGAACTAAGACAGTATGTGATCTTCTTCAAACCTCCGAATTTTGTTGTTGATTAATGGAAACATTCTTGACAACTGATTTTGCTTTGGTTTGTCTTGCACCAGGACAAGAGTTTCATCTCTAAATGCAGAATACAGATGCCCTTGGCTGCCCCTCTTAATCATGCCCCAAGTTCCGAAAAGCAACCAACTAGAACAGGAGTCCTATTCTGTTATTCCTAGCTGAAGTATTCAGGCAACCGGCCTGCTTTGAAAACTCTAATTAAACACTTCAGACCCCCAGGATGCTCAGTAAAGAGTATCAAGGTGGCGCAGAGAGGCAGGGGAAAGCACAGGGGGTAGCTCACCTCATGGCAAATCACCAGTTCGATCCTAAGATCCAAATAGGAGCTTTTAACTGCAGCAACGTTAATATTCGCTATTGCACCTGTAATTACTGTTGCTGCTGGCACCAGACTTGCCCTCCAGTGGATCTTCATTACAGGACTTGAAGTGAACTCATTTGAATTACTGAGCCGTGAAAGAGTCCTATATTGTTATTTTTTGTCACTACCTCCCCGAACTGGGAGTGAGTAATTTGCACGTCTTATGAATTCCTTGGATGGGGTAGCCATTTCTCATTCTCCTTATCTGGAATCAAACCCTTATTTCCCATTATCCGTGGTCACCACAGCTGTACCCAGCGCCCTGGCAGTTATGGATTCTGGTGATACCCCTCCTAGGAGTGGAGGACTGGATCCTAGAAGGAGGGGTAGAGGGTTCAGAAAATACCATCGAAAGTTGATAGGGCAAACATCCGAATGTACTGTTGCCATCACAGGGATGTGCTATCAGCCCAAGATTATCTAGAGTCACCATAGTAGCTGGACGAGCCCGGATGGGTTTTTGTCTGATAAATGCATCCATGCTGGGAAGTTTGCACTCATCAGTATTTTAGCTCTAGAATTACCACAGTTATCCAAGTAACAGATCAAGCAATCATAGGAACAATAACTGATTTAATGGGCCATGTGCACTTACATGTGCATAGTTTAATCTTTGAGACAAGCACATGCTCCTGGCAGGATCAACCATGTAGCCGCAACTGCTGAATGGGTTTGGAGGGGAGCCACATGCCTATCCCGGCCTGACCTTTGCACCCCTCAGGAGCCTGCTGTGGGGGCACAGGCTGGTCACATGGGCACCGGCGGGCCTGGCTGTCACCACAATGATGAAAGAAAGAGGTGGGACACGACGCAGCCTGAATGAGATGCAGGGGTGCTGGCCTGGAGAGCGGGGCACCCCATGGGATGGTCATTTTGAGTTGCTGCAGAAATGTGCTGGGTGGGGCAGAATGATGGAGCAAGGGATCTGGACCACCAGGTTCGCATTCGGGTCCAGGTGCAACCTGACTCTTTTAACTCTGGTTGGGTTACTGGGGGTGCAAGCTGCCAGGCTTCTTTGACTGCAGTCTGCTGGGTAGGGCCTTTATGAAAGGCAGGCTCTCAAGACCAATGATCCTGTGAGGTGTAGAAGCTCTGTGCTTGAAAGAACAGCCAAGGCTAGGCAAGCAGTCCATCTCAAAATGGTCCAGGTTTGCCCAATCAATCAGAGTATGGTGCTGGCCCAACCCTTCCCAGGCAGGCCACCCTGCCTTGGGATGTTGGCTTTACGTCCCTGTCTGCTCTCTGAGGGGGGCTCTGATCTGGGGGCCTGGTCAGAGCTTATCTACTAGGACAGGCAGGGGAGGGTTACCCAGGCCTGTTGGTTCCCATTCTGGGCACTTTACCATGTGGTGAGCCTGGGATCCAGTCAGAACTTCTGAACTTGGCCAGAGCTCCTGAACCCAGCTGAGCAGGGGAAAATTCCCTGGGCCTTCTGTCTCAGGAACTAAGGGTAGGACAAAGGGGGTACCCGCTCCAGGGCCAAGCCCTGGCCCACGCACAGCAGAGGAAGTGCCCCTGGGCATGCGGGACACCCCTCCTGACACTTTGTGACCTGGCAGACCAGGGTAGGGAGCCCAATGTGAGGCTTCCACCATGGTCAGCCGGTGCTCTGACACAGTGCCCAGTCAGAGCTTCCCTTCCCCCTCTGTCCTTGGGACTGTGCAACATGGACGGCCAAAGAAGGGGGTCCAGGGCCCGGGTGGGCTTGCAAACCCAGTTCAGAGGGCTTGCAGGCCTTTCTTGCTAATTCCCTGACCCTGTGGAAATTCCGTCACGTATGCTTTGTGGCTTGGAAGCCTTGACTGAGAGGCATGGTCAGGTGTTTCAAACAATGCAGTCTATCACCAAATAGACCTAATTATTCCCAATGGACCAGAGTCCCCGAGCAGGCCGCCATACCCCAGAGACCTGCCCCATGTGCTTTGTGGCAGAGAGGGCTACTGAATGGAGCCCAGGCCCTGACAGAGCTCTGACTAAGGGCACAACCCAGGGTGTTCTTCCCTGCTGGAGGAGGGGGAGAGGTCTTCCCCTGCCTGCCACTTCACCTTTGCCAGACCCATCTCTTGTGAGGGCATGCACAGTGGAGAACAGTAAGTCTTGTGCTGGTCCTGCAGATGGTACCTCCTGGGTGGTGCAGGACATCGACAGTCGCTGTCTTCTAGACTGGGCCGAGGTATCTGCTGAGGGCTTCTTGAAGCACTCCTGGGCTGATGTTCCATATGGGTTCCCAGGGGTAGAGCTAGGCCTTCATGCAGGGCTAGTCTCTGCTCTATGCCCAAACACAGTGGAGAAGGAACAAAGTTCTCCCTGGTCTGCAGCCACCCTGCCATGGGTAGTGACTGCCTCCATCATACCATGGGCTGAGGGGTGCGTGGCCTGAGGAGCCAATGTGGCGGACGCATTCTAGCCGGGCTCCACCACGAGGCCCAGTTTATCATGTGATCTCCCGGTAAACCAGCGCCGCACGGGGAGCGAGACAGCGCTCTGCTGCAGCTGAGGCACGCGCGACCAGAGTGTCAGCCTGAGGCTGACGGCGTAGCCCGGAATCTGTTGGGTCGTCGATTGGGGAGGGGGGGCGGCCAGCCAGTGAGTGAGGAGGGCGGGCGGTGCAGGGGCCTAGAGTTGAGGCTCTAGGGAGGCGATGGCGGGCCCAGGGGGGCTCACTTGCTAAAAGGGGGGGTGCCCCCGGGACCTCACGATGCAGAGGTGACAATTGCCCCTCCCCCCTGATGAGCAGAGGTGCAGCAGAGACCAGGGGCATACGAACTCAGAGGGAAGAGGAGGGGGCCCTGATGCAGTGTGGCCTCTTGAAACGACAGACCCGGCGCGGTGGTGATCGTGGTGTCTGCTGGGTCGCTGACTGTGGCCTTTCGAAGCGAGGAGAAGAGGGATGGCCCTGCCGGTGAGAGAAGAAGGCAGACAGTGCAGGGGCCTGGAGCTGCGGCCCTGAGAAGGTAGTGGCAGACCCGCAGGGGCTCCCTTGCTGGCTGGGGGAACCCCGAGACCCACGACACAGAAGTGGTGGCCACCCATCCCCCCGACGAGTGGAGGAGCGGCAAGGACCAGAGGCGTCTGAGTTTGGGGCAGAGAGGCGGTAGTCCTGACACTGTGTGGCCTCCCAGGACGGTGGGCCCAGTGCAGCGGAACTCGTGGGACTACCAGAGGCCTATAATGAGATTGGCACTGGAGGTGAGCCAGCCCTGGTTTGAATTGCTGAGATGCGGAGAGGGAAGAGGAAGTGGTTAATCGGAGGGCGCTTAGGCCCGCAATGCACAGGCGAGCAGTGCGTAGCGGGCAGAGGCCAGTGAGCCCCCAGGCTGAGGGCTGCCTTTGAGCAGCGAGGCGCTTCATAAAGGGACTACCAGATGCTATCTTCCCCTCTCACCTCGAGACTACCACACAGGTGACTATTAAGGGGACGCAACAGAGGATGGACAGTTGCTGACACCCTTACCTGTCAGAAGCAGTGTTGACGGGACTGTCATTAGTGTGCTGCTCAGGAAACAGCCACTGAGGGACCCCCTGTGTAATCCGGACACGCAGTGAATGTAAGCTGGGCCTGGACAGCACAATGGTAGCTGGTTGAGTTATGTTATTTCGAAGGGGGCCAGCAGTGGAGTGAGCGGATTACAACTGCTACACTGTGCACTATACTCTGTCCCACAGAGAAGGTAAGGGAAGTCTGTTCCTGAGCACCCGCAGCATGGGGCGGTTGCAAACCAGTACAGGTGGTGGCTCCTCGGCCACAGGCACAGGTTCTCCATATACGTTGGATAACAAACTAGACACAGTACTGGTGGCGTTGGAATGCCTTGGCACGTCGCTAGATCAAACCAGAGCATCCCTGGCGCAGAAGATAGACACTGTGGTGACTAATCTTAATCTGTTACTTGCGGACCACCGGAAATTAGCAGGTAAATCACACTCCATGGAACGCACCTTACACAAACTTTCCCCCAAAACTCAAAGAGTAGAAGCTTCAGTGCAGTCATTGCTGGATAGGGTAACTGCCTTGGAGCGCAGAGTGGAAGACTCAGAGGGAGGTCCAGGAGAAACAACAATCGAGTGGTGGGTTTGTCGGAGGGTGTTGAGGGGAATGACTCTGTGTCGTATGTGGAAAAATGGATAAAGGAGCTGGTCCCCGCTGAGGCACTCACGCCGTTTTTCACTGTCGAACGCGCGCATATGTTGCCGGCTAGGCCCTTGCCCCCGGGGTCGGGTCCACGCCCTTTTGTGTTTCATCTACTACACTATGCAGACAGAAACTCCATCTTACGTGAGGCAAGGGCACTGCAAAGCATCCAGGTGGAAGACGCCTAGGTAATGCTCTCCCCGGATTACACTATGACTGTGCAAAAGTAAAGGAGCTCATTCTTGGCTGTGAAACGACAACTCCCTACCCTCAACTTGAAGTACTCTCTTCTTTATCTGGCAAGTCTTCGGGTGGGGGCTTAGGGCGAGTCAATATTCTTTACTGCCCCCGAGGTGGCCTGGGACTGGCTGTAGGCAACGGACCAGGCCTGGCGGCCTATGACACCGGAAACATGAGGTGGGGAACGGAGAACGCGACCCAGCCGCCCCGAGCCAAATGATACCGAGGAGCATCTATTTAAAGTCTATTGTATGCCCTGGATAATGAACAGATTATACGAGACTGGAGAAGCGCATTGCAGTCAGTGGCAGCCATCAGGGAGCCGGCCCGTGTGTCGGACCAGGAGGAGGGGTTTGACGCTGCTGGTAGTGACGATGATGCCTTGAGTGGGAGCCATTCAGAGACTGAGACTGTAACCACCCCCGGTTGTGACACCACAGACAGCAGACAACATAGTTTGAGTGGCAAATCCTTTTGACATTGCGCAGCTTTGTGTCACTTAGGTGCGCTGCGGTATAACAGGGCCGCTAACAGCAAACACATCGGATGGCCTGTTACACACCCGGTGTCTAGAAGGCTACTTGTGAACTCTGTTTTGATCTGTGTTTACCCTGACTACTGCCCCCTTGAGGACCTGCTCCCCTGCCGCACTGCCCCCCGCAGTTTATGCTTCTATAGTTGTGCCTGCGGAGATGGGACACATTTACTACTAGGAAGGGCTGTGGGTGGCCATCTTGTCATCCCCTTTCCGCGCCGACCGAGCAGTGAGAGTGGACTGGGTTTTTTGTGTAGGAATTTCCCAATAGGCGCTCTCTTCCCGTTGCATTAGCCCAACCATGGTGGCATGTTTGGAAAGTTGGGCGGGAGGAGTTTGTCTCTCTGCTCTTATGGTAATTGCACTGGTTGTTTTGGCACTTTCTGTTCACGCCTTGTTTTATTGGTTTGTTTTTTACAGGAGCCTCTGCTATAACCCTTGCCCTGTGACTTGCCCATCTCCCACGAAGTACACCGGTCACTACTCCTTTCTTGATCTTGCATCCACTCTCTTGCACCATATGCATGGTGCCGATTAACATACTCACGTGGAATATGAGAGGTATGCACCCACCAGCACGCCGATACGCCATTTATTCATATCTCAAAAGGCACTCAGTGCATATTGGATTCCTACAGGAAACGCACCTAATTATGTCAAAGGCTATTAGGCTGTTGAGACATTGGGACGGACAGCCAATTGGAATGCACCAGTCCTCTTTTGCTAGAGGAGCTCTCATATGGATTAAACCAGGCACCCCCTTCCTAGTTGAGGAGCAGGTAGTGGACAATGACGGCCATTATGTGTTTGTACATGGCCGCTTAAATGGCTGAGCCCTAATTATAGGATTCATATATGCACCAAACACAGAACAAGCGTCCTTTTTGCATAAATTATCTGGTGTCCTATCCTGATGGAGAACCATTCCATGGCTCCTGGAAGGAGACTTTAACAGTGTCATCGACCTGGGTTTAGACCGTTCTTTCCGACCCCTGCCCACGGTGCCTGCAGTATACGCTGCGACATCTCTGCGTAACTGGCTTCAACAATGGCACTTAACAGATATATGGCACCATCGCAACAGCCAAGATCGAGTATACTCCTCTTATTCCGCCCCACATGATCTCTATGTACGATAAGACAGAATCCTTTGCACTGAAAACCTAATGTCCAACATATCGCACACAGATTATTTAGGTTGCACACACTCAGACCATAATCCGCAATATGTGCAGATGGTGGAAGATGCACTAGTCCCAGCCATTTCCTCTTGGTGTTTGTGGCCGAAGGTGCTGGAGCACTCCCCCTTTCGTGAGTCGCTTGGCAAGGCCATTGTGACATACTTCGATAACAACACCCAGACAGGCTCATTGAGGCACCTGGAATGGGACGCGCTTAAGATGATGCTGGCGGACAGTCATAGGGAACGCATATCTCTGTTATAGTGTCTCCAGTGCCTTAACTACACTGCGCACTCAGCCTGCATGCATGCTGCGGCGGACCGGTCTGGATGATTACTGACGTGGCTAATACGGCAGAAGAGTGCCGCCACCCTGTTATTGGCGTTACACTGTGTGGCGGGTAATATGCTACATACCCAATGAGAAATACACAAAGAGCTCAAGCATTACTACACACGGGAATATGGTGCATTCCTTACTTCTCTACATTTGCCCCACCTTACGGATGATCAGCGGATGGAATCAGAGGATCCTCTAACACTGACCGAACTGCAGATCATACGCGCTCTAGCCACTGGTAAGTGCGCGGGCCCCGAAGGACTCCCAAGTGAGATTTACAAGGCCTATGCGCACTTGCTTGTCCTCTACCTCCTGAAAGTGTATGAGGAGGCGCTCTCTGTGATTGCGCTCTCTGCTTCTCAGTGAGATGTGCTGCTGATTTCTCTTCCAAAACCTGGCACTGATCTGACTTTACTGGGCTCTTATAGGCCACTGGGCATGCTCAACATGGACTATACGATACTGGCTAAGGCGATTGCCGCACACCTGGCACCCTTGGTCCCCAAGTTGGTCCATTCGGATCAGAATGGATTTGTGCCTGCTCGCAGCACGCCATTGAATATCTGGTGCTTTTTTCGTGTAATGCAGTATTCCACGCAGGTCTGGCCAGATGCCGGATGCCTGGTACTGGACCTTGAAAAGGGCTATGATTCACTGGAATGGCCATTCTTATTTCAAGTTCTGACTCGATATGGTTTTGGCCCTGGTTTCTTGAGGCTAGTGCAGCTACTGAATACACAACCTCTATTCAGAGTACGTACTGGTTCTGTTATCTCCGACTCGATCTCAATGGGCAGGGGCACTCAGCAGGGCTGACCCCTTTCCCCATTACTGTTTTCACTAGCTATACAGCCTCTGGCGGCAGAGCTCTGCCGCCGCGGGGCAAACTGGGGCATCCTGCTAGGGGACGGTCTTCACGTGGTGTACCTATATGCGGATAATCTACTGCTTTATCTTAGATCCATCTCGGAGGTACCCGCCAAGGTTGCGGAAGTGCTGCAACATTTTTCCTCCCTGTCGGGTCTACGTGTTAACTGGGGCCAATCCCATTTCATCCAGAGTCAAGGGATCTGGCCTTGAAGCTATCTGGTGCCCCAGTGCTCTGGCAACCCAGGACCTTCAGACATCTTGGGATTCCAGTATATAACTCGGATACTGATTTGCATGACGGCAACATTAAGAATGCGGTCATTTCCAACTGCGCACAAATGACCTTCTGGCAAACCCTACCGTTGTCTGTGGAGGGGCGAGAGGCTCTCCTGAAGATGGTTGGACTTCCACCATCTTCTATACTACTTCTCCAACCTTTCCATTTGTATCCCGGTACAGTTTTTCTGCGAGTTAGAGCCCAGGATGAGGGAGTTCATCTGGAATACTGGCCGCTGCAGGGTGGCATTGGCGAAACTATATGCGCCACTGGACAGAGGTGGTTTAGCTGTGCCTAACCTATTATTTGCCCGCTCAATTACAGTTGGTGACCTACTGGCGTTCGGGTCACCACTTAGCGGACACAGCCACAGCGAGGCCACAATGGACGCTGGCCAGCATATCTTATTTATTCCTCCCAAACACGCACACCAGGGTACCAAACTCTCTTCTTTTAGTGGTGGCGCACCGATGTTATCATAGGAGTATTAATATAACACGCTCGATAACTCCCTATGCACCAGCGCTGGCTTTATTGGTCACCCCCAGGAACACTATTTTTACATCGACAGTCATGGCATGGAGGTCGGTATACACTCATTGGGAGATCTATATAGGGAGGGCACACTGATTCCCTATGACACTCTGGTAGAAGAGACTGGCCTGCCGCTGGGACAGTTTCTACTGTATAATTCCTTGAGAGCATCTTTGTCCCTTCACTGGGGAGATATATCGGAGGAACTACCAACCACCTGATGATCCAATATATACAGGTCATGGGACGGGGAGCACACCTGGTTCATTGGCTAGTCAGCGCAATACAAATACATACCACACCTGCACATGCTGCTTTGCACGCCCGCTGGGAAGACAACCTCACTCAACCTTTCACGTATAGGGAGTGGGAGATGGCATAGGCAAACCCTACACATGTCTCACGGAATGAGCACCTGATCCAATTTTTACATACTACATAGGGAGTACCTCACTCCTGAGAAGATCAACAGGTATATTCTCCAGACAGATGCGCTCTGTCCCAGGTGTGGTTGGTTGCAGCTGACTTCTTGCACATGATGTGGTCGTGCCCCTCACTGTGTGCCTACTGGCGAGGTGTGGTTTCTCACCTTTCCACCTCCATGGCACACCCAGCTTTAACCAGCTGGGAAGCCTGCCTATTGGGATTATTCCCCAGGCCTAGGAAGCACAAAGCAACTACACATTTCTTGGACCTGGGATTGTTGACGGCAAAAAGCCTCCTCACAAAAATATAGAAAGCATCTGAACCTCTGCCTTTGGGGGTGTGGCAGCGCTCTTTCATGGTATGGGCACGAGCTGAGGGGGCAGCACTATGTAGGGAGGATACACTGTGATGGCGCAAGTATCTATTATTCGCTAGCTGGGAAAATATGCTTACTGAGTTTGAGACACTACAGGATATACCTGCTGGCAATTTGGAAACCTAGAGATGTGATGTCCATAGCGCATTGTTTATGGGATGGAGGGAGTGGTTCTTTATCCTGTTGTAGGGACTCCTATAGCATTAGCAGTCTGAACTGTTGCATACAGTATTCCTGCCTCTAGAAAACGGGAGGGACTGAGTGGAAACGTAAGGTGGGCGGCGGAGAGTTGAATGTGCTTTGGACATTGTTAGCAGGCTATGGTTCTGTTTATTAAACTCACCATTGTTATCATTTGTTATATCAAGATATGCTGAAACACACATTGTGAAACAGAGGTATTCTTTATATATACTGCGATTGCCTGATAGGCCTGATTGCTTGTTAGAAGACTACCGGCATGGGATAGCCGTCTTCATTGCAATATGTTTTGAACTCAGATGCTTTGAAAGATACGACTGTTAAGATGGACCCGCTTAAAACTCAAAGACAATAAAAAATGAAGCTGCTCTAGACCAGATGGTGTAATACATATGTATATGTATTCTATGCCATGCATTCACTAGAGGTGATATAGCTGATTGTTTCTGCTCATGAATAAATGTTATATTGTGACAGTGGTTAAATCTGTAACAAGACTCAAATAAAAAGATTTATAAAAAAAAAAAATCATACCGTGGGCTGGCTGAGGGTGCTGCCTTGGGTGGGTGCCTTCCACCTTTATGGAGCCTTGGCATGGGGAGTCAAGGAGGGTTAAATCCCAGCCCACCTCAAACCCTCTCTCCCAGGGCCTGCCTGTGAAGCTGATTTTCCTCGACTATTAAGACCCCACAAAATGGGAGCTACCAGAATCCAGGGGGACAAAAGTCAAAGTTAGTGCCCAGACTGACTGGCGGGCCATCTGGTTGGCCAACCCCGTGACCATATGGCCGGGTCGACCAAGTGACCAGATGGCTAGGGCCAACCCAGCGACCAGATGTTCTGGTCTAACCCAGAAACCAAATGGTTCTGGCTGACCAGAGTGACCCAGACCTAAAATGCCTAGTGGTAGGCATGTTGTGTTGTTGTGCTCTGACTTGTTGCATTTCGTTATTTCATTTTTTCAACTAGTTTTTTTGTTTTCTGTATTGTTTTTATCTGCCCTTGTGCCATTTTTGTAGCCTGTTTTGTTTTTAAGCCCTATTGTGTGCTCGCCCATTTCAGCCGGCTCTGGACGGTCTTCTGTTCCCTGCCACTGCGTCCCCTGCGGCCCATCCCCCTTGCGCACACATTGGTCCCTTCCCTCCCGCCTCCCAGCTGCTCCTCCCTCCCACCTCCCCTTCTTAATGGTGCCCGCTGCGCGGAGCCCCGTGTCCCCCTGACCTGGTTCTGGCCAGGAGTCCACTTGGCTCCACCAGCCACCTCCGTGCCCCTGATCCCGCCGTCTGCCGCCAGGATTTAGAGTTCTAGGCCATCCACCACCTACAGGCACCCGCTTGCACCTCATCCCTGGTGTCTAGTGGTAGGCATATTGTGTTGTTGTGCTCTGACTTGTTGCATTTCATTATTTTGTTTTTTTAAATAATTTTGCACTCATCAGCAGCAAATTAGACTACGGAAACGCCCTCTAAGCTGGTACCACACCCGAGCTTCAGCAGAAACTCCAGCGAATCCAGAACGCAGCCACATGTTTCATTCTCAACCTCCCATGCCACAAACACATCTCCGCTCACCTCAGATCACTTCACTGGCTGCCCATCAGCAAAAGGATAATCTTCAAAGTCCTCATCCACGCTCACAATCCCCTCCACAACACTGGACCAGCCTACCTCAATGAACGAGTGAACTTTCACACACCCACTCGACTCCTCCACTCTGCAGACCTCGCCCTCGCCACAGTCCCCCACATCCAACGCACCACCTCCGGAGGCAGATCCTTCTCCTACCTCGCCTCGAAGACCTGGAACTCCCTCCCCACCAACCTACGCAAGACCCAGGAACTCCTGACTTTCAAAAAGCACCTCAAGACATGGCTTTTTGAGCATTATACGGCATCCTCCCCTTCTTCCTCCCCCACAGCGCCTTGAGACCCTATCGGGTGAGTAGCGTACTTAATACATTTTTTGATTGATTGATTGATAGGCACATGGCAGTCTGATGATGACTAGAGTTGCAGTGCACTCTGAGGCAAGCACTTGGAAGGCTACTTGTCTCCCGGTGATTTCAGGTGGGGGGGTCACTTTCAGCCATCTAGTTGCCCTCCTGACATGCAAGGGATCATGGCCTTCATCTCTGCCCATAGGTGCAGGAAGGACGGGTTGCCCCCATGTTGGGTGACACACGGCGGTTGTGATCCCATGGGCCCGCTTCCCCCTGTCCCTCCCTGGGAGCATAGGGACCCCCAGTTGTGGTGGGTGTGAATGGCCACAGACAGAGAAAAAAGCTTGGCTCAGAGGACGACTTTAAATACATTGCATCAAGGTAACTACTTTGCTACTTACAGAAACCTGACCCAGAATCAAGCCGTCTATGCATGATTTAGCACCGGGTCCCCCATGAACATGTGGTGCCATAATGGCAATGGAGGCAACCCCCGTCCATCCGCCCTCTGCTCCCAAATGAGCAGCCCTAGATGCAGGCCCAGAAGCCAGCTATCTCAGGCCAACAGATACTCAACACCACATGCTGTACCATTACAGTTTAGGTGGGATTCTGACTTAGAGGCATTCAGTCATAATCCCACATATGGTTGCTTCACCCCATTGGCTCCTCAGTCAAGTACATACACCAAATGTCTGAAGCTGCAGTTCCTCTTGTATTGAGAAGGATTCCGATTGCAGCAACACATCTATAGGGTTTAACTAACCTGTCTCACAATGCTCTAAACATAGCTCATCTTCCCTATTAGTGAGTGAATCCAATGCTTGGTGAATTCTGCTTCACAATGATAGGAAGAGCGGACATCGAAGGATCAAAAAGCAACATCACTATGAATGCTTGCCCGCCACAAGCCAGTTATTCCTGTGTTAGCATTTCTGACAGCTCCTGCTTTAAACTCAAAAAGTCAGAAGGATCATGAGTCCCCGCTTTCACGGTCTGCATTCATAATAAAAATCAGGCTCAAGTGAGCTTTTGCCCTTCTGCTCTGCAGGATGTTTCTGTCCTCCCAGAGCTCACCTTAAGACACTTGTGTTATTGTTTTACAGGTATACAGCCCCAGTCAAACTCCCCACCTGCCACTGCCCCTAGAGTGGGTTGGTCCCACCAGGTACTGGGTCCTTGGAGCCAGATGCGAAAGCCCCACTGGACTCAGACCCTGCCTCACCTGGTAAGTGAAAAACAAATGTGGTATTTCACAGGTGCCCCAAGGGCCTCCCACTTATCCTACACCTTTCATGTCTCTTCACAGTGCCAGACTAGAGTCAAGCTCAGCAGGGAGTTCTTTCCCCACTGATTCTGCCAAGCCCAGACCCTTGGCTGTGGTTTGTCTAGATAGTAGGTAGGGACAGAAGGATTTTTTTTTCATCCATGAATGTGCGTACTAATTAGATGACAATGCATTTGGCCATTCCTGTACCAGCGGTGGCTCATTCTGGGCTATTATTGCTGCCCATCAGCGTCAAATCGGTCTTGGTCCCAACAACACAATGATTGTTCCGGACTACAGTTACGCTCAAACAGTCCTCACTGGGACAGGAATCACATATCTGATAGAGACAATACACCACAGTACTACTCTAACAATATATATATCTTTATTGTCTATATCCTTGCAAATTGAGATCTCTAACAATATATATATCTTTATTGTCTATATCCTTGCAAACTGAGATGCTATAAATGTATCATTAATAATCATTTCTAAGACTCATACTGATTGTGTATAGGCAATTAGCTATTCTAATACAAACTAAATAGCATAGAAACTGGGATAAAATGCACACACTCAAGCTCATGTATATAAGAAAATGTAACTATTTCTAATACTAAGATCAACTGTAACATTAACTATTGTAACTTCTATGTGTAAATATAAACATTGTTAAATATAATTATTAGGGGAGAAAAAAAACAAAAAAACATGTGTATTAGTCACATTAAGCAAGTGTGAATATTCTAAAATATCATAATAAAGGGAATAGACATGGTAAATATTTGTGTAATGTAGTATTTGAATGATTAAGTGTCCATGAATACTTAGCACATTTTAAAGTGTCCATCAAAGTAGTGAGGCATACATTCTTTTTAAATCGAAAAGACATTTAAAGTCCAAGGTCAGCCAGAGCGACATCATTACAAGCAGGCCAAATACCAGGACCTCCTGTGATAAAACCATGAAATTTAATATCAGTACAGTTAGTAAGATCGTTAATTTGTTGTGTTAATTCTTTATAGTAATTCACTTTGTTCTCAAATGCTACTTCAAGGGAATTCTGTGAGTTTTCATATCAAATTGAAACATCAATCACCAGAGCGGTTCCATCCTTAGTGAACACTACATCTGGTTTTCTAAGTTCACCATGGTTCTTTTTTACAAGGGGTTCTCTATATGTCATCCGTCCTCATCTTTTTGCCCTATCAATCAATAGTTCCAAAATTGTATTATGTCTTTTGATTCTTATGTCTTCGGTTTTGGGACAAGTACCTGAGATGTGAGCGATTGTCTCACAAACATCTTTACAATACGTGCATGTTGAAAATGTTCTATTTCTTCCTCTTGTTATAGTTTCTCTTGTGTATAGTACATTTGCTCTTAACATCAATGCAGCAATGTATTGATTTACTTTTAATTTTGTATGTTTTTTGACCCAGAAGCTGGATGTTGGATTGTTTTTTAGATACTTGATGCCATAACCTTCGATGAGAAGATTTTTCCATTTTTCAAATTCTTCCTTTCTCCAATCATATTTGGCCAGCAATTGAAGATCATAGCTCACAAATCTACTGTCCATGACATTCAGTTTGTGTGTTTTGATGATTTGATCGATTTTTTTCATTTATTATTTCACCTGCATACATATAGGAGTGAGCTATGTATAAATCTGGTGTTTCTGTAAGGTAGAGGACATTATTCACTTTGTTTATTCCAATTGCTGTACATAACTTAGGTACATTAAGGCCCCCATTTGATCTTTTCAAACATAGGAGGCCATCACATGTGTACGCAGGCAGATGTAGGAAATGTTTGACATATTTTTTGATTGTTTGGTCCAAGGCATTTAGAGTTTTTGCTTCTGTGCCTGTCATTTCTAATTTGAATGACATTTCAGGGACCAGATATTGGCCTAGAATTTCAACTTTTTGAGTGGGCTTCAGTGGAAGATTGCCAAGTTTTTCAGCCCAACTTGTGAGAACCTAATTTGATTTATTGTTTTTTGTGTAACCAGTGTGGATCAAAGTTTAATCAGAGGTATCGCTCACTTTCACCTGGATGAATATTTTCAATATTTGTTTTGTCGAATTGCCATGGTTTGCAATCATTCACCAGGATTTTATCTTTATTATGACTTATGAAAAAGCTGTGTATTTTCTATACATTTAATTTGAGACCTGTGCAGATCCAAAGGTAAAGCCTTTGCCGTTCTTATGAACATCACATATCAGCGGGTCCATGGCAATATTAAAAAGTAACGGAGATAGTGAGTCTCCTTGTTTGACTCCGGATCTCATTGTGAGTTTGGGTGTGGAAGTGTTGTTTTTGCCTTTGGAAGAAATAGTTGAGTCTGTGTACAAGTCTTTTATGAGATCTCTTATATATGACGGAACTCTGTGTCTTTTGAGACTCTGTACAATATGTCTATGACTGACAGAATTGAAAGCTTTGGATGTACCAATGAATACCACTGTAAGTGAGTGTTTATTCTTCCAAGCCCCCTTAATTATATTCTGTAGTAGAGTTACATTTTCGAGACACCCTCTGAATTTTATGAAGCCTTTTTGTCTTTTATTGAGGTTCATGAAAAAATCGAGTCTTTTTGGCTAGTATTTTGGTGAAAAGCTTCATGAATGCTGTACCAATTGCAATCAGCCTTCAATTGCTTATTTTGTCTAATTCTTCAATTGGCACATCTTTGGGAATGAGAATTGACCGGTTTCTTTTAAAGCAATCTGGAACCTTTCTCATATTCAACCAAGTAGATAGTATTTTGGGCAGCATTCTTGGTTCTTTATTGTGTACTTTGAATAAGTCATTCAGGACAATATTGTCAGGCTCCACTGCTTTATTTAAATTGGATTCTTCAAACGCACTTGATACTTCAAGCAGTGTGATGTCTTTACATACATTTTCAAAATCCCACTCTTCAGGTATCTTATCTATTTGTGGGAATTTGGAATTTTTCTTGTTTTCTGTCTCGATAATATTTTTATAGTATTCAAAGATAACATCAGAACTGATTTGGCAGGTGGCATCTTCTGTACCATCAGTAATTATTCTGGCAATCTTTTTTTTGTCTTTCCTATATATTGGCTGAGATTCTTTATAGCTGCCCTTTGCTTTGGCATATCTTTTTCTGTGTGATTTATTGACTTTTTTATTTCACATATCTTTTTTGATATTTTGTTTTCAATTGGGCTGCTCCGTTCAGCAGTATTCATATGTTCATGGTCATTGTCTATTTGTTGTTTGTTATGATTGACTGGCCTCAGATTGATATCATTGGTGTTTTGAGAGATGTAGCTTACAATTTCTTCTAGTAAGTCCGAAGCAGCTTTGTGATGCTATCCATTTTTGGAGTATTTTTGGGCTTCCGATATTCTGTCACTTAAATCAAGGAAATTGATGATTTTGGGCACTCTTTTTCTGTTAATAAAGTCTTTGTGCCTTTCTTTTGTTGTTGTTTCTGATATTTCAGGTTCATCAATGGTATCATTATCAGAATTATTGGATGACTGCTCTGCATCCATTGCCTTTTTTTCTTTTATCTCTTCAATCCCTTCTTTTTTCTGCAATTTGTTTTCTATTTTTCTTGTTAAAGTGCGGAACCATAAGCGCATTAATGTTTCTTTTGTTTTCGTATACTTTTTCTAGTTCCGTCAGCAGCAATAATTCTTCTTGTGACCAAAGTTGTGGTGGTTTGCTGCTAGCTAGATCTGCCAATCTAGCATCATTTTGTGCTCTTGGATGAGCATGCTGAATGTGCTGCGACATCACAATTTTGGTTCCGAATCGGCGGTCACAGTAGCTACAGAGGAACTGCAGCTATCCTTTTTTGGGTTTACCTTTACATATTGCATAATGGCATGCAATATTGTGATATTCAGCCTCTTTATCACATGTAATCCCTTATGTTTATTGGAGATATGTTTCTTTAGCTCTTTAAATGTGCCCATCATGTCTCAACACAAATCGCAGTTGAATTTATCGTTGGGATACTTCCAATAAGTGACTTTTTTGGTGAAGTCACTTTTTTGCCATTTATGTCCTTGACCTGATATACATCATGTAAATTTTCGAATTTTGAGGTCATTTTGTCATTCTTGGCTGACAATGCTATAAAATCAATGTTATCCTTGAGGTCTATGTTTTTCTCATCTGTCATTACATCTGTGTATAAGTTGGTATAGTGTGACTCATATCGATGTTATCAATTGTGTTATTGGAACTGAGTGTGAATTGGACAAAAGCGGTGAGGAGGTTAGAGATTTGTGGCAAAGACAGCACCCCCTTTTGCCATCTAAGCAGGGTTTTATTAACCAGGAACTACCCCATCTGGTATTGAGGTTGTTTATTTCGCCATTTCTCGCTATCATTCTCACGGCCATGATAGAAACTTGTTTGGCCTGCCTCAACAAACCTCTCCTCAAAGAATATAGAAGTATAGAGACAGTTACCAGCAGGACCACTTGCAGGTAAAGGCCACTAAGGCTGAGAAGAGGTTAAAAGAGTCATAGTTACTCCCCCAATTAGTTGCGCTTCACTGAATTTCTTCACTTTGACATTCTGAGACCTAGGCAGAAATCACATTGCGTCAACACCCACCTCAGGCCTTAGCAATTGTTCATTTTAATTAAACAGTCAGATCCCTCTGACCTGCACCAGTTGTAAGTCAACTGTTAGGCACCAGCCAAGGCAGAACACCACCCCGCACCCCAGGGAGAGGTACAGGAAGAGGTGACCACCACAGCAGGAGTGATCCACAGGAATAGCATGGATCACTTCCAAAGTCAACTCTGCCCTGGAGGACTGCATCTCGTCCAGTCTTGGCATGTGCCCAGGCCCGCTTCACACCCCAGCACAATTGACCCAGCCCTTAGAGACACTCCATATCCTGAATTTACGGATCTGACTTGCCGACATCAGTTACCTATATTATTCCAACATTCCAGAGGCTGTTCACCATGGAGACCTGCTGCAGATAAAGGTACAGCCTGGCACAAGTTTTACACCATCTTCCCGGATTTTCAAGGACCACTGTTCGCTCACCGGATGCCGCTAGAACCGCAACGTTTTCCAAAGCTCAAGCTTCTCTCTCAGGGTGAACCCATTCCAGAGCACCCTGCCCGTCACAAAGAAAAGAAGACTCTCCCCAGGCCTCCTTTTGGCTTCACTGGAATCATTTGTATTACTGCACTGGACGCCGTGAGGGTGCCCATCTCTGCCACTCTAGATTCAGGGATCTGACCCGACTCCCTTTCGGCTGAGGGCAAACGAGGCCATTGCCTGACCGTTCTTAATGGTGCTCGCCCATCTCTTAGAACTGACTAACCCATGTTCAACTGCTGTTCACATGGAACTCTTCTCTGCTTTGGCCTTCAAAGTTCTCATTTGAATATTTGCTACTTCTGCCAAGATTTGCACCTGTGATGGCACCACCAGGGACCTCATCCCGGGCTTCCATCTGCACTGCAGTGGCCCTCGTATTCGTCGTGGCTTAGCCCCCATGACTGTCATCACAGGCGATGATTGGGTATAGATCTGATGCTCCAGCGCCATCCATTTTCAGGGCTAGTTAATTTGGCAGGTGAGTTTTTAAACGCTTCTTAACGGTTTCAACTTCCCAACGCCACCTTACTGCTGTCTATATCAACAACACCTCTTCTGGGTTTTGATGAGTGTCAGTATTGGACTCCTTCACCCAGCATTCGGTTCAGCCCACAGCGCCAGTTTTGCTTACCAAAGGTGGACCACTAGGCATTCATATTCGATGTCAGACTTGACACTAGCGAGATGGACTTCTTACCCATTTAAAGTTTGAGAATAGGTTGAGATCGTTTTGGCCTCTTGACCTCTAATCATTTGCTTTACCAGATAAAACTGTGGTTTCCTAGCACCAGCAACGCTGAGTGAAAATTCAGCGGGGACTAGCTATTAGATGGTTCTATTAGTCTTTCCACAAATACACACATCGGACAACCGATTTGCACATCAGGACCACTACCGACTTCCATTGGAGTTTCCTTTGGCTTCACCCTGCCCAGGATTATTTCACCATCTTTCGGGTCCTATCACATGAACTCATGCTCCACCTCCTGATGGAGCAGGAGAGATTGGTCCAGTGGTGCGCCTGCCACTGAGGCATGGCACAATCTCATATTAGCAAGCCTTCCCTATCATTGCACCAGAGGGTTTCAATCAGTCCTTCGACTCACACACATGTTGGACTCCTTGGTCAGTGTTTCAAGACAGGTCAGGTGAGTAACCCACATTGTCGCAGACCCCTGGCACATGGCATGGGCCTTCCAGCCCAGTGGCCTGACATGGTCGGGGTGCACCGATCACAGCCCATCCCAGTCGACAGGGGCTACATGTTCCACTGTCGGGACAGCTGAAGTGCCAAACTTACCCCTTTCAGGAGAAAGAATACAGGTTGTAGGAGTCGCAACTAAGCAACTGACCAACCCTGTAACGGAGTATGTCTCTGTGAAAATAAGTTAATTAGAAGATGAGCACCAAATTGTGGCCTGTGATTCAAGTCCCGTAAACTGGCTAGGATGTGGTCTGTTGTGTAAGCTAAGCAGTTCTATTAGCCACACCCCCCAATGAATAGGTGTAAGGAAATGCCTCCTTGGCATGGTTACCCCCTGACTTTTTGCCTTTGCTGATGCTATGTTTTGAATTGAAAGTGTGCTGAGGCCTGCTAACCAGGCCCCAGCACCAGTGTTCTTTCCCTAACCTGTACTTTTGTTTTCACAATTGGCACACCCTGGCATCCAGGTAAGTCCCTTGTAACTGGTACCCCTGGTACCAAGGGCCCGGATGCCAGGGAAGGTCTCTAAGGGCTGTAGCATTTCTTATGCCACCCTGGGGACCCCTCACTCAGCACAGACACACTGCTTGCCAGCTTGTGTGTGCTGGTGAGGACAAAACGAGCAAGTCGACATGGCACTGCCCTCAGGGTGCCATGCCAACCTCGCACTGCCTATGCAGTATAGATAAGTCACCCCTCTAGCAGGCCTTAACAGCCCTAAGGCAGGGTGCACTATACCATAGGTGAGGGCACCAGTGCATGAGCACTGTGCCCCTACAGTGTCTAAGCAAAACCTTAGACATTGTAATTGCAGGGTAGCCATAAGAGTATATGGTCTGGGAGTCTGTCAAATACGAACTCCACAGCACCATAATGGCTACACTGAAAACTGGGAAGTTTGGTATCAAACTTCTCAGCACAATAAATGCACACTGATGCCAGTGTACATTTTATTGTAAAATACACCCCAGAGGGCACCTTATAGGTGCCCCCTGATACCTTAACCAACTACCCGTGTAGGCTGACTGGTTTTAGCAGCCTGCCACACTCGAGACATGTTGCTGGCCACATGGGGAGAGTGCCTTTGTCACAGATGCTATCACCTCCCCCAGGCAGGAGCTGTAACACCTGGCGGTGAGCCTCAAAGGCTCACCCCCTTTGTTCCAGCACCACAGGGCACTCCAGCTAGTGGAGTTGCCCGCCCCCTCCGGCCACGGCCCCACTTTTGGCGGCAAGGCCGGAGGAAATAATGAGAATAACAAGGAGGAGTCACTGGCCAGTCAGGACAGCCCCTAAGGTGTCCTGAACTGAGGTGACTCTAACTTTTAGAAATCCTCCATCTTGCAGATGGAGGATTCCCCCAATAGGGATAGGAATGTGACCCCCTCCCCTTGGGAGGAGGCACAAAGAGGGTGTACCCACCCTCAGGGCTAGTAGCCATTGGCTACTAACCCCCCAGACATACACACGCCCTTACATTTAGTATTTAAGGGCTCCCCTGAACCTAGGAACTCAGATTCCTGCAACCTAAGAAGAAGAGGACTGCTGAGCTGAAAAACCCTGCAGAGAAAACTGCTCCAGCGACGCTTTCCCCAGGACCAGCGACCTCTGAATCCTCAGAGGACTGCCCTGCTCTAAAAGGACCAAGAAACTCCAGAGAACAGCGGCCCTGTTCACCCAAGACTGCAACTTTGTTTCCAAAGGAGCAACTTAAAGGCAACAGCGTTTCCCGCCAGAAGCGTGAGACTTGCAACCCGGCACCCGCCGACCCCGCCTCGACTGGTGGAGAAACAACACTTCAGGGAGGACCCTCCGGCGACTCCGAGACTGTGAGTAACCAAAGTTGTCCCCCCTGAGCCCCCACAGCGACGCCTGCAGAGGGAATCCCGAGGCTCCCCCTGACCGCGACTGCCTGACTCCCAGATCCCGACGCCTGGAAAAGACCCTGCACCCGCAGCCCCCAGGACCTGAAGGATCGGAACTCCAGTGCAGGAGTGACCCCCAGGAGGCCCTCTCCCTTGCCCAGGTGGTGGCTACCCCGAGGAGCCCCCCCCCCTTGCCTGCCTGCATCGCTGAAGAGACCCCTTGGTCTCCCATTGATTCCAATTGAAAACCCGACGTGTGTTTGCACACTGCACCCGGCCGCCCCCGTGCTGCTGAGGGTGTACTTTCTGTGCTAACTTGTGCCCCCCCGGTGCCCTACAAAACCCCCCTGGTCTGCCCTCCGAAGACACGGGTACTTACCTGCTGGCAGACTGGAACCGGGGCACCCCCTTCTCCATTGAAGCCTATGCGTTTGGGCACCACTTTGACCTCTGCACCTGACTGGCCCCGAGCTGCTGGTGTGGTAACTTTGGGGTTGCTCTGAACCCCCAACGGTGGGCTACTTTGGACCCAAACTTGAACCCCGTAGGTGGTTTACTTACCTGCAAGAACTAACAATAACTTACCTCCCCCTAGGAACTGTGAAAATTGCACTGTGTCTAGTTTTAAAATAGCTATATGTGTTTTATTTGAAAAGTATATATGCTATTGTGATTATGCAAAGTTCCTAAAGTACTTATCTGCAATACCTTTCATGCAAAGTATTACATGTAGAATTCGAACCTGTGGTTCCTAAAATAAACTAAGAAAATATATTTTTCTATACAAAAACCTATTGGCCTGGAATTGTCTCTGAGTGTGTGTTCCTCATTTATTGCTTGTGTGTGTACAACAAATGCTTAACACTACTCCTTTGATAAGCCTACTGCTCGACCACACTACCACAAAATAGAGCATTAGTATTATCTCTTTTTGCCACTATCTTACCTCTAAGGGGAACCCTTGGACTCTGTTCATACTATTCCTTACTTTGAAATAGTGCATACAGAGCCAACTTCCTACAATAGCAAATTCAGATAACTGAGAAAGATATGCCCTGTAAAATTGTAAAGCAGTATCCGAGTGTCACATTGTACCCAATGATGGCATTGACAAGATGACAAGATTTGAAAGAAACAGTGACACCTGGAGTTTGGGATTTTTCAGGAACAGAAATAGGACTCATCGAAGGAGTTGAGCTTATTAAATAACAGTGAAACCAAATGCTGTGTATCCAAAAACAGCCCAGTATAATATGTCACCGGAGACAACTGCTGGAATTAATCATTTGATAAACTGAGGTATCCTGAAAGAGATTTTTGGGAGTCCATGTAACACTCCTATTCTAGGACTGCGGAAGCCCAATGGAAAGTACTGCATAGTTTAAGCCCTGAGAAAAGTGAATGAGATTGTTGTTTTATGTTGTCCCATGGTACAAAATCCTGCAGTGATTTTATTTCAAATTCCCTGTGAAGCAGAATGGTTTATTGTGAGTGATCTTTGCCAAGCCTTCTTTTCTATTCCCCTGCACGAGGAAAGCCAATTCCTCTTTGCATTCAAATTCAGCAGTTGTGTTTTGGCACAGTTCCAAACTCCACCAGGATATATTGAGTCACCATCCATTTTCAACCAGATCTTGAAAAAGTACCTGGAGTCCCTTAAAATGCCACATCATTCAGTCTTAGTGCAGCATATAGATGACTTGTTGGTTGCATCAAATACCTGTAAAGCATGCTGGAGAGATACAATAGCTCTCTTGAATCATTTAGGAGAAAATGGACATAAAGTTTCCCCAGCAAAATTACAGTATTGCAAGAAAAAAGTTCTGTATATAGGTCACCACATTGAGAAAGGTGTGAGGAAAGTGTCACAAGAGAGAATCTCGACAATCATGAAAATGAATCCCCATGCAATACAGAAAGAAGTGTTTCTTGGAATGGTTGGCCACTGTCGTGAGTGGATTCCTAACTTTTACCTTTTGGCCAAGCCTTTACAGAGGCTGACACACAAAAATATGTCCGGAACCAATCGATGACAACTGAATACATGCCTTCAGTGTGCTGAGAGAAAGTCAATGCCGAGCCCCAACTCGGCAAAATGCCTGATTATAACAAAAGTTTTTCTTTGTTTTGCTGTGAAAGAGATGGATGTGCTTTCTCAGTTTTGACGCAGCTACGTAGAAATGCGAACAAGCCTGTGACTTAGTTTTCTGCTATACTTGATCCTGTAGCATCAGCATTGCCTGGTTGTTTAAAGGCCATCGCTGCACTTAGCATCAGCATTAAATAGTGCAAAGGCATTGTTATGGGCCACCCACTGAATGTTTTTGTCCCCCACTCAGTGAAATTTTTGGTGACCTGTACAAAGACACAGACCCAGATTATGACAATGGCGGTATAAACCGCCTACAACCGTGGTGACGGCCGCCAAAAGACTGTCACTGCGGCTACCATCCGTCTGCCAGATTATGACCACAGCCAGACTTCCGCCACAAGAAGGCCAGAAATCCGGCCATGGCCATACCGGCGGATGATGGCAAGGTGGCGCTGCTACCACCACCTCTGCCACGCCAGTAGACCACCGCCAGCTGTATCATGACATATGATACGGCCTGGCGGTGTTCTGCTGGTGGGTGCTGCTGGTGGTAGCAGTG
This sequence comes from Pleurodeles waltl, assembly GCF_031143425.1. Classification (NCBI taxonomy): domain Eukaryota; kingdom Metazoa; phylum Chordata; class Amphibia; order Caudata; family Salamandridae; genus Pleurodeles; species Pleurodeles waltl. The sequence continues at coordinate 907,781,849 of NC_090442.1, forward strand.
CCCCGTCCCGCTCCCTGACGGAAGACCACCTGGATGCAGGTAAGCTGGACGTCCGACAGGGGAGTGGAGCGGGTGGGTGTTGTGAGTGTGTGTGGGGGGTTGTGTGCATGAATGTGTGAGTGTGTGAGTGAATGCGTCTGTGTGTGTAGTGTTGTTTGCGTGAGTGTATGCATGAGTGTGAATGCGTGTAAGAATGGAAATGTGAATGCGTGTCTGCATGTCAGTGTGAATGTGTGTGCGGATGTGTGCGAGCATGACTGATGTAAGTGTGTATGAATGCGTGCATGCCAGTGTGAGTGAGTGGGTGTATACATGGTGCGTGTCTGCGGGTGTGTGCATGTATGGGGGGTGGGGGATCGGAAGTGGGGAGCGTGGATGGAGGGGGCCATCTGGGGAGTGTTTGGGGGTGGGTGAGCCTCCTACCAGTGACAGGGAATTAATTCCCTGTCACTGGTAGGGCCTACTGCCATGGTTTTCGTGGTGTTGCTAATGCCATGTATACCATGGCGGTAGGCTGGCTCAAAATGCCGCCGCCAGTACTATAGAGGCCACCGGCCTGGAGATTGTTATCTCCAGCCTGGTGGCTTCTACCGCCATGGTGGTAGGAATGGTAAATTGGTGGGTTGACTGCAGCCAACCCGCCAATGTCATAATGGGCGGTATGTACCGCCAGCCTGTTGGCGGTACTATTGCCACATCATCACCTACCGTCGGGGTCATAATGACCCCCGCAATACCTTATAAGTGCACATTTAACCTATTACGAGTAAGTTATCCTTGCTTTTTAGAATGTGAATATCAGACCTAAACCCTGCTAACCTGATGCCTAAACCTGTTGAAAATGCAAGTGACTGTGAAGGTGAGGTTTAACATGACTGTCTCGATGTGAATTGTTTGTGTACCCAAGCAAGTTCTGACATTCAAGATGTCCCCTTACATGAAAATGACCATGGCCTACATTATGTCATTGGCAGTATAAACCGCTTGCCACCGCAGTGGCAGTCGCTAAAAGACCATCATCGCAGCTACCATCCGTCCGCCAGATTATGACCACAGCCGGACTTCCACCACAAGAAGGCCGGAAATCCAGCCGTGGCCATACTGGCGGATGGTGGTAAGGTGGCACTGCTACCACCAGCACCACCACGCCGCTAGACCTCCGCCAGCCATATCTTGACATATGATATGGCCTGGCGGTGTTCTGCTGGCGGATGCTGCTGGCGGTAGTAGCGCTCCATCCTGTTCCCTGACGGAATACCAGCTGGATGAAGGTAAGTTGGGCTTCCAACAGCTGATGTGTGTGTGTGTGGTTGGGTGCATGAATGTCTCAGTGTGTGCGTGAATGCGTCTGTGTGTGTAGTGTTGTTTGCATGGGTGTATGCATGTGTATGAATGCATGTAAGAATGGAAATGTGAATTCGTGTTTGCATGTCAGTGTTAATGTGTGTACGGATGTGTGCGAACATGACTGGATGTATGCGTGTATGAATACGTGTATGCCAGTGTGAGTGAATGGGTGTACGAGTGGTGCATGTCTGTGGGTGTGTGCGTGTATGAGGGGTAGGAGATAGGAAGGGGGAGTGTGGATGGAGGGGGGCATCTGGGGAAAGTTTGGGGGGTGGGTGAGGAATTCCCTGTTACTGATACGGCCTACCGCCATGGTTTTCGCAGCATTGCTAACACCACGAAAACCATGGCAGTAGGCTGGCTCAAAATGCTGCTGGCTGGACCATAGCGGCCGCCGGGCTGGAGATTGATATCTCCGGCCCAGCGGCTGCTACCTCTATGGTGGTAGGAATGGTAAATTGCCAACCCGCCAATGTCATAATATGTCGGTATGTACCGCCAGCCACCTTAACGCCTACCGGCGGGGTCACAATGACCCCCTTTGTCATGTTTGTTGATGCCTCCTAAGAGATAAAGATGGTACCCTAAGAGCAGGTTATGCAGTTTGCACAGTCCCAGATGTGATAAAAGCCTCCTGGCTTCGAGGAGTCTTTTCAGCTCAAGTAGCCGAATTGGTTACTCTTACCAGAGCAGGCTGTGTTTCTGAATAGCTTAAAGTAACAATTTTCACTGATAGTATGGTTTTGGTGTTGTTCATGACTTCAGACAGTTGTGGTCCCAGAGAGGTTTTATGACCTCCTCTAAATCCCCTATCCGGTGACAAGATTTAAAATGTGTTGAATGCATTACAGCTGCCTGCAAAATTTTCTGCTGTAAAGAATATGGCTCACAGAAAGCCTATTGATTATGTAACCTTGGGAAATAGTTATGTGGGTGAAGTTGCCAGACATTATGCCCTCAGTTGTACCTCCTTCAAAGGAGAGTGAGTCGGTGATGCACAACATGAGACAAGTCAAGATTTCCTACGAACTGCTGTCAATACATGGGAAGAACTGAAGAGATTGCAGGAAAAATTATCAGAGGAACAGCAGCAAAATTGGGTTAGAGCAGAATGTGTTAAGAGAAATTAAGATTATGTTTGGGTTTCACATGATAGAAGAGCAGTGTTGCCAAATACTTTACTTTCCCCTATGGCAAGACATTATCATGGACAGGCACATGTAGGTAGAGATGACAATGATCAGAACATTCAGACAAACATGGTTTATCCTTAAATTTAAAGTGATTGTCGAACCTACATGCCACAGATGTGTCACATGCCAACAGATGAACGTAGGAAAATGCCCAGTTGTCACACTGAGTCATATTGGTAGATCAACAGGGGCTGTTCAAAAGAATGCAGCTGTATTTTATTGAGCTGCCTGTGTGCAGTGGACTGAGATATGTCTTGGCCATTGAATGCATTTTATCACACTGGGTTAAAGCCTACCCCACTAGGAGAACTGAAAGCTATTAATAAGAGAGTTGATACCTCATTTCAGCTTTCTGAGTGTGGTCCTAAAAACGTTGTGTGTGGCATTACAAGTTGAGCAAAGACTGCAATGCAGCTACAGAACTGAGGCTTCAGGACTTGTAGAACAGTTTAATGGAACTTTGAAATCTAGATTGTCAAAAGTATGTGCATCCACAATGTTGAAATGGCCGGAGGCATTGCCTTTTGTCTTGATAAGTATGCACAGTACACCTGACAGAAAGACTGGATTGTCCCCTCATGAGATTATCATGGGAAAGGCCATGAGTTTGCCAGCAGTGCCTGAAAATATGCTTGTGAACATTAGAGATGACTCAGTGCTGGATTATTGCAAAGGACTGTCTGATGTGATGCATTCTTTGTCTCATCAGGTTGGTGAAGCTACTGTACAGCCGCAGTAGGAACTGTGTAATGACCTATGTCCTGGCTCATGAGGAAAATGTGTTTGGAACCACATTGAAAAGGTCCTCACCAGGTGGTTCTGGTAACCACTATATCTGTGAAGTGTGCTGGTCTCCCGAACTATATACACGTGAGCCACACTCGCAAAGCTCCAGTTCCTAGATAGAACAGCACCTGTTACACAAGAGTCAGTTACAGTGAGTGAGAGGGATCAGGTTAGTCAAGCTGTTGGGACTCAACAATTGGCTGCTTCAGCAAGGTCTGATGGGGATTTGAGAGAGTCAACAACAGTGAATGGTACAGAAGGGTCAAGATGGAATCAGTTGACTCATGCTAGCTCAGATGCTGATGAAGGACAAATTGCTGTAAGTGATAGAGCAGTGCCAGGAGACGGTTGGTCTAAAGAAAAAAATGGAAACTGTGCCAGCTGTATAAGTGTCTTCGACTATTACTGAAGAAACTGAAGAGTTGAGTCTAAGTGATAGTGATGTTGAGAGGTGAGTAAACAGAAGGTCAAAGAGAAAAAGAGTGCCAAGCCAAAAGTACTCAGCACCTGAATGGACATGTTTTGCTACCAATGACTGGGAGCAGCAGTTTGTCACCTTTTGTGCTAACAATTCAAATCCAGTTAAATATTCTTGAGATTGGAATTGCGTTGAAGCTGAAACTTGAAATCTCATTGCCCCTTGATGAAGAAAGATATTACGTTTTGGAAGTGATCATCAGTGATTGTGAACTGTGCCTTTATTTGAGATATCTGAAGTTTTAGTAGACGTTTTTGAACTTGTGCTAGTAGAGAAAACCCTTAAAGAACTTTCTAGAAGATAAATTAACTTTATGAGTAATTGCATTTTTAAAAAGAGACTATTTTTTATTTTGACTTTTCTCACAAATAAAATGGATTGAAAAAAGACATTTATACATTAAAGCATTTTGAATTTTGAATTTTTGAATTCAGACTTTTGGTCTCACATTTGGGAACTCATGAAGTTGAATCAAAATAAATACATATGTACAGGTTTAGCCGTAGTGATAGTTATTATGATTATATTAACGTTCATTGGATTGAGTTTTCCCATAGCAAATTATTTAGAAAGGATTGCACCCATACTTGCCCTGAATTTAGTAAATTCCCCTGCATATCAGAATCTACTTTATAATGATGAGAAGTACTTACACACTGATGGTTCAAGAGGTGATTTATAAAAATATATTTACTAGAAACTGCTTTAAGAATACGTTGACACCACAGAAGCTAGGGACTGTTACTTGTGCACACAGTTGCCGTCATCGGTAAGTCAGGGAATCATGTATCATAGTTTGCCATTTCCTACGGAATTTCTGGTAGTTTGCTATTAACTCTAATTTATGAACTAGCGTATTACCAAACTTCTATTTTAATTATGAATTGGTGTTTTCAACAGTCCCCATTATGAAACATTTGAGTAACATTGCAAAAACAAACAATATTCACACTGTGGGAGGATTGTTTGAGTCTACGTTGACATTTGGTACAGTATGTGCACACATGAACAATTTGACCTGCATTCTTAGCGTAGTAGAAAAGGAGTTCATTAGACAAGTTGAGTGAAGAACAGCAATGAAAGAAAAGATAGAAAAAGGAGTGGTTTTACATAATTGGGAGAAAGATGTAAAACACTCAGTAGCTGGAAATCAAGGATTCCTGGCTATAGATTGGCAACATGTAGGGAGGTTATGTGTATATAGACCTAAATCAAAGGCTGACATACATTTTGTAGGGACTGGTGAATGTAGACATGTATTTTTGTTTAAGAGTGGCTGCACTTTTATTTTAAGTGGCCAAAACCCCGCCATACCAAGAGTTTACTTAATATGTGAAAAAAACTGCCTATTACAAGCTGCTGAAAGGCTGGTCTGATACTACCTAGGAGTAGTTTTTCCAAAGATTTATCATGTGGACTATTCCAGTGATCCAGTATGGAGTGAGAAATCAAGCTCCACAGCCAAAAGAGGAGCTAGTGCTTCAGAGATTGTAGGACATTTTTGGTGCCATGATTCCATCAGTAGGTGTTATCTTGAATGATATCAAGATTAGAAAGCTGTCAATAATAGTAGTTATCTACAGACACTGCAGGAGCCATATTACTAATGGACACAGAAATGCTTGCTGTGAGATCAATGGTTTTATAAAATGGCCTTGCGTTAGACATACTCCTTGCAAAAGAAGGTGAAGTTTGCAACATGTTACATGCGCAACAATGCTGCACTTACACCTGACAATACTAAGGAGATAAGAAAGTTAATTTCACACATGACTGACTTGAAGTAGGATCTCAAAGGATTAACAAGAAATGGCACATGGGAAGCGATAGGTAGTGGTTTTTCAGCCATTTGAAAGTGGTTTGGGAATCTAGGAAGAGGTATCGTGGGAACCGCTTTGAGACCTCTATTGATCAGGGTTCTGTGTGCCCTAGTTGCACTTGGATTTTACAAGTTACACGAGGGGCTGAAAGAGAAAAGAGCAAAAAGTAGACAGAGAAGAGAAGAGATAGAAATGGAGACTAGAAGGAGCCTGTATTATAGTAACATCAAGCAGTTAGAGGATTGCAGAAAACCTTACCTGAAATAAACCTTTGACATTTTGAGCTGTCTCATTGTAAATGAGAGATAAAGTACTTTGTGATGGCTTAATTCGCCATCAAAGGGGAACTGATGTAGTCTAACCTTTGGTGGTGTCCCTCATGTCACAAAAGTAATCAATATGTGACAGTTTATGCCTTATGTTAATCAAAGCACTAACGGTGTAAATGGAAAAACTACACTGACACATTTTATTAATGTGCATTAGTTTACACTGTAGATTTCGACATGGTGGTATTTGACTTAAAATAAATGTTAGATGGACTAAACTGATATTATGCTGTAATGTAGAATCTAGACTAATAGGATGTATTAAAACAATATTGAATTTCTAATGATAGATGATTTAAAATTGCGTGCAAAAATGAAAGAAATGTACTAACCCATTATCCTTTTTTAAATGAATTAACAACGTTTTCCTATTTAAAGTGAATGTAACACACATATTAATGAAGTATTATTAATGTTGAGTTCATACGTTTGCATATTACATGTGTTTTATTAAAATGCATTAATTGAATATATTGCTGTAGTTCTCTTGCGTTAGCCTGAGTAAGGCCTGATAAAGTTTGTATTTCATGATTGTGCAGGGAATGCTGACTCATTTCTTAATGTGAGCTTTCTTTCAGATTTCGTTCCCATGGGCAGACTAGCTTTTGGTAATAGGCCCATATTGTTATAGAGAGAATGTGTAACAGTGTCTTTGGGTATGGAACATCGTGGAACATTGACTGCCATTGTATACAATTATTTCTAACTTGTGTGGAGTCATACAGATGGATGATGTTCCCATGACAGACCTGAAAAAAGATGTGAACGTTTCAGTCTGGAGTCCTGTGATCGATTTCCATTGGATGATGCACGCTCAATTTAAATTGGACTGATATCTTTGGCAAATCAGAAAGCTTTATGATCTTTGATATATCAATGACCAGTTGGACTTTGGTCAAATGGTTTGCAGATTCCTCTTGACCAGATGCTATCAGATCCCCCCGCAGATTCAGTTGCCAGAAGATGAGTTTTTGATTCCTGAATGCTGTGTCACTTGGAGAAGTATCTTCCTCTCTGCTTTGCCCCTTTGAAATGCCCTATTGAGACCTAGAAATGTTTCTCCCTAAACTTTGCTGAAGACTCTTGATCGAGCTTCTGACAAGCTGACGCTTTCCCTTTTTACCTATTTTTTGTTCACCTTAGTCAGTAGCTTGCAAGCCCAGATTATTTTTTCCCAATTATTTTTGCCCACTTTGTATTTTTTGTCTTTAGCCTGCAAGTATTCCGTCCCACACATGTATTTCCCTGATTTGGCAACTGTAGGGGTTTCCCTGTGCTCAGCTAAGTTATGACTCTGCTAAATTGAATTGAATGATGATTGCTCAACCTGAGTAAACCTTCATTTATGTATCACAGATATTTTTTTCATGAAATGTACTATTGTTCTTGAATGTTTAGTTTTGTTAATGTTAGTTTGCCAGAACCTATTTTGTCGCCATGGGCAACCATTGGTTATTATGTATCTTTATAATCTGGTTTTGCGAATTGTCGACATGAGTCTGATCTTGAGTTTGTAATAAATCACTTAACTCTTTTCCTGAATGGAGTTTTCCTTTTGTGGCCACATTGGTCATGATTTGTAACTTAATTATGTTTGTTTTGAAATTGTGTTAATGGTACTACCACACCCTGTTGCAGGGTCCAAAGATTCATCAACCTCGAAGGGCAATGATTCCTTCAAAGGATGAAAATGCACCAGCAGAAGTAAAGGATTGTCACTCACAAAGAGGAAGACAATAATATTGATAAGGTGTATTGTCATAAGCTGTCTTGAACATGTATTTGTGATTGCAATCCACTCCCCAAACCTCCAAGGTATTATTGAGGCTAATCACATGATATATGATTTTAAAAAACCTATTCAGCTATGTCTCTCATGGTGCGAGCCTGAGTCTTGACTCCATATTTTAAAACCAAACGTTTAAGAGCTGGCTGGTGTAATGGGGTTTTCCCACAATTATGTCTTTAATACATGGTTAAAAATGGACAGGGTTATTGATGTTAAAGTCTTATCTTTGCAAGCTACACTTGTCCTTGGTTGTTGTAAAATGTGTAACCCTTAATGACATGTCGAAATGTGTATGAATCTGTGTTTAAGGAACACCCTTGACACTGACAATTCTTGACTATAATGGAACCACTGATAATTGAATTACCTGATTTCAATGTGAGAAAACATACCTTGTGATATAAAGATAGATGAAGACTCTGTAACATCCCCTTGGTGAGATCATGTTACCAAGATACTACATTTATTCTGATTTATTTATGTTTAATTTGAGAAGGAACCCCATTGGAGTAGAGTGTATATATTATTTAGAATATACAACCTACGGATCTTGTGAATAATGATTTCTCAAAGTGTGTTGTGCTGTAAATGATGATCATGTTACCTTTTTGGAGGCGGAAGGCTCATGTACCCTTTATTTATTCTTCTTTGATCCAGAAGAACTACGTATGGAGCATTAAGCACAGGGGAAATAACATTCAACATACATTGCTTAATTTGTAAAAACAAAATGCATAAAAGGACATACATGTGCAAGGGCACACAGTTTTTCTTACTAGTGCTGCCGAATGGCTGACTCTTTATCTCACACTTTTTTATTTATGATTTGCCCTCATCACTTTTTCCTATCTTTCTCTTACTATGTCTTTCTCTATTTCTATCTGTTGCTTAAGATCAAAGTCTAATGTTGAAACATAAGCCCCAGTCCCAAAAGTGACTGCCAGTACCGATCACCGGATAAACACTTGCACAAGTTTAGCACCGAATATGGCCATTCAATTTGGAAGGTGTGCTTGACGCTATAAACTATTTTCTGAGTTTTTATGGTATTACAGTGGTGTAAGGGTTTACATTGCCAGGCTAGGTTTTACATTACAAGGTAAAGAAAATTGTTGCTGTTAAGGAAGAGTAAAAAAAGGTTAATAAGTAGAAAGAAATCCTGATTGAGTCAGGTAAGTATCAAGGATGAAAGGTAAAAGGGTACAATAAACCTGTTTTGCTGTCCCTAAATAACAAAAGGATAACTTCCAAGAACTCTGAGACTTTTACAGTAATTTCCTAAATAAAAACCCAATAATATTGGGAACAATAATGGAATTAAAAGGAACCAGAGATTAAGCTTGCTGAAATTAACTACACGACTATTGATAAATGAAACAAAAGTACACTAAGAACCTGCATAGCACTTTTCCAAAGAGGAGAATAACCAAGTTTTCTTTTAGTTTTCCCATTATCTTTATTATTTTAAATGATAACAAGCTATTGTTGTAAGTGAAATTGTTGACCAGGACCAAATTCTAGGGATAAACTGACTTGACACTACTTATGTTGGATAAGAAATAGATGTTTTCCCTTTGTCTTAGTCGAAGAAGACTCATCAGACCACTAAGGGGCAGTACTACGAATTACTGGCCGCAAAAAAATGGTAAAAAGTTGTAGCAAGTAAAGAATTTTACCAACTGGCGGGTAAAATTGGCGGGTCATCATCCGGGCAATTTAATGAAGATTAATGAGGGAAGCTGCAAATTGTGACTCGTTCTTATTGATGGCCATCACACGGATGGTTGCTGTCTAGAGTCAGCAGACCACCATATCTGTGACTGCCTTATAATAAAGATTTTTTTTTTCCAATTGCAGCCGATGTTCCCTTAAACAAAACAGTGCTGTATTTAAATAAAAAGTTTACTTTTCTTATGTGTGTTTGGCAGTGGTCTCCTGGTGTAGTGGTGTAGTTTCCAACTTTGAGCCTTTGTCCAAAATGAATTTCAAAAGAAAGTGTGCAAAGACAAGCACTCATGCCTCTACATGGAGTCCCGCTTGCTATTTGCCATTGCTGACCACATTGGAGAGGATTTTTCCGTTGGACAGTTCTTCTATAGAACTTAGCCTCATGAGTGTATTGATTCACAGTCCAACAGAGCATCTGATGAAAGGCATTTGCTCATGATACATCAAAGCTGTGTACATCAAAGCTGTATACTGCTGGTGGTTGCTTCTTCTAACTCGCTATAAAGACACTTGTATATGTTGGCCTGACAGATTTGTGTCTGGATTACTGAACAAGCATTGTGGTAGCACATCCCATCAGAGGCAAAGAGCCAATGTTTAGTCCATTGAAATGGCATTGTATAGTGCCTTAACTAATTTGCACCACTTTGGAAGCTGCAAATGGCAAATGACATTGTCAATCAAAACAGACTTACAAACCTGCTCCACTTGTCAGCTGTACTGCAGTCATTATGTTCTGTCACAGAAGTTTTCCAGATTTCCCTTTAAGTGGGGTATCCTTTAAGTAGGCTAGTTTGAGGAATTCATTGGAGCTGAAGAGTAACACATGTGGCAGTAGGATTGGTACAGAAGGAAGATATGCTGCAGTGGTTGTATGAAAAAGTGATAAAAGTGAGTCTGAGATGTACTTTAGTGTTTATTGCCTTGTAGGTGGGATTACTTTCACCTGCTCCATAATCTTCATTACTATTTGGTGGCAGTCATTTGGATTTCTCCCTAGCTTTTTATATCTACATACTACAAAACCAGCTAGAAGGGCAACATAAAACTGTGTGCATTAGCACCAAATGCCTTGTTATGTTTGCCAGTGGCTGAAGCTTTTGCAAATATTCCAACACTCCCTTTTGTTGTTTTAATGTCAGACCTAAATCTGATGGATATGCCCAGGTGTGGTTTAGCTGTGCCATAAGATTAAAGTTGCCCCCCACTAATGAGGCACCTAAAGGAACATGGTCTGTGGTTGCTTTGTTTCCTATTCAGGGGGTCATAATCTGGCAGTTTGAGCTATGCAGCTTTCCCAAGACTGATTTGATTGCAGTTTTCCCCTGAATGGAGTGGTGAAGTGGGCAACACCACAATGGAATGGAATGTAGTCAGTGTGATTGCATGTAGCTAAGACCTTTGCAAGCTTTGCCCTTATCACTTTTTTGGTTTTTAAGCATTTCTAGGTCCCCAGACTTGTATAGCGAAATGTGAATTTGAGAAGAATGGTGAGGTTCCTGAAACCACACATTGCCATTCCCTTGGATCAGACAATTGGACAAAAGATGGAGAGCAGTCACTTGGACATTAGAGGGGTCATATATTGTGGTTCAAACGAGACATAGGGAAACCTAATGTTCTAAAAATGACCACTCTTCCTCAGAACATGGGAAAAAGGGATAAGAACAGAGATCTATGAGAGGACAATCACATGGGAAGAGGGCCAGACTGCAGAAACCAATACATATCCACAGACATACATGCTCTCTCTCTCTCTTTTTTCTCTTTTCCTCTTTTTCTCTCTCTTTAAGTACCCCTCCTGTATCTGCATGGTAAGTAAAGATAGGGGTTTATTATAACCATTACTGGCAAATTCAATATTTCTCACATTAGCAGGAAAGTGTCAACCTATTGGCTTTACAAGTGCTTGATGCTCCACATTTTTTTATCCTCATCCATGTTGGAATGGTAAAGAAAACAAAGTCAAAATGTAACTACCATTCTATGGTGGCCACCGTGTCACATTTGTTTAGCAATACATACAAGAACTTGCTTTGTGACGAGTGGTGCTTGTCTTGTCTTTTTTTTACGTCAATGTCCAACATGGCCGATGGTCATGTCTTAAAGGTACACATAAAATAGAGTGCATAGATTATGTAAAGGGGCAGTGAAGGGGCATGTGCCATGCCTTCAGAAATAAAAAACATAAACATAAAAAAATAGTGCAGGAAAGCAATGGGTAGTGGAGCACTAATATGAGTGTACAGGGCGTTTAAAAATATAAAGAGAGTGCAGGTCATATATATATATATATATATATATATGAATGTGTGTGTGCGTGTATATATATATAAATATATATATATATATATATATATATATATATATATATATATTTATATATATATATATGTATATATGTACACATATATATATGTGTGTGTGTGTGTGTAGGAAAGTCCACCTTTTTGCCCTGGTCACCCCCAAGTTTTTGGGACAGATACTGGTAGTTATTGCCTCTTGACTGTGCCCCCTGGGCACTGCTATCCAGTCCCAAGGCCGGTGCTCTGTGTAAAATGGATTATTATAATTGGCTGTATCAACCTACCTATAAGTCCCTAGTATATGGTAGGGCGTGTAGGTTTAGGGACCCCAGCATAGGTAGTGCATCCATTGGTGCACTGCTGAGATGCCCATTGTCATTTTAAAGGCAGGCCTGCCATGCTGGCTGCTTTTAAGTTAAAGTTAACCCCAAACTCGACTTTGGAATTAAAAGTACTTCCAAAGTTTTAAGCCACCTTATTTTACATATGTCACCCCTAAGGTGTGCCATAGGTGCCCCCAGGGTTGGGTACAGTGTAACTGTAAGTAGTGACCTTAAAAATATGTTTTATAAGCCCTGGTGAGGGAAAAATAGCTACATTTGTTTCTCCCCATTGTAGTGAATGGGCTCCATAGGCTAACATGTGGGAGACTTTATTTTAAAATATTAAAGTCTTATTTTCCATAGGAAGGCGCTAAATACTGCATATTTAGTACCAACTTCAAAGTTATAAAAAATTGCACAGCTTGCCACTGTTGGATTTAACATAACTTGCACCTAGAAAGAGTTTTATAACTCTTTCTAAAAATACCAGTTTTAGCTCTGTAGTGCCCTTCTCTGATTGACCAGCCTCTGGCAGCCTAGGCAGGCTGCCTTGTTGAGGTCTGAACTGGCCTGGGCTGAACACAAAGGAAATGCCTGGGGGAGGAGAATTGCCTTAGCAGATGGCAAAACAGGATGGGGGGAGCAGCCAAACTGTACTTTAAAGGAGGGAAGGACATTTGGTCCAGCAAGTGGACCTCCCCCATTTCCTGCAAACCCAGACAGCCAGGTGCCCCCTGATTAGATTAAGAGAGGGCTGGAGAGAGGTGTGCCAATGGAAACTTAGCCACACCAGTGGGTGGGTTCAGCCAAACCTAACCTCTGAGATTGAATTTTTGCCATCGTGAATTTTTGGAGAACGTTGCTCTCTGGGATTGATTTTTGCCACACTTCCCGGAAGCGGTCGCTCAAGAGGGTGGTGGCCTGCACGTGATTGGGCAACGGTCCTCCCCTACTTTCCACCCCCATGAGCAAGGATAAAACTGGCAGAGCTGCACCCCACCTCAGATCCCTACAAGGAACAAGACAAACAAGAAGAAGGACTGCCCTCCTGGACCCCTGACCTGCACCTGGACATTGCACTCTGAAGGACTGCACCAGCTGTACAGCACACCTAGGCTTTACCACTAAAAGGACTTTGCCTGAATTCAACTGCTTCAAAAAGGGACTCCCTGTTTGCTACAGGTTGGAAATATCTGTCTAGAGTCCCCTGCATCAAGCCCTGAAGAAACTGGCCAGTGGTCATTTTTATATTCTAGCCAGGTGCATTCTGGGAGTTGGAGTCCTAACCCTCAAGGGCAACTCAGATCTTCTGGCACATTGGGGTGAGTTGTGGAATCTTAAAGACCTTTAAGGACCTTGTGGAAGAAGATCCGCAAAGTTGGGGAAGTTTGGAGCAACTTTGAAAAAAAGCTCCATAAGTGGACCGACCTGACATTGTGAGTCAAGCTGGGTTATGTCGACTGCGACCCGGCCCGACTTGCAGGTTTGTCCCGCTGAAAAGCTCCAGAGACCCACACTTCCAGGATTTCACCAGGGGCTTGTGGAAAGGCAATCCGATGACATTGACTCAAAATCGGCTTGCTGTGGAGGGTTGTCCAACGTCGGAGAGACAAAGCTCCAAAAAGGTGTCTAAGTCCAAACTTAAAAAGTTGACCAAGGCTTCCCATGCAGTGTATCCGAGGAGGGCTCCAAGGAGGTCGGCTTCAATTTCAAGTTCGTCCCGGACAAAGATTCCCATCATGAAAAATTGTTTTAAGTCCAAACATAGAATTCTTCACCAAGGTGACTTTGTCCCGGTGAAGAAAATCTTCAAGAAAAAGACTAAGGTGGTCTTTATGAGTCTGGCGATGTTGGACCACCCCACCGGCGCTGGAGGTGCGACCGCCAACAGGGTGGCTGTCTGGACCACCGTAATATAAGTCAGGTAGAAAAGTGTGAGCAGAGCAGCCACTTCACTGCTGCTACAGCCAGAGTGTGAGAGCCGCTGCCAATGGCAGGGGCCATCTTCAGGCCGGCGGAAAGGTCCTTCCCGCCCACCATAATACGAAACACCACACTGCCAAAATTTCCAGGGCGGAATCACCACCACACAAAGCCTGGCGGAAGTGAGACATACATAAGGAAACACTCACCGTAGGGACACAGACGACGCCGAGGCCGACATGGAGCGTGAACTGGAGCTGATCCTTGTGACATTCCTCCACGACCGTGACTGCCGATGAAGATGACAACAGTGAGTACAGCCGTCTAGCACACAGGAGAGGGAAGGGGATATTACACACCCAGACGCCACATGCATCACACACACACACACTACCACACCCACACACATGCACACCGACACCCTTACACACACACACCCTCACCACCAACACCCCAACGCACTGCCCCCCCAAACTGGGTACACAATCTGGACAGGTAGTTACTTACCTGACACATTCACAGCAAGAAAATGCAAAGCACATACCTGTGTTCACGACCCACTCACATTAAAACACAGGACTACGGAAGGACATTGCACCAACATGCCTGTTGGCCAGATATATTAACCCAGAAACTGGAGGCAGAAAAATAAGGGCAGACAAGGCCATGGGCCGGTCCATACACATCGTGCCGTTGGGCCCACAAGGCCCCCACTTAACTCCTACCAAGACCATGGCCTCCACAGGGAAGGGGCAACAATGGGGCAGCCAGGCACCTCAGGGTGCAGGGGTAGGAGGTGGTGGGGTGGGGACTCAGGCTTGGGAGCGGGATTCCCTGGCTCAGAATTTGGAGTGGGTGGGGGTTTGGACTTGCCCTGGGAAGAAGTGGGAGTGGGCTTGGACTGTGGCAGTGGGAGTGAGATCAGGCCTCCTACATGTCCTTTTCTTTCCTGGGGAAGGGGCACAGGACTGTGAAGGGCTGACTGGGGAGGATACTGATGAGGGATGAAGTGGATTTGGTGAGGGCAAGGCAGTGTTTAAGGACAAGACGGGGTGGGCCAGTGGGTTTGAAAAGGTTGACACGGGAAAGGAAAAGCTTCTTAGGTGCACGTGGAGGGGTTTCGGAGAAAGGTTTGGGAGTGGAGGTAAACAGAGTGGAAGTATCTGGTGTAGGCGGGCTGTCAGTTGATTCAGGTGAGTGGATGTGTGGATATGTTTGAGTGTACTGGGAGGGGGCGGAAATAGTGGGAGTAAACAGACAGCTAGTCTAGATGGATGTTGTGCATGTGTCTGCAGGTCTGGTGAGTGTGCTGCAAGTGTCTGTGAAAGTTGTTGTGACGACTGCGGGTGTGGTGTCTGGGGTGCATGAGTGGATGTCAGCAGTTGTGGTGACTGTGAGAATGGTGGCTGGAGAAGTGACTGAGGGTGCAGAGAATGTGGGTGTGCATTGTGAGGTTACAGACAGGGAGGAGGGGTTGGTTGACACAATGGGGGAAGTGGCTGTTGTGGTGTGTGCAATTGGATGTTGGGTTTGTGCCTGCTTGTGGTAGGACATGTGGTGCTTGTATTCCTCTTTGATTTTCTTGTGTGCTGGCTTGGGTGCATGCTTGTCTGTATGTGTGCTTGGGATGGGTGCAGGGAGTGGGGCAGTGGAAGGGGCAGAGGAGGTGGGAGGAGGGACAGAAGAATCAGGGACACTGGCTGCTGTCAAAGAGGAGGCCAGAGCCTGAAACGATCACTGTAGGCCAGAAATTGCACTGTGAATGCCTTCCAGGTATGCATTGCACTGCTGCATCTAGGATGCCAGGCCCTGGATGGCATTCACAATGGTTTTCTGCCCTACAGAGATGGTTCTCAGGAGGTCAATAGCCTCCTCATTGAGGGCAGCAGGACCGACTGGGGCAGGGGCAGAGGTGCCTGCGGTGAAGGAGACGCCCTCCCTCCTGGGTGGGCAGGCACGGGCAACTCGGGAGTAGCTATTGGGAGGGCGGTGCTGGGACGGGAGGTGGCGGAAGATCTTGTAAATCCAGTGTTTCCAGCAGTGTCCACCACGGCGCTGCCATCAGAGGAGCAGTCAGAGTCACTACCTGCAGTGGTAGTTGCCTCCCCTGTGGTGCTCTCCTCGCCCTCCATCCCACTGGTCCCCTCGGCATCGGTGGTCTCTGCCACCTGGGTCCCGTGGGCAGCAGCATCCCCACTCGCCGGTGTCTCTGCTCCTTCGGCAGATGACGCTAATGCACACATGAACACAAGAACACAAAGGGGGGTAGGAAAAAAGAAGCATGTAGGCTGTCAATACCTGTTGGCACAAATGCACTCCCACCCGTCCCAGACACTATTCCCAACATCACCCACTACATCGAGGTAGGTACCTCTGAGTGGTGCTCTAGCTCCCACAATACACTCACCTACCTACATTTCACTGCCCAACTACATCGCCATCCATTCTGTACATTTCCAAATAGGTTGAGTTTGAACAAGGGAGAGGGATGCTGTCCCACCACAATGTGTCCTCTCACTGGGGACATTCATCAGACCCACTAGGCCACCCATGGGACCTGTGACATGGCAAAATACCCACCCCTTCTAAGCAGAATTCACAATCCCAATTAAGGAAAGGGGGACACCTGCCTGGACATACCTTAGTACCCCCCAGCCACTAATTGCCAACCACCTTTCTGGACCCAACTATACTTCACAATAAACAGCGTTGACAGTAGTGGTACTCACCCCTTTGTGGCTGCTGTGTTGCCTTCAAGCACCCATCCAACTCAAGATTGGCCACCGCCAGAATGTGGGCCATTAGTCATGGTCTGATGGGCATCCCTTCCTTGTTGGGAGGCCGTCCCCAACTGGGCCTCTGCGGTCTTCCGTGCCCAGCGTGTCAGGTCCTTCCACCACTTCCTGCAGTGGGTGCTCCGCCGGCTGTATACCCCCAGGGTCCGCACTTCTGATAGCCACTAACCTGCATGTAACACACAGAGGAAAAAGTAGCTGTGAGTGGAGGTGCACCATTAACACATGGGACACAACAACACCTGCTAATTTTCCATTCAAACTTACTGTCATCCATGAGCCTACACACATACGCCCTGGCACACTGCACCTTTCCATGCCCACATTCTCCAGTCACTCGCCCAACCCTCCCATGCATTGGCACAAGTTCCTAGGACCCATGAATACCACTCACCTGGTCCTCTGGTCGCCCATACAGCTTTGCGTACAAGGGTAGGACCCTGTCCACCAGCTTCTCCAACTCCAACGATGAGAAGGCTGGGGCCCGTTCCCCTGTAGCCCACACCATTTCTAAGACCAGAGTCAGGACACAGCAGCACACACAGTGAAGTAGTGGCCTTTTTTGAGGTGCAGGAGTCAAGTTGCATAGGCAAACTAAAATGGCGGTGTAGACTGCGGCGGTGTGCACCGTCACTGCCAACGGTGATCTTGATTGGCCCCTGTTACCCATAGACAACAATGTTATCCAATGAGCATACGCACTGCGGTGAACACCGCCTACCGCCATGAAGACATATGGCAGCGGTATCATGTCACTTCCTACTCTCCACAACCTGTATGACTGGAGGCTGCCATTTTATGTACAAAACGTTTACCCGAACAGGACAGGGGCAGTGTATATGGCGTCATTTCGTCTACCGACATGGAGCTAGAGGTGACATGACAAATACCTATACCCATATCATGGTTGCAAGTACGCCTACACTGTTGAATGTCCCATCCACAGCAATCACGACACATTGCCCATTCTGAGTTAGATCCTGCTTCGTGACTGTTACTGTGTAGTGTGCGGAATACAAATGGAATGGATGTGAGAGGTGAATGTAGAGTAATCAGTCCTACACAATCTACCTTTTACCCCCACATAGCTTCTGACTAATGTGGAAAGGGAGGGCTCCATCTGTCTACAGACCCCTAGTTGATATGCCTACCATGGAGGAGTGCCACATCATCATCACTTATCGCCCGAACCGTAACACAATCCGTGAGCTGTGTGACCAATTGGAGCCTGAACTCAAGCCTGCAATTAGAAACCCCTTTGCCATCCCTCCAACACTGCAGTTACTATAAGTCCTACATTTCTTAGCAACTGGGTCATTTCAGGTGACAGTGGGCATGCCATCCAGTGTGTCACAGCCAATGTTCAGCAACATCCTTACAAAATTCCTGCATGGATTCATACGACACATGTAGAGCTACATCTAGTTTCACCAAAGCCCTTATCTCACTACTGTGAAATCAGATTTTTATGCCATTGCCAACATACCACATCTGATTGGTGCCATATATGGCACCCACATATCCATAATTCCCCCCCGCCCCCGAACCAATGAACAGGTGTATTTTATTTGAAAAAACTACCACTCACTGAATGTACAGTTGATCTGCCTTGCAGATCAATATATCTCACAGATGGCTGCACGATTGCCTGGATCTGTCCATGATGCCTACATACTGAGGAACAGCAGTGTGCCACACATGATGACACTACTAAAGGGGGAGAGAGCTTGGCTAATAGGTGGGTGTGTATGACACAGATCTGCAATGATACATGACTGTCACCTTGCTAGCATTGCAGCAAAGTGTGTTTTGAACTAACTTTTAGCCCTCTTCCCAGGTGATTCAGGAAATCCAAAAATGCAGTGGCTCCTGACACCTGTGAGAAATTCCAGGACAGATGCAGAACACTGGTACAATAATGTCCATGATTGCACAAGAAGGGTATCTGAGCGGACCATTGGGCTCCTGAAGGCCAGATTCCACTGCCTGCACATGTCTGGTGGATCACTGTACTATGCCCCTGACAAGGTGTGTCAGATTGTAGTGGCCTGCTGCTCTGAGGAAACATGCTCCACTACTGGAAGAGTAGGATGCTGCACTGCCACCCATGGCACCTCAGGGGATGGATGGCAGTGATGGAAAAGATGAGGAGGATGAGGTTGAATCTAGGAGCCAACTAATACAGCTCTACTTCCAATGAATCTCAGGTACATGTTGCAGTGGTATGTTAGCTAGATTGGGCTGGATGTCAGTGGCAGATGGTGACTGTACCTCCACAGTGCTGTATGGATAGGAGTATGTGTATGTGTGGAGGTCTAGAGGTCCACTTTTAGCCATCTGCAGAGTGTGAACAGAGTGCTCACAGTAGTTTTACACATCATCATTACCTGCATGACACTGTGGTGGCTTTATTTTCCACATACCTCTGACAGGGCTGGTGTCTGGAGCTCTTCAGGATATTCTTAATGGATGTGACACATGTGGTGGTGCAAGGGCTGATAGTTGTTCTGGCAGGTTGGCATTCCTAGACACTATGGTGGGTGATGTAATGTTCTGTTTTCATCTGCCACTCTACATACATATCCCTGTAAATATGTGTTTTTACAAATGTCTGAGTAGTACATGCCTCACATTAGTTATATGTGCTACCTTTAACCTAGTTCCCTATGCTGTAATAGGGGTGGTGTATGTCTGGCAACAAATGTGGCAACAGTTGTATTGGTACAGTGCAGTTAAAAACATGTTGCATTTCTCTTGCTGACAGATGCTGCTATGGTGTCCTACCCCTGACATATGGCTACGTCGTGGATGTTGATGGGATGATTTTAACACTGCTGGAGTGTACCCTGTCACGTACTTACCATCCACCTCTCTGTACAATGTGTTCCTCCAAGATGTTTGTACTTAGGTTCATGTTTGATGATATCAGTTACATGTAAATCCAAAACATTGGTATGAAAAAAAATCAATATTTTGGTGTGATCAGGTACCGTTTATTGATGTTGTGCATTACAATAAGGATAGGAATGTGGAAGGGATTTGGCACATGGTGAATAAAATACTCTGTTACATTTCCACAAGCTATTGGTTGCACAAGGGCAGAATAGATGGGGCTAATGTGAAATGGGCAAATGTCAGTGGATAGTCAACAAGATGGCTCAGTGACACACAAGGGAGACAGTTCAGGCAGAGTCACTTCTTGGCGGTGGGCTTGGTCTTGGCTACTGAGTCACTGGGTTGTCTGGGTCTCCGGCCACGTTTGCGAAGGGGTTCCAGGGCTACAGGTGTAGTGGTGCTGGTGTCCTGTGAGTCCTCTGGCAGGGCCATCATTCCACTGGCTGCTGCAGATGTTGATGGCTGGGCTGTGTCCTGGGTAGTAGAATGGCCCTGCTGGTGGGTGGTGGACTTTGGCAAGATGTAAGGCAACCTCTGCAGCACCCCTGCAATGGATGCCATGGTAGCACTGAGTTGCTTCCATTGCTCCATGGCCTCCTGGTGGTGTGAAACCTGTAGCCTGTGGTTGTCCTACAAAGTGGCCAGGATCTGGCCCATCCTGTCCTGAGAATGGTGGTATGCCCCCAGGACCTCTGATATGGCCTCATGGGCATCTGCATCCCTCCTTGCCCCACCCAGCTGTGCCACTGACACCCTTGTACTGCACCTAGCCCCCTGGGCCTGTGTCCCTGTCACAGGTGGGCAAGTCCCACTTGTACTGGGGTCTTAATCGTCCTGCCTGGTGGTGGGTGGTGACTCCAATCCCTGTACAAGTGGGCAGACAGTCCGTGGCCTGGAGACACTGGTGTGGGGACGCTGGGCCACTGGTGATGGTGGTGGCTAAGTGGTAGTGGTGTCAGTGGTGTCCTGGGTGAGGCAGACAGCCCAGGGCTGTGGGATAGACCAGGGAATTCCTCTTGGTCCAGCCATGCTGTTGCACTCTCCTCACTGGGTCCTTCCTCTTCTCGTGGGGGACCTGCACTTCTTGCCATCTCAGGCCAGGTGTCATGGGCTGTGGTACGTGTGTGTCACATCAATGAGTATTTAGTTTCCTGCAATGTGTAATGACTTGTGGCTAGTGGGTGATGGTGCAGTGGCGGTGCTGTAGGGGGTTTGGCATTGACAGCAGTGTCCCAGAGTATTTTTTTAGTTTTCTATGTGTTTGTTTTGTAGTTTTTGCCATTGTCTCATTTCTCTTCTGTTTTCTGCCCCCTATGCTGTCATTGACATTTCCCTTGCAGCACTAGCCACCTGTTTGTTGTGCTTCTATTCCCAGTCACTTGCATGCAGGGGCACATCGGGATAGGTGTAATGAATTTTTGGATTGAGGCATTGGTGGTGCATTGTGGGGGATGTAGTGCAGCACACATTACATGCAGGGTTTGGTGTTTGTGCTCCCAGGGAGGTGTCGTGAGTTGGATGGGCTGTTGTGGGCATGCAGGGTTTCTGGGTACAGTTGAATTTGGGATGTTGGATGAGCATGGGATAGGGTGTTTAGTGGAAGTGATAGGAGTAGGGTGAGACATGCATTATAGGTGGATACATGGTATGGGAGATGATCTGACTTACCTGAGTCCAGTCCTCCAGTGAGTCAAGTGAGGCCCTCCGGGTGCAGGATAGCCAAGACCTTCTCCTCTCCGTCTGTGTATTCGGGAGGTGGTGGGGGGGCACTGCCAGTCTTCTCTACTGCAATTTGATGTCGTGATACGATGGTCGTTCCACCTCTTCCTGATGTTGTCCCTTGTGCGTGGATGGTTTCCTACTGCATTTGCCTTGTTGACAATCCTCTGCCATAGCTCCATCTTCTTGGCGATGGACGTCTGCTGTACCCGTGCCCCAAAACAGCTGTGGCTCGACCCTGAGTATTTCGTCCACCATGGTCCTTAGCTCCGTCAGTGAAGCGGGGTGCTTAGGAGCTGCCATGGTGTGTGTTGTGTGTGGTGTTGTAAGGGTGAGTTGGTGGGAGTGGTGTGGTGTGTGTGTGTACGTGAGGGTCCTGGTTGTGGGTGTGTGGTGGTTTTATATTTTGTGTTGTCCAGTGTGTGTGTGTGACTTGTGTAACAGGTTTGTAGAGTGTGTGCGTGGTGTTCGTGGCAATAGTTATGGTGCCATTGGCGTTGCAAAGGATTGTGGGATGTATGTGTATGTGTTTTATAGTGCTGTGTGGGGGTGTGTGGTGTGTGTATATGTGTCTCAGGTGTGCGCCTTTTGAAAAACCCAATGCATGGTGTTGTTCTTGGTGGGTGCCATCACTATCCGCAGCAGTCCGTACCGCCAATGGTCATCCACCGTTGAATGACCGTGGGGCTGATTTGTGATTCATATTATGGTGGGTGGGCTTTTTGTTGGTGCGGCGGTGAGAGGTTGCTCAGTCCTGCCTTTCCGCCGTTGTTGGCCCTGGAGGTGTGTGAAATGTAAGAACTTTTTGGTGGTTTCCCTTTTTGTTCTCATAATATGGCAGAATGCATTCCGCGGACCATGCAGGTCTTTGTATGGCCGCAAGCAGGGCTCCATAGCAGTCGGCCTCCAATTTTTTTGACTTCGCCCCGGTCAAGTGTGACCAGATGTCCAGATTGGCGCTTTTAGTTTCTATGCGCTAAAAACATTTACACCTTACAAATTCATATCTCTGGTTCCCTTTTTTAGATTTTTGTCATTTTAGTGTCATTTTAAAGATAAAAATATGATTTATTTTTATAAATTGGAGTTGGATTTTTATTGTGTTTTACTTATTTACTGTTTTGTGATTTTGAAATGCTTTACACACCTGTCTCCTACGTTAGGCCTAATTGCTCATCGCCAAGCTACCAAGGGTTGAGCTGGGATTAATTTATTGAGACGTAACTGGACCTAGTGGGAGTTAGTGGTCTATTGCTAAGTGTAGGTACTTACCTGCCCTTATCAATAATCCACTTTCCAATATATTTATATATATATATATATATATATATATATATATATATATATATATATATATATATATATATGTATTATATTATGTTATGTATTATATATATCTAAGGGCTGGAAAGGCCTGGAAACCATGAAGGACAGGGCAGTAGAGGGTGGGGTCTTGAAGACAGTATATTGCACAACACAGTTTCACTTGATATCCTCACTTCTGGGGTATCACAAGGACTTCAGGGGTTTTAATGTGAAAGTCAGTATTTACGGTCCATTGAAGAGGAAGCTGTGTTGTTTAGTTGCTGATGCTTCCCACTTTGCATTGGTTTACACGTATTTATCTGTCTTTGCACCTTTGTTTTCTCCCTTTCTGATCCACATAGTTAGGGGTTTTCTTTGTTTTCTTCGGTGGTACCCTGGTCTTTGTTCTTGGTTCCTTTGATTCCTGTTACAAATGTGGTTTCTGAACTTGTGACCTGACCTCCTTGTGGCATCCTGAGATTCTAGCATGGTATCCTAGCCTAGCAGGAGCTCATTACAACGCCATATATCATTATGAATGGTAGGCCTTGTTCTATCAGTCTGCAGAAGCTTTTGGTTGTACTGTGAAACCATAATCCTAGCTGTTGTATTGTGCTTACCTTTTAGTTGTCCTCAATCCTTTAAGGTTCCAGAGGTTCCCTGATAGAAGTCCTAAGAAGGCTCAATTGAAAGAAACGAACGCAGCTAGAAGGTAAATCCAGTCCTGGATTTCTCTTACCAGTTTTCCCTGTTTTTTCCCAGCTACTCTGATGGGCATATTTTCTACAGTATCTCTGTTCGGGGTTTTAGGGTGATCAGGGATTCTCAGCACGCCTGAGGTACCCATCTTTAGCTAAAGTGAAGGGAGGTGGCTTACAAGTTGGTGAAAATATAATACATCTAGGCCGCCATGACTTTGTGGTGAAAAAGATTCGACATAAAAAGGTGACCTGATCAAGCTCAAGTGCTCTGTATGGATTTAGAAGTCTCCGAGTCTCTAGATTCCTCCATCTATGTGGATATGATTGTTCTAGAGTTCTAGTTTTTCCACAGAGGAGTCTGAGGCTGGAGAACACGTTTTGGTCTATTTTGTTTTCTGTAAGACTGTCTTTCTGGGGAGTTCTCCGGCGCAGGGAATTAGGCATGCGAGAGATGGAAGTTTAACCTATTATCGTTTTACAGATTTTTTACAATAATGCTCTAAAATCCTCAGGAAGGAAAGCTATAGTGAAGGACAGTCAAAGAAAGGAAAGGCCGAATGAAAGAAATTGAAATAGATGATCGAAACCTACTACACTTTTTCGGTGGTGTAGTTCTCAATGTGCCCAGATCACCAAAACTAGAATGCGCTGTGTTCTTTTTCCAGCTATATCCACACAGTAAGAATTTTAAATCAACACTTTCAAACCAGGTTGATTCGACCATTATTCAGGTAAACTAAGCGCTTGGGTGGCACACTGAGGAGGAGGACGTGCTAGTACGCTGTCAGTCAGCCCGGGCGCTGCAACTCTGTCTGTTGCTGGGATTTGTTTTCTACAATGGGAGCATTCGGTGATAGGTCAGGAAGTCACTGCTCCTTGAATTGTCACCACGCACGTGCACTCGACAGAATAAACGCAGCACTTCTCTGCTGTGCTAAGTTCTCAAGAGTAGGGATGTGCACTGAGGTGGGAGGTCACTTTAGGCGGGCAGCTCTTCATTTGGCGCGCGCAAAGTGCAAGGTTCTTACAGTAAACGCCGAGCAATAGAGACGGGGGAGAGGTAAAGTGTCAGTGTCCACTCTGGTCGCCGTACCGCTGCCACTTGGCGCTCACAGTCTGCCTGCCTAAACACGCTATGCCCTAAGCTGAGCAGACACCTGCTATTCATAGCACAAGTGACACAGCAGAGAGACAGATGTCTTGCTGGGCATTGGGTAGGGTTGCGAACATTCATTTCTCTTAGGATAGAAAAAAACTAATGGCGCCAGCCCTGGTCCCTGCTGCCAGCTAAGCTTGCAGTGACCCATGTTAAACCGTCAGCCTCCAGATTCTTAGCCCAAAAATCTTTGTTTGATAGCAGCCTACTTTCTACGCTCGTTTTGTCTGTTGTCACGTTAGTCCCACTGCACAACACAAATACTTTCCAGGCCTCTGGCTAACTTCCCTTCGGAAGTTTTCCCTTTTGCGTCTTGTTATGAATGTCTCATTGACTAGAGTGAGTGTTTGAGTTGTATGCATTGCTTGTGTATACACTTTTGTTGAGCCAAGCACGGCCTCTTCAGTGAGCTTTGTGTAGGCACCTATTAAGACACTAAATGGCCTGGAGACATTCATTGGAGACGCGCAGACATAAGGATTGGAACAATACACGGATCAGCAGCTGCAAGGAGGTTGCATTGTGCCTCTAAACAATGGTAACGATTTCCAGACCCAAATACCAGCACTCAAAGCGCATTTCTGTGCAGCTAATCCAAAGGAAAATGTTTAAAAAGTGCACGCCAACCTTGCACCACTAGCATGGGGTTGCCATCTGAGATATGTCAGCTTATGAGGGGGTCCCGGCGCCATTCTTTCCAAAAGCCATGGTACCCAGGAGTGTTTTCCCAAACAATCCCAGCTGGCATGTCACGAAGTCTGAATTCATTTCGAGAGCTTTCTTTGCTGTTATGCGCTTGAAAGCGCAGAGGCAGGTTGCCATTCTCATGGCACAATTTGCATTGACTATTATCCCCTAAAGTCCCTCTAAACGGCTACATTGTCAGCTGCGGGCCTCGATTAGGGCTACTAGAAACCACGATTAGTGTGATCAAAGGGCGATCCAAGTACAAATTGCACTTTCCAAACAGTTATCAGACTGTGCGCCCTTTGGAGATATCTGCGTGGATCCGAGTGCTTAGCAAAAGGCAACTCGAATAGAACTTGTTTGCCAAGCGAGCCGCCTTTGCTTGGCGCATAGCTCTCTATAGAAGATTCTTCCATAAACAGCCCCTTATTAGGAGAGTAATGCAGAAATGAACTTTGAAGGGAGTCTAGCGTTTACACCGTGCAAAATTCCAGGAGCTTGGCGCAATTTGTCTTTGCCGCCATTTCCATGAAGCTGTTACGTGGTTGGTTGGTTGCTAAATGTTCTCTTCATCAGGTTGGTCACATAATTACGGTGCAAGCCATACTTCAATCCTAAAACGAATGGCATTAAGTGTTTCAGTGAAAGCCAGAAAACATACTGCTTACAGAAGGCATAGGCCCTCGTTACGGCCCTGGCGGTCGGTGATAAAGTGGCGGTAATACCGGCAAGAGGCTGGCAGTAAGTACCGCCAAATTATGACCATGGCAAAAAGATCTCCGAAAGACAGCCAAGGAAGTCAAAGTTCTGCCCACCATATCACAACAACACAATCCGCCACCTTTTCTGGGGCGGTACCAACAACAACAAAAGCCTGGCGGAAACTGAGCTCAGAAGGGAAAGAACTCACCATTGGAGAAACAGGGAAGAACCACGCCGCCATGGAACCTGAACTGCATGTAGTTCCGATGATATTCTAAGTTCTGCTCCACCACGAACACCAACGCAGGCAAAGACGACGACGGTGAGTGCAGCCGCCTAGCACACAAGGGAGGGGGGGAGGAAAAAGAGAGAGACACGCACAACACACACCCCATACACACTCCCCAATCACACAACCAGATGCACAAGAAAGCAAATTAATCCCCCTAAAGCGGTTGAATAATGCAAGGACAAAACAAATTTACCAAAGTGAGTGTAATAATAACAACACAGTAAAAAAATAATAAGTTAGCCAATGTAAGAGATATTTACAAATGTACAGAACAAGGGACACTGCCCAGTCCTCAGATCGCATGGGCCACATGGCCACAGGCCAAAGCCCAAGGCCCCACTTGTCACCTGCATCAGCATAGAGAGAACACTGCAGGGGCATCAGTTGGCAAATAGGCAGGCACCTCAGGGGGGAGGGGGGGCACCTCAGCCGGGAGCATAAACAAGACCACTGGTTCTGTTGGGGGCAACATGCCCCGTACTTGGTCATGGAGAGTGATAGGCCACAGTCTCTGGAGTGGGTGACTTGCCCACTGGTTCTGGAGGGGGCAACATGCCCTGTGCTTGGTCCTGGGGAGTGATAGGCCATAGTCTCTGGAGTGGGTGTCTTGCCTACTGGTTCTGGTCTTGCCCACTGGTTCTGGAGTCGACAGGCTGCAAAGTATCCCATGAAGGCAGGATTACATTGCGTCCACCGGCGGTGACGGCTGCACTGTGGTGGTGCTGGTGGTGGCGGGAGGCTCCTGCACATCCCCTGCACGCTCAGATGGATGCACTGAGGTGGTGGGAGGCTCCTGCACATCCCCTGCACCCTCGGATGGATGCACTGTGGTGGTGCGGGTGCTGGTGGAAGGCTCCTGCACATCCCCTGCACCCTCGGATGGATGTACTGTGGTGGTGCTGGTGGGAGGCTCCTGCACATCCCCTGCACCCTCGGATGGATGCACAACCATGATTGGTGGTGGGGGCTTTGTGACAGCTGCTGGTGCAAGCTCCTGGCACTTCTTGCCTGCTGGGGCAGACTTCTTGCCCTTTCAGGTGGCAGGTGCAGGTTCCTTGCCCTTCTTGCCTGCTGGGGCAGGCTCCTTGCCCTTCTTGCCTGCTAGGGCAGGCTCCTTGCCCTTTCGGGTGGAAGGTGCAGGACCCTTGCCCTTCTTTTCTGCCAGTGCCTGCTCCTTCCCCTTTAGGCTGGCTGGTGCAGGCTCCTTCCCCTTCAGTAAATGTGGCCTGGATTCCTTTCCACCACGAGTAGGTGCGGATGGAACTGGGCCCGTGGACTGTGTGGCTGAGCTGCTTGGCTGTGTTCGTGATACCCTGGCTATACGTGCAGGACGGGGAGGGGTAGGGAAGAGGTCAATGGTGGATAGGAAATGTTTCTTAGCAACATTGGGGCGGGAAGAGGGAGAAGGAATGGGAGTTGTTGGAGGTGTTTGTCGGCTGGATTTGAGTGCAGGTGCATGGGCTGTGTGCTGTTGTGAGGTGGATGGCTGTTGGGAGTCTGAGTGCTTTTGTTTTTGTACTTTAGGAGGGGGGACAGACATAGTGGGAGAGGACACAGGGAACGTGTCCATGGTTGTTGTGGTGGTGTCTGCCATTGAGGTGTGTGTTCTGCTTGGTGTGGTGATGATGCTGGTAGTGGATGATGATGTAGTGCATGCAGGTGTGAGTGTGGACGTGGCTGGGAGGGAGGTGGTGTAGGTGGAGGAGGAGGAGACGGTGGAAATAGTGGATGTTGTAGTGTCTGCAAATGAATGGTGTTTGTGTGAGTGCCTGTGGGATGAAGTGTGGTGCTTGTGTTTGCCTGTGCCATTCTTGTGTGCATGCTTGTCTGTATGTGTGCCTGGGGTGGGTTGGAGTTGAGGAAAATGGTACTGGGAAGTGGAAGTTGGAGGGGGGACGGTAGAAACAGGGACAATGGCTGCTATCAGAGAGGAGGCCAGAGCCTGAATCGATCTCTGTTGGGCTGCCAATCCAATGTGAATGCCCTCCAGGAATGCATTAGATTGTTGCCTCTGGGCAAACAGCCCCTGGCTGGCATTCACAATGGTTTACTGCCCTACAGAGATGGATCTCAGGAGGTCAATAGCCTCCTCACTCAGGGCAGCAGGGCTCACTGGGGCAGGCCCTGAGGTGCCTGGGGCGAAGGAGATGCCCACCCTCCTGGGTGAGCAGGCACAGGCAACTCAATGAGGGGCTGCTGGGAGGGCGGTGCTGGTACGGGGGTGGCGGCTGTACCTGTAGGTGGGGTGGTCATAGAAGTGTCCGCCACCTCCAGGGAGCTTCCATCAGAGGAGGTATCTGAGTCTGAAGTGTCCCCCCCAGTCTCCACTGAGGTGCTCCCCTTGTCCTCCTTCCTACTGGTGCCCTCAGCGTCAGTGGACTCTGCCTCCTGGGTCCTGTGGGATGCAGCTCCCTCCGTCGCCGGTGCCTCTGATCCTCCGCCAAATGATACTAATGCACATAAGGACACAATGACAAAACAAAAAGGGGGGGAGAGAGACAAAGGATGGACTGGGTCAATGGCTGCACCAACACCACCATTGGTGTACACAGCACCCTCACACACAGGGAACAGGCCTACTCACTATGCATTGCACCACCACTGATATCACTAGCCACCAAGGCATGAGGAGGGGCACACACCTCCAACTGCATCACACCTGTGACCCACGCAGCCCTGACCATTAGTGGATGCTTACAAGCTAGGTAGGCAGGATTATCCCTTCAGAACCCTAGCCACTACGCTGCTATGTCAGGCCTGGCCTATGGGCACCCACTAATACACATCCGCCACCCGGATACCACCCCACCAGGCGTAAGCTGTAATGATGGGCACCGTACTCACCCCCTTGGGCCTGCTGTGATGCCTTCAACTGCCCATCCAGTTCTGGATAGGCCACCGCCAGTATGCGGGCCATCAGGGGGGTCAGGGTTCGACGGACACCCCTTCCTCATTGGGAGGCCATCCCCAGCTGGGCCTCCGCTATCTTCCGTGCCCAGCATCTCAGGTCCTCCCACTGTTTGTGCCATTGGGTGCTCTGCCTGCAATAGACCCCCAAGGTCCGCACCTTCTTGGCAATGGCACGCCATATACCCTTCTTTTGATGGGCACTGACCTGCAGAGGCAATACACACAGGAAAATACCATTAGACAAACAATCCAGCCTGTTACACATAAGGCCCACCACACCCGTTCCCATCACTATTGGCACACACATAGCCCAGCACACAAGCTGTACACCGCAAAGAGGACATCCCCCCTTACATGAGGTCTTCACACACACAACTCCATGCATTCATGTCACATGCATCGTGCCCACAGTGTATTCACCTGTTGGTCTGGAGGCCCATACAGCAGTCCGTACTGGGGTAGGACTCCATCCACCAGTCTCTCCAACTCCTCCGAAGTGAAGACTGGGGCCCTTTCCCCGGTCACACAAGCCATGGTAGGTTCCAGACACAGGTCACAGGAGCACATGCAGTGTATGTCCTCTCCTATGGAAGGTCAGGTAGCAAGTGAGGAATCAGATAGAAAATGGCAGTCACATCCACGGCGTGGCATACCGTCACTGCCGGCGTAGATCACCATTGGCCTCTGTATTCCGAATATTAACCAATGAGAAGTGGCACAGCGGTTCCCGACCGCCTCCCGCCATGGCGCACAACGTCAGCGGAATTACCTCAATTCCACCTGTCCCTCCACACACGATAGGCAGACCACATTTAAGGGGGGGGTAGGCAGCCCTATGGATTCATGCTGCGTCACAGGAGAAACACGCACATACTGGACAATTCACACTGACTCATTACAAGTTTACAAATTGCAAACTGTTGTGGCTCCTGTTGTGGCTCCAATGTTCATTTTGGGACAGCCTCCTCACTCTTGTGTCCCTTAGATACCTACCGCTGTGGATGAACAGGAGATTGGAGACATACCCCTGTGTACAGACCACTGGTGGACTTGGCAACACTGTAGGCCAGGCACATTATCCTTTCCTACAGGGCCACAATCACAGAGCTGTGTGCCCAATTGGAGCCTGAGCTGGTATCTGCTATCTGTCACCCCACTGGGATCCCCTCTCTTGTGCAAGTGCTATCTGTACTCCATTTCCTGGCAACTGGTTCTTTCTAAGTGACAGTGGGCTTGGCAGCAGGAATGTCACAGCCAATGTTCTCAAACGTGCTGACAAGAGTGTTTTCTGCCCTGATGAAACACATGTGCAGCTACATTGTTTCCCCCCAGGTTGAGGATTTGGCCACAGTGAAGGCTGAGTTTAATACAATGGGACATATCCCCAACATAATTGAGACGATTGATGGAACACAATATTGCATTTGTTCCCCCTCCCCGGCAGAATGAACAGGTGTTCTGGAATCGTAAGAGTTTCCACTCCATGAATGTCCAGATGGTGTGGTTGGCGGACCAGTACATCTCCCACGTCAATGCTAAGTATCGTGGGTCAGTGCATGATGCCTTTGTCTTGAGGAATAGCAGCATCCCAAATGTGATGGCCCAACTACAGGGGCACTGGGTGTGGCTAATTGGTCCCCATCCAGTGTATGTTAGTGTATGCCTTTGGTGTTAACCTCATAGGATTGTGTGTGGCTAAATGTTGTCCCTCAATATTTGCAGGTGACTCTGGTTACCCAAACCTATCATGGCCGTTGACCCCTTTGAGGAATGCCAGGACAAGGGCAGGAGAACGTTATAATGAGGCACATGGGCGAACAAGAAGGATAATTGAAAGGACCTTTGGCCTTCTGAAGGCCAGGTTCTGGTGCCTCCATTTAACAGGAGAATCCCTGTGCTACTCACCCAAGAAGGTCTGCTAGATAGTAGTGGCATGCCCACGATGCACAACCTGGCCCTCAGACGACAGGTCCCTTTTCTGCAGGAGGAGACTGGAGATGTCCGTGTGGCAGCAGTAGACCCTGTGGACAGTGACAACGAGGAGGCAGAGGATGAGGACAACAGAACATCAGTTATTCGCAATACTTCCAATGACACACAGGTAGGACAGTGTAACTTTACATTTCAATGACTTTGAATGTAATCTGTGTGGTAATGGCATGCTGATATTTCCCACTTCTATGCCCACTTACTGTTCCCACTGCCAATTCATTTTGCAGATGTTGGTGAATTGACATATACTCCTGGTGTGATCACTACAGCCAGCTACAAGTCATTAATCTATGCTCATTCTATGTACAGTTAATTTTCAATGTTTGTACCTGTTTCAATGAATACATATATTTGATATACATGACACACTCCAAATGTTTTTTTTTTCAAAGGGTGTTTATTGAAGTGCTAACATATAGGGGGCAAGTGCAATGGGATGGGGTGATGCTGGAGGAAAGTCCAGGGTATTGTTCCACTCTGTTTGTAGCACAGGTGCATTGTCCAAGGGGACATAGGAAGGGGAGTAATGGCAGTTCAAAGTGGACAGGGTGACTGAGTGGGACACAAGGGGGACAGTCAGGAGAGTCTCATTTCCTGGTGGAGGTCTTGGCAAGTGTCTCTGGCTTCTGTCTGGATCGCAGGGAATGTTTGCGGGGTGTTTCACCTTCTGCAGGGGGAGGGGTGCTGGTGGCCTGGGAGTCCTGTGGTGGGGCCTCCTGGTCACTAGCGGCAGCGGAAGTAAAAGGCTGTTCAGATGTCTGGCTAGTGGCATTGGCCCACTGGTGTGAAACTGCCTTCTTCATAATGTTGGCCATGTCTGCCAGCTCCCCCACTATGGATATCAGGTTGATGTTGATGGCCTGCAAGTCCTCTGTTATCCCCTTGTACTGTCCCTTCTGCAGCCGCCTGTTCTCCTGCACGTCCAGGATCTGGCCCATCGTGTCCTGGTAATGTTGATAGGCTCCCAGGATCTCGGCGAGTGCCTCCTGGAAAGTCGGTTCCCTGGGCCTGTCCTCCCCCTGGTGCACAGCAGTCCTCCCCGTTTCCCGGATGGCCTGTGCCTTTGTCCCCTGAGCGGTGTGCCCACTGCCTCTGACCCCAGGTCCCTGATTGTTTTGGGGCGAGGTGTGGCCTGGGGTCCCTGTAAAGGTGGACACACTGCTGATTGACATGTCCTGGGGACAGAGGTGTGGGTACGCTGGGTGGGTGCTGTGGTGCTGTGGTGCTGTTTCCAGATGGGGAGGCTCGTGGTGGTGTGTGACTGGGCCTGGGTAACCAGCTGTCCAGTGGTCCCTGATGGGCCAGATAGGCCATCCAGATCCTGAAGACCAGAGTTGCTTTCATCACTGTGGGCCTCTTCAGTTGGGGGACTGGATAGTGCTGGCACCTCTTCTCCGCTGACATTGGCTGGGGGTACCTGTGGGAATGTAAATGATGTGTTATGGTTTATGTATCTGACATATTGTACATCCGTGGTTACCCCTCTATGGTTGGATTTGCCCTGCCAGCTTTCACTTGTGTATGTTAGTGTATGGTGGGATTGTTAGTTCTCTCTGCTATTCATGCTTTAGTGATGAGTGTCCATGCAGGGCTGTGAGGGATGTCCATGCATTGGTACAGAATGCAGGGCTTGGCATTGGGATGAGTGAGATGTGATGGTGGGGTGTGTGGGATGTAGTGGAGTGATGGGAGTGAGGGTGAGGCTGAGGGTTAGGGTATGTGATGGCATGCAGGTAGGGGGGTGATAATAGTAGAGAGTTGACTTACCAGAGTCCAGTCCTCCTTTGACTCCGGCCAGGCCCTCAGGATGCAGTATTGCCAAGACTTGCTCCTCCCATGCTGTGAGTTGTGTGGGTGGAAGGGGGGGGGGGGGGTCCACTGCCAGCTCTCAGAATAGGGAGCTGGTGTCTTGCTGCTATGGAACGTACCTTCCCACATAGGTCGTTCCACCTCTTCCTGATGTCATTCCTAGTTCTGGGGTCCTGTCCTACGGCGTTGACCCTGTCCACGATTCTCCACCATAGCTCCATCTTCCTGGCTATTGATATCTGCTGCACCTGTGCTCCAAATAGCTGTGGCTTTACCCTGACAATTTCTTCCACCATGACTCTTAGCTCCTCCTCTGTGAAACAAGGGTGTCTTTGTGGTGCCATGGGTGTTTTGTGAGGTGCATTGGTGAGGGTGTGTTGGGTAATGTGTTGGGGTGTGTGATGTGGAGTGTGTGAGTGGTGTATAGATGTGAGTAGTGTGTGGTTGTGCCAGTGGTCTTGGTGTCTCTCTGGTGGCAATGCTTTGTAGTCGTAAAGGGTTGTGTGTAATGTGGGTTTGTGTTTTATAGTATTGTGGGTGTGGTGTGTGTATGTGTGTCAGGTGTTTGTTGTTTGAATTGTCCAATGTGGTGTTGTTTTGTCTGTGGGTGTCCATTGTGAGCACGGCAGTATGTACCGCCAATGGTTTACTGCAATTGAATGTCCGCCATGATGATTTGTGGGTCATAATGTGTTGGCGTAACGGTGTGGGTTTTGATACCGCCACTTTATCACTGACCTTTGGGCTGGAGGATTTGTGTGTGTGGCTGAATTCTGTCGGATTGGTGTGTGTGTCATAATATGGTGAACAGATATCCCCGTAGTGGTAAGTTGGCAGCCTTCAGCATGGTCGGTAAGTGGGATTTACCGCCAGTGTCATAATGAGGGCCGTAGTGTAGACAATGCTGAGGTTGTAGCTGAGTAAGCCAAGCAATGCACGTTACTTTACGCATGTGAATAATTTACAATTTTGGCTATTGAAACACAACCCCTTGTGGCTAAAGTGTAATGGTCAGTCGTATACGTTTGGCATCCAAAATGTTGACATCTATTAACATTTGCCTATAACTGGTAAGGAAAATCGTGGAACTACATTTTTTTACCTGAACAGCTTTTGCTTTAGTAAAAATACTTTTAACATACAATACACACATGTTAACATCCTTAAAACCTCAAAATGGTTGTTGCACTCCTCACTTTCGGCACTATTAACCCCAGACCGATCCGACTTTCGGGCTATTTACACCTGCCAGATCAGAGTGTATTTTAGATTTTAGAGCCTGACACCAGTTTAGGATGTTCTTGCCCATGTATTTATGTATGTACCTTTGTAACTTGCATAGTGCAAACCTAGCCACAAAGTGATGGTGCGCTGTATCATTAGAGGGTTTTACAGGTGGTATGGAGGATGAAAAGGAGTGAGGATCAGGAGTACTGATTTACAATGAAGAAGTGGACGGTATAAGAGTAATGCTTACAAGGCGCTTTGGGGCAGCAAGGTGAGTGGCACTGTGGCTCTGCCACCTACAAAGAGGTAGAAGAGTTGGTAAGGTTGGCAGGGGTGGTAGTGGGAACTCCTTGGGGATGGACCAACATCCGGTTTGTCATCCAGAGGCATGGTGTTCTCTGAAGAAATGAGGAGCCAATGTCCAGATTGTCACTCAGTGTTAAGGTGTTTTGTTAAGAGGTGGGGTTTCAGCTCCATCTGTAAGTAGAAAAGTTTGCCTGCACAAGTGGACGGTGCTAGAGTTCCATAACCTAAGAGGATAGAAGGAGAAAGCCTGCCCTCTCATTTTCTTCTGCCTGATTTTTAATGTGAAGATGCTGTCAATATGTTTTGGACATGATCTATAAGATGTTTCATGCCAGGTCACCAGAAACTATGGAGTGCCAGGTTTGCCTGACTTGCAGATGGTGCATCAGGTCTTGAATATAATGAGGGTGGGCAGCAAGAGCCAGTGGAGTTCACTGGGGGTCAATGTGATACTGTAGTACTTTGAAAGGCCTTTGATGCTGCTGTATGAAGGATGTTTTACAGTGGATTCCACTGTATCTCAAAATGATGGACAGCAGAAAATGTACATGGTTGAGACAGGAAGGACCAGAGCCTGGGTAACCATTCTGAAGTCTACCTAAGGTACAGAGAGCTTCAGTTGAAGAACTGATTCATTGATGCCCCACAATATTCATCTTGTGCAAAATGGTGACCCCGTAGCTGAGGTTGACATAGTGTAAAAGCCAAAAACCATGGGAATTTTTGCCATATTGAGAAGTGGCACTATCATGATTAATCTTCAAATGTCTTATGCTTGTGTTTTTTTCAGTGACTGGTGGTAAGCACACATTCCATTGGTTGGAAAAAGGCCTTGGAAATCCAGGCTAAAATTATGGCAGTTCTTCAGGTGATGAAGGTTGTAGCCAGATGAGACTTTGGTCTGTAGGTGCATGTCACCTGCACACAGGTGGATTCTAACATCCTTATACGTGCCCATTACTCCAAAGGGCTCCATATGGAGGTTGGAGTCTCAAATAAAAGGTTGGCTGTCTGGGGATACCTAAGGAGCTACTCACAAACTCGGATCTTGAAGAATTTATGTATAAAAGCAGAAGGCTGTTCTCCAGGTATGATACAAATCATTGGAGGGTGATCCCATCACAGCACATTTGGGACTTCTGGTCGATGAAGTTGATAGCAACTGAAAGACAAGGCCGGACAAGGAAGTAGGAATCACCATGTCATAGGTCATTTAGGTGCTGGGCATGGCTTGACAGGGATGACATGAGGAGAGAATTTTGAGAGCTCCTGCTCGCCTGGACGATCTGTGGACATGTGGCCTGCCACATTGCCCCTCCACAGAGCCCCCCGTTAATCCTGAATCAAGCGAAGATGACGAGGTCAGACTTTTGTGTCTCCAGATAAAAAATTAAAGCCTTTTTCAACATGTAGGATCTAGAAGAGTGGGGCACATCTCTGCTTCAAGATGACATAGCTAGCTGAGCTACAGATTCAGCTAGGGTGATGTAAGCACTTGACTGCAGAGGAGAGCAGCAGGATCTACCTGTGCTGCAGCAGTTGGCTCTGCCTTGTTTGTGGACTTGTCTGGTGCAAGAGGAGAGATGGCACAGCCTTGGAGGTTTCCGTGGTGTGGTTCACTAGCAAAAGCAATGTCACAGTTCCAGCATCTGTTATTTATACTAAGTGCACTGTTCCAAAGGATCCAAAAAAACCTATATAATGTATAGGAAAAAGGGCGAAGATACGATTGATTCCAGGAGAGCCCTCAAGGACCCAATAGGGTACCAGATTCCATCATTGGGCTATCTCCACGTCAGACCGATGCTGCAATGTCTGGCGGACCACCCAAAAATAAGGGTGGTACTTAACCGTTGGCCAGTCGCCAAATGGAGGTCTGCAACAAGAACTGACAAAGATTTGGAAAAAAGGGGAGTGAAGGAGAGTGAGAATAAAGTAAAATTGGTTCTGAACCTTAAAGCATCACTTTAATGAATCAGAAAAAGGGTACAGGCCAAGATTAAAAAATGTATAAGAAGAGTTTTTAGTGGGAATAATGTCCCACTATACTCTATGAAGGAGGAGGGATAGTATGCCTAATCCTGTCTAGATGGTCAACATGTTTTGCGTCCTTACTTGGTCAGAAAATGATCCCATGATGCTTCTTCAGGACCCAGAAATCTACTTCTCCTATTCAAAAAGATTTTTTTTTTATAAGTGCTGTAATGTCACTTACAAATTGAAGACAGAGGGGGTCATTCTGACCCCGGCGGTCTGGTCGGCGGGAGCACCGCCGACAGGCCGGCGGTGCCCCGCAGGGCATTCTGACCGCGGCGGTTCGGCCGCGGTCAGAAGAGGCAAACCGGCGGTCTCCCGTCGGTTTACCGCTGCCCTTAGAATCCCCCATGGCGGCGCAGCTTGCTGCGCCGCCATGGGGGATTCTGACACCCCCTACCGCCATCCTGTTCCTGGCGGTTCGCCCGCCAGGAACAGGATGGCGGTAGGGGGTGCCGCGGGGCCCCCGTAAGAGGGCCCCGAAAAGTATTTCAGTGTCTGCTAAGCAGACACTGAAATACGCGACGGGTGCAACTGCACCCGTCGCACCCCTGCAACTACGCCGGCTCAATTCTGAGCCGGCGTCCTCGTTGCAGGGGCATTTCCTCTGGGCCGGCGGGCGCTCTTTTGGAGAGCGCCTGCCGGCCCAGAGGAAATGTCTGAATGGCCGCCGCGGTCTTTTGACCGCGGTGCGGTCATTCAGCGGCGGTACCCTGGCGGACGGCCTCCGCCGTCCGCCAGGGTCAGAATGAGGCCCAGAGTCTGTCAGCGTCAGTAGGTCAATCAGTCGCCCATCCCATATTCAAGATTGGGCTTCCTAGGACCGCGCTAGCCTCAACCAAGGAGGTATTATTGTGTCTTCCTTGGTGTAGCGGGAACACCTATCCCGCGCCGCGCGCCTGTAGACAGTTCCAGCATCAACATCTCAGGTCATCAGTGGAAAATGATTCCCGGTGCAAGCACCAGCTGGTACCAGGATTTGTAACTGGACTGCTGCCCTGGCCTTTAGACTGGTGAAAACTGTGAACAAGGGGCTAGTGAGTGGTACACCATCCTCCACTTCTCCAATGGATTGGTGATTACATTACATGCTCCCCATGCTTAACATGGATTTGGGGGGATGATGTTGACACCCTGCCAATTGGTATTGATCACTGACTACCCCCTTTGCGTCAAGCACTTTAATGGGGGGGTTGTGCGACTGTGATGACTGTGCTTCATGTGGCATAGCACAGGAAATCCAGAGAAGAAGTGAGGAGTTTGAATGAATTGGTGCCTGCCATCTGGATTGAGAAGTCACCCTGGGTCTCAAGATTGGGGCCATGATAACTTGGGGCCAACCTGGGGGGCAGTGATCCACTCTGAAAGGAGGCCCTGCAGAGAGATACCGAAGTCAGAATAGTTGTATTGCGGTGGAGGAGACATGGGTGCAGTTGGTTCTGGAGAGCGATAGTCTCCATTCCTGCAATCTCATTATTTAAGCACATAATTTATGCAAGTAGACATGTCAAGGATCAAGGGGGGAATACATAAGCTGTATCCTCAGCCCACTAATGACTAGGCAGAGTCACCTGTCGAACAGACAAGCTCAGGGGAGGTCAGTGCAGACAAGCTTGGCAATACTCTGGAGGCCATCGGCGCTAATCATGAGGTGCTTGGAGCTACAATTGATACAGTGATGCTCAACATAAGCCTCCTCGGGGACGGCCACAGAAGTTTACCTGATAGAGTCAAACAGACAGAGAACGACATTTGAAATCCTTAGACAGAAATGAAAAAGAGCAAATATCCGACCTTAAAGAAAGGGTGAGGGTCTTGGAATATATCACAGATAATGCAGAGAGGTGCTCCAGGTGCAACAATATCAGAGTAGTGAAGATTCCTAAAGAATGGAGGAGGCCAGTATGGTCGAATTCTTGAAATCTTGGATTGCTAAAGACAACTCCTGCAGTTTCATGCATTTTATGCATTTGACAGAGGTCATAGTGTGCCTGCCAAAAGGCCACTTCCTGGAGTTGTCCTCTGGGCAGCAGTGGCAAGATTGCTGCATTACTGTGATACAGAAACAATTTTGAACAAAGCCCACACTGTGAGTCTACACCATATAGGGAATGCAGCAGTATAGATTTTTGCAGACTACACAATTGCTGTGTATCAGAAACGAGTCTCCTCATTGGAAGTATACAACAATTGAGAGATATAAACATTCACTATATGCTCCTATTATGTTCTACTTCTAAAGTGAACTTCGATGGTAATTCATGGTTATTTACAGAATTGATAGAGATTTTGAGTTTTTGTTGTAAGAGAACACCACTATAGTATATAACAACTCCAAAGAATGCCAGAGGAGTAGACCTAGGAGTTGCCACTCTCTAAGTTTCTGGACAGCTAAAAGACCGACTAGGGAACAGATACAAGCTGAGAAAGATGCATTAATGGAAATTGAAAGCCATTCTGCATACCTCCTCCATAGAGGACGGGAAAGATTTAGAAGCCCTCAAAGAGAAGAAAGAAATTAAGTTAGCAATAATGGCCCTACCAAATGGGAAGTCCCCAGGTTGAGATGGGTTTCTGTCTGAATTTTATTAAAGAGTTTGCCACTGCCTTGGCTCCTAAATTAGCTGAGATTTATGCAAATGTATACCAATTGGGAAAACTGCCTTTACCCACATACTGGCCTTGATAATTCCAATCCCAAAATGTAAGGAGAAAGAAAGGGAAGTAGAGATCCCATGTGTGTCTCGCCAGTTACCTATGATAAGTGTAATCTACAAAATACTGAGTAAGGTTACTGCAAATCGCATTTTAAGGTATATGGTCCATATGGACAATAATGGATTCATCCTTGATACAAGCACCTCAGCCAACATTAGAAGGTTATTCTACATCCTAAAACATAACCCAACTGTAATCTCCATTGAGTTATACATAGCATTTGGTTCTGTCAAATGACTTTTATGAAGGTGGTGCCCAGAGCTATGGGAGTTGTCAGACATATTGTTCTATGGGTATAGTTGTTGCATGCTGATCCTAAGGCCGGAATATGTACAAGGCAGGAGTCATGTGATGTGTGTACAGGGATGAGCCTTGTTGTTGATCATATTCTCCTTAGTGATTGAGCCTCTCATGCCAATGATGCTTGTGGAGAGAATGATAATATGGATTAGCATTATGGGTATACAGCACAGCATCATATGTACGCTGATGCTAATGATCTTCTGATATTTTTAAATTATATGACTGATGGGTTTGAATCCTTGCTATTAGAGGTTGAGGAGCATGGAAAACGATCAGTGTTTAAGGTAAACTGGCAAAAATGTGCATACCCTGTAGCAAAAAAAAGTAAATGGGTAAACCTTTTATCAGCTATTTCAATACCCATCTTTAGATATCTGGGTTTACACATTTACAGGGAGATGATAAATACAACTGAAGGCAATATAATGGGGTCTATTTCAATGGTCTATTAAGTGTTACATTCTGGTCTAGCCTACCACTATTGATGATGAATAGAACAGCCCTGGGAAGGATGATGGTTGTACCCACAATGCTGCATACTTGCAAAACGGGGTGTCCGAGTATATAAGAAACATAATGATATCCTTAGGCTTAGCACTTTGATGTGCAAAGGGGAGAGCTGTAGTGTGGCATTATAGAAGTGGAGGTTTCCTCCTTCAGAAGGAGATCTTGTAGTGCTGGATTAAGAGGATATTATTGGGTGGCTCAGAAGAAGTGAATTGCTCATTGGTGGGCTCTACTAGAGGGATTAGAAACACAAATGCCACAGTGCAGACTTTTTAGTGGTGATTTAATCAGTTATTTACACAAGCCTTGACTAAAGCTGAATAATGAGTCTGTCCTTGTTAAGGTGCCCTTACACTGCTGGCATCAAATTCTGAAACAAGCAAATATCTGGACACTGTGTGCCCCTGGGACCCTAACACCAGTCCTTCCCAGAGTGACAAACATAGAAAGCGTGAATAAACTTAGGCCGTGGTAGGAAGCTGGGACACAGAGAGTAGTTTTATATAGTGAGGGCAAGACTAAGGATTTGACAGATTTGATCCAGTATGATGACGTCCTAAGGAAGCAATTTCTCACACATGCCAAAATCTTAGGCATGCAACTGATAACCATGCTTTATAAGACACTGCTGGCTGCGACTGGGACAGAATTGACTTCCATCAGGGACACATGGGCACAAAACCTGGGCAGAGAGTTGGAAGATACAGGCTGGGCTGTTAAACTTTCGTATGCCACTGAGGACTCAAGAAACCATAGACCTAAATGAATCCAGTTTAAAGTCTTACAACTTAACTCCTAGCAGACTCCAAAGAATATTTGTCCTGTCCTCTTCGGAGTGTAGTATATGTAGGTAGATAGCTCTGAAGTTATACATATGCGGTAGACATTCTAGGACATATGGACCTCGGGACAGTTAAACTTGATACATTGGGGGCAACCACTGGCCGATCTAACCTGAACCGTCCTGAGTGCAGCCTGTTAGGGTCAATTCCCAGGCCCTAGAAACTAGAATGACCTGGACAGCGGTGCCTGGTCATTAGATGGAAAGCAAATAGGGCTTCTGCGACTGTAGATGGTGAGGTTACGTTTTGAAGTGGGCAAAACTGGAAGGAGAGGCTATAAAAATCAACAAGAGAAGGGACTGGAAGACTCTGCTGTTGGGATTTATGAGAGGTGCGAATGAGGAAGGCAATATACCACTACACTCTAAGGAAGCAAAATTATCTACTTGAAGAAAGGTATGACAATGGGATTTGTGTGTTTTATTGCTATATTAATTGTAAACTTTAAAGTATAGGTGAAGTGCTCATCTCAGGTTAGCAATAACAGCCTGTAATTAATCAACGCAGGGTCGCTGAATTGCTGTGCTTAACTTTTATTGAATGGAATAGACAAGAACTGCCAAACAAAAGGAGCTACAGGGCAGCATATTAGACATACCTTCACTTCGCCTGCATATATTCCGGAAAACATGTCTCAGAGAAATAGGTGAATCTTAACAGTTGTAATACTGATGTAAACATGAGATGATGTGGTAGCTAATGATGCTATGTAATGTAAGAAAGCAACTATGTGCTAACACCTTGTTATGTTCTACTTTATACTTGCAGTGCACCTTTTTGGAAGGTTGCAGTCCGTGAGTTCTGATGTCCGAGGCGAGCCGTTCCACGTTTGGCAGTTTTCGGGCTGTTTTCCCTTGGGGCGGCTACTGAGGACATCGGTGTTGATTTCATCTAATAAACCACTTCTCTCAAGAGCAAATACTGCCTGCTGTTCATCTATACATCTGTTCAGGATATCACATGAAATGGCGACGAGCTGGTACTTCTATTAACATCTTTCTTTTTCACAAGCCTACTCATTTCCATTTTTATGTTGTGGTCCTCACAACCTGACAGTATTTTCTTTGATCACTGCTGGTAAGGTGACATTTCCTTTAATACATACGATCGGCAGTCTGATTCAAAGCATTTCACATGGCTTGGTTATGAGTGTGTGAAATCTACCTCACGCTTTTAACTTGTAATATTTGCTTTTACTTATGCAAACGGCAGACTGATTTCACAGTAACTCGCACACTTTCAAATCTTAAGCGCGTCCTGTAACTCATTTAAAGGAGTTTAAACAGCTTGGCTATAGCGTGTTGAACTATTCTTACACTGCTAACTTTCATGTGAACTTTCATTTCACAGCGTTGCCCTGGTGATAGCTACTAGCACACTTCATTTACTTTGTCTACTCTGCTGGAGAATAACCTTGTGAGTCAGCGTTGCCATGGTGTGGACTACAACTCCCAGAATGCACCTGGCACAAACTCTTTTTTGGCACTGGACAGTGGTCAGCTGGTTGATTTCTTCAGGAGTTGGTGCAGGAGACTCTGGTTAGCAATTTTTCACCTGTAGCAAACAGGGAGTCCCTCCTTGAACCAGTTGAAGCCAGGCAAAGTCCTTCTTGTGGTGAAGCCCAAGTGTGCAGCTGGTGCAGTCCTTCAGAGTGTAGGGTCCAGGTGCAGGTCAGGGGTCCAGCAGGGCAGTCCTTCTTCTCCTTTGGTTCTTCCTTGTTGGAATCTGATGGGGGAACTGAGGTGTGGGTGCAGGTCTGCCAGTTTTATTCTTGCTCCTGGGTGAAAAACAGGGGGGTCCTGGTTCTCCAATCAGGTGCAGGGCCCTTGCCCCTGTGATGACCACTTCCTGGGAAGTGTGGCAACAATCAATCCCAGGAGGCAACATTCCTCAAAAATCCATCATGGCTGGAAGTGATTTTTGGAGGTTATATCTGGCTGAGCCCACCCACTGGTGTGGCTAAAAATCCTAAACACACCCCTCTCCTGCCCTCTCCTAATCTAATCAAGGGGGCACCTAATTGTCTGGGTTTGCAGGATGTGGGGGTGTTGCTGGGTTGCTCCAAATGTCCTTCTCTGCCTTTGAAGACCAGTTTGGCAGCGCTTCCCTTCCTGCCTCACCATCTGCTGAAGGGAGATCTCCTCCCATAGGCACATCTCATTGTGTGAAGTCAGGCCACTTCACACCTCATCAAGGCAGCCTGGCCAGGCTGTCAGAGGCTGGCCAATCAGAGCACAGCAGCAAAAACACTGCAGGGCTGAAGTTGTCAACTTTTCAGGTAAAGTTTAAAACTCTTTACCTGAACAAGTTATATTAAATCCAACAACTAGAAATTGTGAAATTTATTATAACAATTCATTTGATACCAAACATCTGGTATCAGTTACTTAAGGGGACTTTTAAAATTAAAATAAAGTCTCCCCATTCTAGTCTATGGAGGCCATTCACTACAATGAGGGAAAGGCAAATTTGGTTGTTTGTACCTCACCAGGGCTTATAAAACTATTTGTAAGGTCCCTGCTTATAGTTACATGGCACCCAGCCCTAGGGGCATACAGGGCACACCTTAGGGGTGACCTATATGTAAAAATAAGGTAGTTTAAGACTTTAGAAATACTTTTAATTCCAAAGTCGAATTTGCCTATAACTTTAACTTAAAAGCAGCCAGCAAGGCAGGCCTACCTTTAAAATGACACTGGGCACCTCAGCAGTTCACCAATGGGTGCACTACCTATGCTGGGGTCCCTAAACCTACATGCTCTACCAAATACTAGGGACTTATAGGTAGGTTGACTTAGCCAATTATAATTAGCCTAATTTGCATACTGATTTTACACAGAGCACAGGCCCTGGGACTGGTTAGCAGTACCCAGGGCACCATCAGAGTCAAAGAATTGAGCAAAACAAAAATTAATCTAGTAGAGAACGTGAGCATGATATTGCCAAGAAGTAAAGCATCTATGTGTGCACTGACTGATACAAGGAAAAGGAAAAATATCAAGCGCATAGTCTGTTTTAGGTGTGGCTCTAAGTCACATGTAGCTAATGCACCAAATTGTCCTGCAATTGGGAAGGTGCATATGAAATGTAATAAAACTGGTCATTTTGCACAGGTATGTAAGCAGTCACAAAAGTTAATGTTGGTAGAGCAGCAACAACCTTTATGGCAGACAGATGGCAATGAAGTTGATTTGATGAAAAGGTGTGTTTTGGTTGTTGACGCTCCTTCTAACCTATACACCGTTTGTAAATCTTCAAAAGATCTCAAAAGCAAATACTGCCTGCAGTTCGTCTGTACGTCTACTCAGGATACCACACACCTGTTTCAGAAAATCAATAAACAGAGGTTAAAAAATATATCTTTTAAGTGGTTTTCATCTTCTAACTGCACTGAGGTGACTTACACTGTTTGGGCCCGATTCACAAAGAGCCTCTGCACTCGTGGCTTTCTTTAGGGCCCAGCACTAGCAG
Source organism: Pleurodeles waltl (assembly GCF_031143425.1). Taxonomy (NCBI): domain Eukaryota; kingdom Metazoa; phylum Chordata; class Amphibia; order Caudata; family Salamandridae; genus Pleurodeles; species Pleurodeles waltl. The sequence goes on from NC_090442.1 coordinate 907,826,242, forward strand.
CAGCAAGCTCACTACCAGCAGCCTGGTATTTTCACAAAGTGCCTAGCCTTGCTTGCCACTAAGCTCTAAGGCACTCTCTGAGGCCACACACATCTCTAGCTGGCGGGGGCTGCCGGACTACCAATCAGCACACAGCTGTTGCTCTCTGGTATCCAGTTCTCCCTTCTGGTCTCAGCATCTTACCCCACAACACCACTACCTTTCTCAGGGACTCTGGGGAGACAGGTTCTTTCCAAGTGGAGCTCTGATGACAAGTTTCCTTTTTTTCAAGCACAGATCCCTCCACCCCCTCATGTGCAAATCCTGTCCATGCCCAGTGCCGGCCCCCGTGTACACATAGAAGAGAAAGCAAAATGCGGGTCTTACCTGGGTCCCAGAGTCCCCGTTGCCAACGACCTGCTCTCTTGCTCCATCTGCACCCTGGCCCCAGGCTACTGAGGACAGTGAAAGGAGGGAGGGCTGGATCCAGAGCTGGCACCGGTGAGCCCTGCAGCTTGCAGCAGTTCCATGCCACCGACATTGGGCCAAGTGTACACTGCAGCCCAGTTATGGGCCACACAATGCAAGCACAGACTGCCTGCGCTTGCACTGTGTGGCCCAAAACTGGGCTGCAGTGCGCATGCGGGAAGCTCTGCTCCGCTGCCAGAGCTAGCGGAGTTTTTGGCTAAACTCTTTGCCTCAATCATAGCGCAGAGTGCCAAAAACTCCATTAACTCCGCCAGTGGAGCTTACCACCCACCCCTAGTCGTCACCTAACCGTGGCTGACTGAAGAGACAGGGTTTGAGTCCGAAATTTCATATATAGTATTTGGCTAGGGGGAGTTCGACCTCATCTAAATATCCTACTGTGATAGAACCGTCTTTATGCTAAAGGAAGGCAGCGGTAAGGAAACCCACCCAAGCAGAGCCCTAAAACAAATGATTTATCTATTGACAATATAGCCATTTGAATGCCTCTTTCAAAAAACCTGAAACCTTTCTCAATCTTCAATACACTTACACATATCCCAGAATGTTTATTTCAATTTCAAATAACTCATATTAATAAACGTTTATATTTCTGATGAAAGAAAACTCAATTCTTTGATCATTTTTAAGCTAAATAATTATTTAAGACATTATCCCACCCTCAATCCTCCAAAGCCGATTAGACCATGGAATAAAATAAATATGGAAAAGCCTAAGGGATCTCCTGATGCAATATGTCTTAGTTCTACATACACCAGATATAAAAAATTTGGCCACAGCGATTGCAGGCAAATTGCTCGATTTCATCTGTTAAGAAAAATCAAGCATACTAACTGCATCCCCTGGTTCAATGACAATCTACATCAGTGGTTCCCAACCTTTTGACTCCTGAGGACCCCACCCCCACTGAATGACTACTGGAAGCCAGCACCACCAATCAATTTGTATGATTTAAATTCCAAACATTAAACCAGTAATTCGAAAAACATACACAATCAACTACACACCAAACAAATACTCAAATTACTATAGATGTAATTATTTTATATTGAACTATGTATTTAATTTGTTTTATAGCACCTCCCATACCAGTTTATGGTGTCAGAGCACTTTACATAACACACATACAGAGACAATGAATCATATGTGTGTAAATCAGTATATAGAAAATCTTGCATAAGGCTAGGGGACTGACTAGAAGGTGTAGGATTCACATGTCATCCATACTGGTAGGCATTTTCTAAGATTGCTTAGTCTGGAGAAGCACAAACTCAGGATTCAGAAAATAAAACAGTGATGAGCGTTTACTTTAATAATAAGAATGTATTTCTATGTAAGCAAACCATTTTAGCAGCATAAGGATAATAAAAGACGGGGGAAAAAACACAAATTTCTAATTTGTGCCATGCGGTTTGCATGCAGCTCTTTAATGGAAGTGTATAGCTCACTGTGCTAGATTACGATTGTAACTTATGAACTGCACAACAACTAAAGAACCTCTGTGACAAAAGCAGTAACCCATCTGTGCTATGCACACAAAATACTGTTCTTTGAATGATACATGTTTTTTGCAGTAGGAGGTTAACCATCTGCGCTACCTTAAATGAGTCGAAAGTGACAATAAACAAAACTCCCATCTTTCACCAGCAGGTACATTAATCATCAAAGTTATCTTGATGCTTTTATTTTTGCCTGAAAGCTTCTGGATGTACAAGGAACTTCACAGTGCTTTTAAAACTCCTGCACAAATGAAGTAATACATATAAAAACATGAGGCAAAAGGCCCCAGCTGGAGAAGTCCCTTCCTGCCGGTTTAGGCCTGCTGAACCCCTGGGAATGTGTCACAGATCCCTGGGGTCTGCAGCCCACAGATTTCAAACCTCTGGTCTACATCTTTTAAAACTTGAAACCAGGCAAGTTGAATGCTAGTGGTATACTAATTGCCCCTGAATTAAAATTCCTATACAAATCTAAACTTTCACTTTAAAAAAAGGCTATCCATGAAGCTCATACACATTCTAACTGATTCCTAAATGCAGCTAACAAACAAAAAGAGAATTTTAGAATATCAATGAGTTATTTCCTATTTGCACCCCTATTTCCCTAAACAATGACGCTCAATCATTTGGCAGTCAACTACACCTGATAATCTGGTATTATGGATATACATTCCGTTCCTATGCAGACGATACTCAAATTCTCTTATGTCTAACTGGTCCTAACTGTTCTGTAATGGCCCTGTTCAATTCTGTTGAGTGACATCAAATACTGGGTGGACACAAACTGGCTCAAAACAAATGTGGACAAATATGAGGTCTTTGTGGTTAGTAAGGATCCTTATACCTGGCTGTATATTCCCTCTTCTCCTTCCTTAGGACTCTGTCCTGGACCCCAATCTCATGTAAACTGTCTAGGTTTCAAACTGAACTCTAAATAAAAAATAGATACAGATCATATTTACTACTCATATTGTGTGCTCTTGAAAGAAGTGTAGATTCTAAAACAAATCTTTAAAATATATGCATTGTTTCTTAATTTTCTTGAGTTTGCTTTTCTATTATGAAAGGTGGTTTGGGTTCCCCTAATTATATATAATTGATCACCATCTTAAATGCAGCTCACTCAAGTACTGCTCAGTTGGTTGTGGGGTGGTTACAGTCCAACTGCCTTTCTGTCTTGTTTTGGGACACTGACAAAGTCCTCAGTGCTAAGACACTATTCCTGGGTTGTGTCTGGAAGATTGAGAAAATGTATCAGGCACCACAAAGTAACAATTACATACATTTCTGATCATTTAACACCAGGCCACTAGAGTAATTGCCCTAACCTTCAGTTATTTGCCAGCAAGTCATATGACGAGTCCGACCGCCAAGGTTGTACCGCCAGACGGCCGTGCATGCGGCCGGAAACCCGCCAGCCGCATTTGGACATCTGCGCTGGGTTGGTGGGCAGAAACAGAGGCCCCGCGACTCCCCTTCTCACCAGCCTTTCTATGGCGGTCTCTACCACCATGGGCAGGCTGGCGGGAAGGGGAGTCATAATCACCAGGGCAGCGCTGCAAACACAACGATGGTGGAAAACCGCCAGTCCCGGCGGGGTGACTGTGGCGCTACCGCCGCAGTCATAATATGGTGAATTGTACCGCCAGCCTGTTGGCAGTACGATCGCCAATTCAACCTTGGCAGTCTTTAACCGCCAGGGTTGTAATGAGGGCCATATTTCCCAAAATTACACAAGATATGATTGCTGCTTCTAAAATAACCTTAGGCGATAGAGGGTTGGTGGTACAATTCCAGAAGACATGGAAGGAAGAACACATGACATGTGCCATCCATATATGTGCTCTCCCTCTTCTTTCTATTGTTTAAAATGGAAGTCATCAACTAAAGCCACCATTACAGGAGATAGAAACATGGATACACCTTGGATGTATGTCCATGATGTTGTCACATTTGTCACTTTAGCTGCAAGCACTCAAATCCATAGTTTAAGTTCTTCCCATCTGAAGCTAACAGGCCCCTCTACAGCACACACTTTATAAAAGTTGTTGCAGTATAGATACACACAGATACCTATACTTACTTGTGTTTCTACTTACTGTTACCACAGTCATCCAGCTTAGTAGCAATGTTAATGGGCATTATCCAACTCATCTGTGATATCATTCACTTTAGAGGAATGAAGGGTTGAGTTTGCAGCAACAGGATTGGAGCCTCCTAGTTGACCATGAACTTAATCTAATCATAAACTGATTTAGGGGTTACAGAACCTGCTGTCGTAGGCGTTAAGGAACTAGGGCCCATATTTATACTCTTTGTATGGCCACATTTACGCCGCTTTTTGACGCAAAAGCGGCGCAAACTTACAAAATACAATTGTATTCTGTAAGTTTGTGCAGCTTTTGCATCAAAAAATGACACAAATGCAGCACTAAAAAAGTATAAATATGGGCCTAGATAAGCTATGTGAACCAAGCGCCTCTTTTTGTAATGCTGCCAATATATTGCACAGGTTGTTAATGCTCTTGTTAAAGATAGGAAGATAAATGATTTATTGAAAAATTAATTAAATCATTACAATAGAGCCACAGATTCTTCTTCATGTGCATATGAGTTTTTGATTTCTAGCAGGCAAATGCAAAAAAACATACTTTAGTAAACAGATTAAAAAACATCAAGTTAAAGTGCATCCAGTACCTGAAAGTACTGGCTTTTCATCTGGTGTAAATTTCAGTGCTAATGCCCAGGTAAATTGTAGTGTGAGCGGATGCTTCCAGTGCCTAAAATGCTAGCTTTACATCAAATGCAAATTCCAGTACTGAGGCATAATTAAAATGCAAATGTTTAAAATACAGTATTTTCAACAACATAGTAAAGTCCAAGGTTTTAGCAGCCTAATATGTTAAAATAAATTACAAATATTGGACATTGTTGATAAAAAAAAAGGCCTACCAAGGAGATAATATTGTCTGACCAGGCAGAGTTCTTGTCCCATTTGAGCATGTGAGGTGCAGTTAGGCATGGAAAAGATTATTCTATTGCAAGTGGATTGTACCCTGTCCAGCCAATTTGCCATCTTGTCTCTGAATGTAATTGCTTCCTTGACGATGGTCGGTAATAATTTGCAGCCCATCACCTTTAGAAGAGGCTGTAGATCAGTATTCACCATTACTTTCTGTAGCTTGTGGAAATCCCATTCCAAAGAGTTTGCTGCTATCTGCTGAGCATGGATGTGTGGTGTGGTGCAACCACTGCAGTCCAGCAATACCCTAGGTGTTTGTAGGAATCAACAATTTTGACGGCATTCCCTTCAATGATCCAAGCTCTCCTTTTTTCATTTTGCTTGAAATGATCATGACCTTTGTTTTTGCTACTTTGATCTTCAAGTTGTTGGCTTTATAGTAGGTTTACGAGTGCATTGAAGAGTCTCTGCAGGCCTATTGTTGTATGGTCAAAAAGAACTGTGTCATCTGCATACTGGAGTGATTGGATACCGGTGCTGGCCAACTTTGGTGGAAATCCCCTCTCCTTCTTGAGAAACACCAGTAGGTCTGCCAGGTAAAGATTAAATAGAAGTGGCACCAATATACGGCCTTGCTTCAGACCTTTGTTTGTCATGATTTTTGCAGTGGTGGCCCACCCAGTGCTGGCTTTTATCTTCACCCAGGTGTTGGAATACAGTGCTATTATGACTTTCAGTATCTTGGGTGGACTAACGCAGGTGTTCAATTTTGACCAGAGTTTTGTTCTTGAGACTCTAACAAACGCAGTTTGAAATTCTATAAATCCAACACAAAGGGCCTTTCCCTTGGATGCCATTGTTGCTTAACACAAATAGGAGGTGTAGGTTAGGTTATCTTCGATGTGGCAGCCCTTTTGAAAGCCCTTGTCTTAAGGGAATCAGTTTTTGCCCAAGTGTTAGTTCCTTATTGTGAATACTTGTAGAAGAACTTTGCTTCCGTGTCTAGGAGTGAAATCAGGTGATAATTCCCTAGGCATGATCAAGATCCTTCCTATATAGGGGAACCAGTACATAGCCTCTCCGAGACTCTGGTATGAGTGCCCCCAGCAAATGCTCTTGAAATAGGGGAGCCATTACTACAGCCCATAGAATTGGAACTTATTTATATATCGCGGTTGGAGTGCCACTTGGGCATGGGGTTCCAATTGGGCGCATTGCTTTGATGGCTTGCACCACTTGGTCTGGATTTACTGATGTCATTTCCACCTCGTTACCTGTCGAAGTTCTACGACCTCGGTGCCCTCTATGGCATGCTCTACATATAAACTTCTAATGTAGCACTCCCATTTGGTGGGTACAAAGTTGACAGAGCTGCTTGACATTTTAGAGCTGAACTGTTGCTAATCCATAGCCAAAATGTCCTCTGGCCTTTGGATTTTATTATTGCATGCGATTCAAACCACCCTCTGGATTCCTCCTCCATTTTTCAGTTGTTTAGGGACTTCCTGTATCTTGATCTGATCATGGAGACCCTATTCCACAAACACTTGTTTTCTGCCTAATCATGGCTGCGATTTTTCAATGCTTTGTTTAGTTGTCATTTTAAGGTGGTTGTTGAGTTCCTGATATGGTCTCTGCTGATCCTGGATTTGCTGTGGCTGGGCTCCTCATTGCTCGTCTGCTTTGAAGGGGCTCCATGATACTCCTTTAGATAGGCGGCCAGGGACCCCCAGAGATTTGAGTTGAGGTTCTCATAGGTTGTCTTTCTCAGAATCTCCTCTAGGAACAGATCCACTCGGGCCCCAGGCCCTGCTTGGTCATCCATGTTCCATTTTACTCTAATAATAGGTTCAAGATCTTCTTGCCTTCCAATATGATTTATTTTGGTTCCTCCTAGTCTTGAAGCCAATACTTCATATTTAAAGATTGCCGGTTGCTTGCTAGAGATGGTGAAAATTCAAATTTGCATATATACTGGAAATGGGCTAAGGACACCCACACACATTGCAGGGTGGCCATCCAAAAGCAGGAGGAGTGTGTATAGGCGGCAAGGGTGTCCGACTCAAATCTACCATTTTAAAATGCAGAGCCCATGCTGATTCAGAGTGACCACTAATTCTTTGTCTTGATTGTTGGTTTTTGATATTGCATTTGAATTGGCGGTATAGCCCATATTTCGTGACAAGGTCTATGAGAGTATTATTTGGGTCTGCACACATTAAGTCGGCATTAAGGTTTCCCATGATAACCCCTATTGTATTCAGGTAATATGTTCTTAGCATCTTGGTATTGGAAGCAGTGTTGTCAAAGTTAATTCTCTTCTTGCCTTGACTGGATGAAAATAGATGCACCCTATGATTAGCAAAAGGCCGGGCCTCACTCTTCTGCTATTGGCCATATATGGACGATGTAAGGCCACATAAGGACAATATAATCACTGTTCCCTATATTAAGCACTGTTGTTTTTGCCATTATTTTGTTTTTCACATAGACTGAAACACCTTCTGAGGCTCTGTAACAGTGGATCACTGTCTATGGCATTCTGATAATTAGTTGATTGGTGGGTTTAAACTCCATAGCAGTGTTGGCTGCCTCCCTTTCTTCCGACAGCACACCCACCCAAATTGGCTCTGGTACACCTGCTGCTACTCCTGGATTTAGATGACCTTGATGTTGAGTGATAGTGCTGCTTATGACAAGTAGTTTCTCTGCTTCCCTTTTTAGGTCCTCAATTAGAGTGGTCATAATTTCCAGGAGCAATGATAATTTTATTATTAGGGTCCCACATGAGCACAGGTTTTGCTTTACCTTCATCTGTGCTGAGTCCTGCACAACGGTGATGGATATCCCATCCACTGAAACCTAAATCACATTGGAAACAATGGGATTTCAATTTCGGGGGATGGGACATCCTGACCGTTGTGACGGAGTGACCCCTCCGCTGAAAGTTAAATCAGGCCCTCTGTTTGTAGCTTTCCTGTCCTGGTGTGACTAACAGATGAGTACTGCTCGTGATCTGTCAATTTGTTGAAGAGGGCAGCAGGAATGAGTCTCTTAGAAACACGTGACTCTGAGTTCACAGAAATTTGCAGGCGGGCAGAGGTGTGCAAGTGAGTGGATATGCAGGCTCCCCAGCTTGCACAAGCCGCACCAGCCTAGCTGGTCACCTCAGTGCTTTACTGGGGTGGGGGGGGGGTGCCACCTAATGCTGTTGCCGCAATCACTGCGGCGAACGCACCACCACCCTAACATTCTGCTTCTACTGCTGGTCGAAGGTGAAAGATCTCCTGCCCCGCCACCACAGGAGGAAGGGCGAGTGGCACCAACCAGCCTCTGCTTTGCAGTGCAGGCTAAGCTCTGGCACTGAGCTGAAACAGTGCAACGTGACACGATGCAGGCTCTACAACATCCACAGCCTCTGAGGGAGCCGTTATACAGAGGTGGCGGCAGTGAATGGCTGTTGCAGCACTATGATAACAGCGGAAGTAGCTTGCAGTCTCAGCATCGTGGGGGCTTGCAGCTCGGGCATGGCATTGGTCACGGCTCCATGTAGCACAGGGGTTTGCAGCTTGCAGCTCCAGCATTTTGCGGTTCGCACTGGAATGTGAAAGAGATCTGTGTGTATCATACTTTCTAATAGTCAGTGACCAAAAGAAGGTGTAGGATTTTTAAGGTTCCAAAAAGTGAAGTTGGCTATTTTTAATTGTCTGGAGGATGCTGTGCTGAAAGTCCTTTTTTAAACATAGAAAATAAATGTACTCTTCAAATCCAAACTACAGACCAATAATTAGAGGGATTATCTGACAGTGTGTGAAGATCTTCATTTTAAAAGAAGGCTGGGCCAGGAAAGAAGTGCTTCCCTCCAAGACTTTCAGTTATATTAGACCCAAAAACTCTAAACCCTCACAATTCTGCCTTGACTGAAACAAAATTTAGTGGCAGTTACTTGTTTGTCAAATGTTCAGTGAACCACTGTTCATTGTTTGTGCCACTCATTTCTAAACACTGGTGCATGTGTGGATTTTGTACCTTGGTTGCTCTTTAACCACACTTAGGTGGTCATTACAACCCTGGCAGACGGTGTTAAAGCGGCGGTAAGACCGCAAACAGGCCGACGGTAAAAAAATGGGAATTATGACCGTGGCGGACAAAGACAGCCACTTTAACACTCCGACCGCCATGCGGGACAGACAAACAGCGCAGCGGTCACCGCCAACAGACAGGCGGAAGACAAAGTACCGCCCACAGTATCACAACCTACCAATCCGCCACCTTTTCAGGGGCGGATTCACCGTGGATAAAAACAAAGCGGAAACAGGAATTTCAAAGGGAAAACGTTCACCTCTACATACTCCACCAGGAATCAGGACACCATGGATCCGGAACTCCAAATACTCCCTGCGATAGTCTTCCTGCTCCTGTACGACCATTATCAACGTCGGCGCCGAAAGACAACGGTGAGTACTGCACCTACGACATAGGGGAGGGGGAGGCAAAAGTCAGGGACACACACACGCAACACCCCCACCCCCACCCCGACCCTCACCCACTACAACACTCACACCAATGCATATCCAAACATTACAGTAACAACCCCCAAACCCCCCGGAAGAATGCAAAGACAAAAGGAAATGAGTGCAACCATTGTAATATATCAAAATACAGTAACCAAATATATACAGATAAATATACACATTCAACAAAATATGCATCACGATTAGTAGTGCAGGTAATGCACCATTCAATGTCCGTGGACCACTGGGCCCAAAATGCATGGGCGAGGCCCACATCAGATACCTGATCAAAACGGAGAGAACACTGCCGGGGCATCAGATAGAAATACAACAGGCACCTCAGGGGGAAGGGAAGGGGGGCACCTCAGCCGGATGACTGCATGATGCCAGATCCACGAGGGGGCTACATGCCCATTGATGTATCCTGGGGAGTGCAAAGCCACAGTTTCTCAAGTCTCTACAGTGGGTGGTTTGCCCACTGTTCAATCCTGGGGAGTGCAAAGCCACGGTCTCTCAAGTCTCTACAGTGGGTGGTTTGCCCACTGTTACATCCTGGGGAGTGCAAAGCCACAGTCTCTCAAGTCTCTACAGTGGGTGGTTTGCCCACTGCCATATCCTGGGGAGTGGAAAGCCACAGTCTCTCAAGTCTCTACAGTGGGTGGTTTGCCCACTGTTCAAATCTGGGGAGTGCAAAGCCACAGTCTCTCAAGTCTCTACAGTGGGTGGTTTGCCCACTGCCATATCCTGGGGAGTGGAAAGCCACAGTCTCTCAAGTCTCTACAGTGGGTGGTTTGCCCACTGCCATATCCTGGGGAGTGCAAAGCCACAGTCTCTCAAGTCTAACAAGTGGGTGGTCTGCCCACTGTTCAATCCTGGGGAGTGCAAAGCCACAGTCTCTCAAGTCTCTACAGTGGGTGGTTTGCCCACTGCTATATCCTGGGGTGTGCAAAGCCACAGTCTCTCAAGTGGATAACAGTCTCCACAGGTTCTGGAGGGGGACTGGTGCCCAGAGTGCTTCATCCTGTGCACGACAGAAGGAGTGGATGCTGTTCTCAACTGGTTCTGGAGGGGGACTGGTGCCCAGAGTGCTTCATACTGTGCAGGACAGAAGGAGTGGATGCTGTTCTCAACTGGTTCTGGAGGGGGACTGGTGCCCAGAGTGCTTCATCCTGTGCAGGACAGAAGGAGTGGATGCTGTTCTCCACTGGTTCTGGAGAGGGACTGGTGCCCAGAGTGCATCACTCTCCCCGTGACGGTCCCAGTTCCGTCACTGCCCCTGCCGCACATGGGCTAGAGGTGCTTGAGTTGGCGGTGCTTGCCCTGTTCAGCGGTGCTTGCCATGGCGGTCTGTGCCCTGTTAAGCGGTGCTTGGCCTGTTCAGCGGTGCTTGCCATGGCGGTCTGTGCCCTGTTCAGCGGTGCTTGTCCTGTTCAGCGGTGCTTGCCATGGCGGTCTGTGCCCTGTTAAGCGGTGCTTGGCCTGTTCAGCGGTGCTTGCCATGGCGGTCTGTGCCCTGTTAAGCGGTGCATGGCCTGTTCAGCGGTGCTTACCATGGCGGTCTGTGCCCTGTTCAGCAGTGCTTGTCCTGTTCAGCGGTGCTTGCCATGGTGGTCTGTGCCCTGTTCAGCGGTGCTTGGCCTGTTCAGCGGAGCTTGTCCTGTTCAGCTGTGCTTGCCATGGCGCTCTGTGCCCTGTTCAGCGGTGCTTGCCATGGCGGTCCTTCATTGCCCAGCAGGGCTGTGGGCGTCGGGGCCCTCCTGGGCACTGACTCTGGCGGTGGCCTTCTGGCCACTGACGATCGGGCTGCCCTCCTGGGCACTGACTCTAGCGGTGGCCTCCTGGCCACTGACGATCGGGCTGCCCTCCTGGGCACGGACTCTGTCCTCCTGGCCACTGACGATGGGGCTGGCGGTGGCCTCCTGAGCAGCGGGGATGATGGCGGTCTTCTCCGCCGTGCTGCTCTTCCCAGACTTTGGCGATTTCTTCTGCCCCTTCACCACCTTGGGAGGAGTCACAGCTGAGTGGACACTCCCCCCAGGACCCTTGTTAGCGGCTCTGCCTGCTGGAGTCTTCCCCCTCTCCCGCCGGACACTGTCCAACTTCTGGTGCTTCACGGGGGGGACTGGCTGTGTTGTGGCTCCGTGTCACACTGGCTGCCCTGGTGCCCGGTGCACTCCACATACCTCTTACAGGCACCACTGGTACCGGCGATTTTTTGGCTGAGGTGCTAGTATGGGACCTATGAATTGGAGGGGGGTGGTGGTGGGAAAGAGGTCAAGCTTGCTCAGGAAAAATTCCCCCCTCAAGTGCAGGTGCTATCAGTGCTCCATTTCCTTGCAAGTGGGTCATTTCAAACAACAGTGGCCATGGCATCAGGGATGTCCCAGCCTATGTTTTCCAACTTGTTGTCCAGAGTGTTGTCTGCCCTGCTGAAACACATGAGGAGCTACATCGTTTTCCCTCAGGTGGAGGATTTGGCTACAGTTAAAGGTGACTTCTATGCCCTTGGACATATCCCCAACATCATAGGTGCCATTGATGGGACCCATGTAGCTCTGGTCCCCCCCCCACAGGAGTGAACAGGTGTACAGGAACCGGAAGAGTTATCATTCGATGAATGTACAGATGGTATGTTTGGCAGACCAGTACATCTCCCAGGTAAATGCTATGTTCTCTGGCTCAGTGCATGACGCCTGCATCCTGCGGAATAGCAGCATCCCTTATGTGATGGGTCAACTCCAGAGGCACCGTGTGTGGCTATTAGGGGACTCTGGTTACCCCAACCTGTCATGGCTACTGACCCCAGTGAGGAATCCCAGGGCAGAGGAACACTACAATGAGGCCCATGGGCGGACTAGGAGGGTGATCGAAAGCACCTTCGGCCTCCTGAAGGCCAGGTTCAGGTGCCTCCATATGACAGGTGGTTCCCTATTCTACTCACCAAGGAAGGTGTGCCAGATCATCATCGCCTGCTGTATGCTTCACAATCTGCCTTTGCAACGCCAGGTGCCTTTTCTGCAGGAGGATGGTCCAGATGACGGTGTTGTGGCAGATGTGGAGCCTGTGGACAGTGATGAGGAGGAAGCAGAGGAAGAAGACATTGACAACAGGGACTCAGTTATCCAGCAATACTTCCAGTGACACACAGGTGAGAACACATTCCTGCCTACTACAAGGACTTGCACACTTCTAACTCTATCCTGTCTGTCAATTTCAACCAGTATATGGTAACTGAGTTGTACATTTCCATTACGGTTTCACAGGTGTGGTTACCAACGTGTGTCATCTGCTTACATTCCTCATGGACTTGTGATGTGTGACATAGGTATGTTGACATTACATTTGAGAACGGATTTTGTCACTGTCATTGGTAATACACATTTTCAAAATCAATGACTGACTCCAGGGGGGTGGTAAAATGGTGAGGGGTGATGGTGGAGGAATGTCCATGGCAGAGTCCAGTCTATTACTCTCACAGGTGCACTGCCCACATGGGCATAGGAAGTGGAGCTGGGGCAGTTCCAATATGGACAGGGTTACAAAGTGGGACAGTGGGATGACAATCAGGGTGGTCTCATTTCTTGGCGGGGGTCTTGCCATCTTGCTCTGTCCTGTTCCTGGATCTCAGGGACCACTTGCAGGGTGGTTCTCCGTCTGCAGGGGGTGGGGTGCTGGTGTGGTGGTCCTGTGGCGGTGCCTCCTGTCCACTAGCGCCGGCGGAGGTGGTGGGCAGTTCATCGTCCATGCTAGTGTCAGGGGCCTCTTGGAGTGCCACGGTGTCCCTCCTGGTGTTAAGTATCTCCTTCAGCACCCCTACGATGGTGCCCAGGGCGGAGCTGATGGTTCTGAGTTCCTCCCTGAAGCCCAAATACTGTTCCTCCTGCAGGCGTTGGGTCTCCTGAAACTTGGCCAGGACCGTAGCCATCGTCTCCTGGGTGTGGTGGTATACTCCCATGATGGAGGACAGGGCCTCGTGGAGAGTGGGTTCCCTTGGCCTGTCCGCCCCCTGTCACACAGCAGCCCTCCCAGTTCCCCTGTGTTCCTGTGCCTCCGTCCCCTGGACCGTGTGCCCACTGCCACTGCCCCCAGGTCCCTGTTGTTGTTGGGGTGGTGGGTTATCCTGGGTTCCCTGTAGTGGTGGACACACAGCTGATTGACGTGTCCTGGGGACGGAGGTATGGGCCCGCTGGGTGGGTGCTGTGCTGGTGTTACCAGAGGGTGGAAGGTCTGTGGTGGGCTGTGCCTGTGCGAGGGGAACCGACTGTCCCGAGGCCCACGATGGTCCGGGCTGGTCATCTGGATCCAGTTGGCCAGAGCTGCTGTCATCACTGTGGGCCTCTTCTGTGGGTGGGGTAGAGATGTCTGGACCCTCCTGTCTGGTGACGTTGGGTAGTGGTCCTGCAGGGGTGTAAAAGCATGATTATTGCATGTGTGTGTGTCATGGTGTGTAATGGGTGGGTGAGCGTGTACCCCAGTGCTAGCATTCCTGTGTGGGGGCTTGTGTGATGATGGTTGGGGGGGTGTTATGGGTATGTGCAGTGGGCATGCTTTAGTGAGGAGTGTCCATGCTTTGTTGTGTCATGCAGGGCTTGGTGTTGGGATGTGTGGTTTGTGTTATTAGTACATTAGTGAGGAGTTGGAGTGATAGGGGAGAGGGTGAGGGTGGGGGTCTGTGATAGCATGCAGGTAGGGTGGGGGATATGATAGTTAAGATTTGACTTACCAGAGTCCATTCCTCCACCGACTCCTCCGAGGCCCTCAGGATGCATAATGGTCAAGACCTGCTCCTCCCATGTTGTTAGTTGTGGGGGAGGAGGTGGGGGTCCGCCGCCAGTCCGCTGTACTGCGATGTTGTGCCTGGAGACCATGGAACGCACCTTCCCCCGTAGGTCGTTCCACCTCTTCCTGATGTCCTCCCGATTTCTTGGGTGTTGTCCCACTGCGTTGACCCTGTCGACTATTCTTCGCCATAGCTCCATCTTCCTAGCTATGGAGGTGTGCTGCACCTGTGATCCAAATAGCTGTGGCTCTACCCGTACGATTTCCTCCACCATGACCCTGAGCTCCTCCTCCGAGAACCTGGGGTGTCTTTGCCGTGCCATGGGGTGATGTAGATGATGTGGGGGGTGGTGTATGTGGTGATGAGTGTGGTGATGTGTAGTGGGGGGTGGTGTTTTGTGCGTGGATGTAGTGTGGGTGATGATGTTGTGTGCCTCTGTGTGGTGGCGTTGTCTATGCTGTGCAGTCTCCCTGGCCTTCGTCAACATTTTTGGTCGTAGGGTTTTGTGGGTGATGTGGGTGTGTGTTTTATATAGTATTGATTGTGTGGGAGTGGTGTTTGTATGTGTATCAGGTGTGAGTATTTGGAATTGTCCAATGTGGCGGTGTTTTGGAGATGTGTGTGTATTTTGAGCCCGGCGGTGTGTACCGCCAATGGAATACTGCGGTTGAAAGACCGCTGCGTGGATTCGTGTGTCGTGATAGCATGGTCGTGTTTCTGTTGGCGTGACGGTGGAGGTTTTGTTTTCGCCAGTTTATCACTGACCTTTGGTGTGGCGGACTTGTGTGGGTGTCTGAATTTTGTTGGATTCCGAGATGTGGGTCATAATAGCTGTGGCGGATTTCCGCGGCGGTGTGTTGGCGGTCTTCTGCACGGCGGTAAGCGGCTTTTACCGCCAATGTTGTAATGACCCCCTTAGTGTCCTGAACTCTCTTGGCCATGCTTTAAATCATTAAGAAGTAGAAGTGTTTGGGCGACCTCTCCGATATTACAGTTCACTGATCACTAACAAGCCACTCACTGATACTGACTCCCACGCCTGTTTGGCTTCCAACATGCCCTTTCCCCAGGTTGACACTGAAGCACAAGTGGCCTCATTATCACCTGGGCACACTATAGCAAGGCTTAGTGTGCCCAGTGGTCCGGAAATGTAGCATCAGTTACTCATACATGCCCTCATGTTCTCTCATTGGCTAGACATACCAAGAAAAAGTAGATAAGTGGCTGCTTTGCCCCCCCAAGCATGCCTTCTTATCTATTGTTTGGGAACATACCTGTGTCAGGGATCCTACAAGATCTGTTTAAATACATCTCACCCAGACAAGTCTGATCTAGAGATCTCATTCCAAGGTAATGAGGGTCAGGTGGCTCTTCTCATGGACATGGTACTAGCAGATTAGGTTTAACACTCCTAGTTCTCTTTAGGATAGGGTTTAGGTTCATCATGCTAGGGTATTAGGGCCTATTTCACATTTCATATTCTTGCTAGATGGTGGGGGTCTTTATGTTCACGACTCTCATTTTTACGATTCTGTTTCTTGCATTGTTCATTATCCTAATCATTGCAGCTCATGCATTTTACAGTAGATTGGAGTCTTGTTAATACAACCTATTGAAAACTTTACTGCATCTCCTTTATTGCCTGTGTGTGACTGAGATTTTCTGCTCATGTGGGAAAAGGGTAATCTCAGCTTAACCACGACTCCCCTGAGATGTTGCACTCTTGAGTCGATACGTAAGGGCTGCCACAAATCACCTTTTACCATTTGGAGTTTTGGTGAGGTACTGCTTATGAGCCTGGAGGGTTGGGCTGACAGTTGTGACTTGTTGTAGGATTGGCTTAGTCACCTACAAGCAAAAGTACTGTCATCCCTAAACCAGCCATCTGCTAGAGCAAGAGTCCAACTAAGACATGGCACCACAATGGTGATGTTTTGGCACTTATTCACGGATGCCCTGAGTATCTCTGTCTCACACACAACAGGTACCCTAAGTACCATTATACGGAGACGTCCATGGTCTTTGGGATAATCCTCCTCAGCAGAACAGGGAGCACCTAACTAGGCTGTAGTTTTTTTTAGCTCAAACTCTTAAAATTGGTGTTCCATCTCTTTACCCATTACACATATTAGTAATGCCATAGACATTCCAGAGAATGTCAGACATGCATTAACACTATATCTGACTTGAGGGCGGGGTTGTCACATTCAGTGTAGAAGCTAATGAAGTTTACCAAACAGAAACACTTTATTCTTGGGTCATCTTTCTTGAGGAAGACCCTAGAACATACATATTCCACACATACAGAGTTGCAAACGTAACACAATAGTACCAAGCATACTAGTATCTTGAAATACAGATTACTTATCAAGAACATCAGAACTGGTTTAATGGCACCCTACCACACGTAATATAACCCATGAGATTAGGTCCCTTAGGTAATGATAGACCAACGTGACCAAGGTTTGCCACATATACACCACACCCCGGAGTACAAACTATGCAGGCATTTAATCTGCGCAGTCTTTACATTGAGCTAGTAACACTGTGTAGACAACTTGTTCAGTTTGTAATGTGAACTTTGAACACAACACCATCGCATCCAGAACCACCAACACCCGCTGGAAACCAATTGGCGTTACTGGGATTAACCCACAAACACTACATTCTATGATGGGCAAAATGTCCAGGGAATGAGAGAAAATCCTGTTCTGGATAGACCAGAAAACTAATCAGCTGGAAGCTGCATTACCCCATACGGGACCACAGGAAAAACACAAAATTTTCACAATGTGCTTACTATTCGGAATGGTTACCTCCGTGGAGGACTGCACCACATGTGGTACAGTCCTTGGTGCGATTTACACTCTCACACACGGTACCCCAATTTACAGATAGTGTTAAAACTAATTCAGAATGAACATTGGGATGCTCCAGCCCTAGATTTGGGGATGAAACTGATGCATAACTTTGACGTAGTCTCCTCAAATGATACTCAGTGACATTAAAGGGGAAGCGGTAGGGTTGGCTATACGCCAGCATCTCCAAGAGTTGCCACACCTGGAACGGGAGAAACAGCTACCGAAAATTATTTCCGATACCTATACTAGTATAGGACAGGATAGTTTGGGAACCAAACTGAAAATTCTGAAATACAGAGTACCACCCCTAAGATGGGTATCTCAAAAAGAGAAAGAATATTAACGCTTCTGACAGATATACTGATTGAAGTCCCTCTTGTTCCTTTCAGGACTCACCGGATAGACGTAGTGAGAGAGTGGGCCGGTCAGAGCAACGTCCTGACCATGTGAAACAGAAGAAAGACTCACTGCGGTCTTCAGACAAAAAAGAAGACAAGTCTCCACAACAAAAGCCACAGCTTATAAAGAAAAGGGTGCCAGTAAACCTGAGAACATTGCTGAAGAACCAGACATGGGCAGGGACCCTCCTGGACAGTGCGCAGACTTCACAATATGTCGCCAGAGTCTGAAAGATCATCTGGATGCGACAGTAACTAGCCACTTTATTGTAGTCAAGACTGCGGATGGGGGTGTTCTCTCACCCAACAGGATTTATGATTTAAATATCCAAATTGAGGGAGACAATAGAGCGCACCATTAGTATAATATTTTGGGATGAACTTAGTTGTGATATGCTATTTGCCGAAAGAGACTGGCCTCCTGAGCACGTCTGTGAGCTCCCACATGGGGAAGATGTAATTTTGCCTTTTTTCTCTGCTCTTGTTCCAGAAGCGGTAAAATAAGCCTATGCTGTCAACTGGACTTTAATGCTTGCACCTGCGCTATACCGCAATCATGTAGGTTGGGATAAGGATTCTCCTCACCATGTAATATCGATTAGGTCTACACCCAAACCTCACCCTAAATATCCTGTTAAACACAAAGCTAAAGCTTTGGCAAGGGAGATCCTAACTCAGCTCAAGTACCAAGCTGTAATTAAGTCCAGTGTCTCTGCAATGAATAGCTCATTATTACAAGTTGCAAAACCTGACCATTCATATAGGATAGTCTTAGATTACAGACACTTAAGAGACACACAGGCACATACACAATACAAAATGTACACAGTACATCACTAATTAAAACATAGTGCGTAAAAAATACAAAACAACCTTGGATATCGCCAGCGTTTTCTTCTGCCGAAACTTAGGACATGAAGGTCGGGCCTGAGTGCATTCTCATTTGGCTCACAAAAACGCTTCTATCATTTGCCCCAACGCTTTAAATACAGCCCATGGCTTTTCACAGCCCGTGTAACATCAATATTGCATGATATTGTCCTATGTGGATGACATCTATCTCACAGATGACGACCTCAGCATTCATCTTGCCAGGGTCAATCAGATCATTCTGGGACTCGCAGCCCATTGTTAACAAATTTAATTTTAGGAAAATTTAAATATCCTTTCTCAGTCTATTATTCCTTGGATACGAGCTATCAAACGAGGGGAAGAGCTTGGCCTCGCACTTTTTAGAAAAATATGCTCAACACCTGCCACCAACCGCTATCAAGAAACTGCAGTCTTCATTTGGTTTCTTTAAGTTTGGCAGAACATACATTCCTGATTATGCACAACGCATCAAGCCACTTTATGATTTAATACCTCCAGATTTTTCTAGCAGACACAGGACAGTAGAACACACACGCATCCTTAGAAGATTGCAACAGGACTTGCTAGAAACAAAACCCTTACACACTCATGACATCAAAACAAATTTGGTCATCAGAATAATAGCTGGTGCCATTGGGTTAACTTATTTCACCTTTAATAAAGGGGACACAGTGCCCATAGTTTATAAATCACATTTATATTCCAATGCAGAACAACTCTTTGCACCAACAGAAAAAGTTCTAACAGATGGCTATCATTAAGGAGAGGCCACTTGCCCAAGGGAAACGCATTATTTTGGTTACCCCAGTGCCAGCCTTACGGGCAATCACCAAAGCTAGTGTTCCCAATGCCAAAGCATTATATCCACGTTGGATTCAATGGGCAACCTCCTTGACTGCCACCGATGTTGATTACATTTTTGATCTTAAATGTCAAACACAAGAATTTCTCCATTATGAACTGAAGTACTCTGCACCTCTTGACATCGTGCCACTTGACAGATACCATACTGTCATTTACACTGATGGTTCAGCACAACCAGCTGTAGGTACTAAACATCAGTAGTCAGCCGCTTGCACCGCAGTGAGCGGAGTGTTGAAGGATGGTATATTCCACCCTCACAATAAATACACACAGACCCTGGGGGACTGCACAGCTCAGCTGGCTGAACTTAAAGCCCTTATCTTCATGATAGCATAACTCGCATTGATTGTCTGTAATTCGTACTACTATGTCCAATCTTACAATGATTACCTTAATCAATGGCAATTAAACGGGTTCAGAGACTCAAAGGGGAACACCCTAAAACACAGAACTCTGCGGGGGAGGGTAGCTGATCCTAAGGATAAGCTACCTAATGCTCATGTAGTCCATACATTGGGCCACCAACGTGTTGGAGTACACGTTATTGGCAACACTTTGGCTGATGAAGCAGCCAAATCCGCAGTAGCTATAGCTTCTGTTACTGCAGTGACTCGTTCTCAGACAAGATTGGCTAATAAAATACTGGCTGCCGTAAAAGCTTCAGCTGAAGGCAAGCCTCTCCCAAAAGCATACCCTACAAAATTTTCATACTACTTCAGTGCACAGAATGTTGCCTTTGCAACAATTCCTGGGGTTGGAGACCAAGACCAAGACCAGAGATTGGTTATAATCAAAGCAATGAGGGTGTTACTTCTGCACAAGCTGGTGTACAGAAACACTTCTGGTGGCCGGGTCTATACAAACGGATCAGGCAATATGTTCTTTGTTGTGACATTAGCCAGCAGATAAAAGGCTCAAATATCAAACGCCCGCCACAGACACCCTCTTAGTGTCCAACAGACAACTACAATGTGTGTGCCTGGACCATTGTGGCCTCCATAAACCTAATGGTGCATACAAATACATCTTAGTTGCTGCAGATTCTTGTTCTAGATTCCTGTGGGTATGGCCTCAGCGGTCGGCTGAGGCTCGAACTGTTATAAAGGACTTGCTGATCTTTATTGGTACATATGCGGTTGCCGCATTCCATTCGTACCAGGGCCCTGCTTTCACCTCTAAGGCATTCAGGGACACCATGAGGATGTTGGATGTTGAACTCCATTACTCCTCACCCTACCATCCCAAGGATAATTTGGTCGTGGAGAGGAGGAATCGAGATCTAAAGCTGTCCTTAACAGCTAGAGTACTAGGTTCTGGCCGCAGGTGGCTTCATACCCCTATGGGATCGAGAGAGCACTGAATAATCTGCCAACACAGTCCTTGGGAGGACACACATCTTTTGACATTCTCTTTGGGATACCTATGTATATCCCAGATCTAGATGGCCCTGGTTTGGTGGCAGCAAATACACCTTTTGTCATAAATGAACGTCTCACTGTCTACAGGAGCATCAGCAATTTTGTGATGACAATTCATCCGCCAGTGCTGCCACCTCAGGAATAAGGGATTTGTCAACAACATCTACAGCCTGGATTCCTAAAGTTGGGGATCTGGTTCATGAGAAGATTGCTCAGAAGAAGGAATTCGGTCCATCCTACACAGCACCGGTCCAAGTCCTGGGAATACAAGGTACCAGAACTGTCATCATACCATCACTGCCTGGTTCCAAAGCAAACAGATTTGTCTTAATTGACAACATCAAACTACACCATGTGGCCGATCCTGCACAGTATACCCAGAGGTCCCTTGGGTAGTTCCCAGTCCTCTCTCATTACCCTATAGGACATACCTCTTCAAATTAGAAACAACAACATTTATGACTGCAACAGCATGTACAATGATGCTACAAATGCCTCCTCGAGCATGGGGATGGCGGAAAATGAGCATTTGCTCATTCCTATTTATATCTCACCCACAACACCTGTCCAAGATGTGGCTGTTTCTACTCCAACTCAACGCAAACTGACAATATCATCTACAATGAACCTCCATGTGAAGTGGATTTATCCACCAGTAATGCACTGGCTCCTGTGTTTACAGAGACTGCTTCTGGTTACTTCATCGACCTTGATGACTTTTCTTCTACTTCATCCGCACCTGTAACTGAAACTGTTTAAAAGACACAGAAGCTGTATATATGGCTTAAAAATAACCATTTAATTTATCCACGGAATTATCTGTGGATATTTCTGACATTGCTTGCCTTTCTATTGTGGATTGGGTTTGTGACTGTTTTCTTTCTCCTGATAAATGGTCATTATCTCCCTGAACGCTCTTCTGTTGAGCCAGTAGATGAATTCCTAACTCCATCTCTTTCCCCCCATTAGGTCTGAAGAGACTTGCCCCTTGTGAACATTTCAGCAGTACCAATTCCAGATGGGATACTTTGAGATGAAGTTCTAATCGATATATACAGGCCTACTGAGGGCAATCAAATTTCATATGTTTTCAAAATCTCAGTGACTGATGTAATTACACCTGGTGTTGTTTCTGATGACTGGGGTGTTCAAACAGTTGATTCAATGCTTGCTGAACTGCAGGATTATACTTTATTAGAAAGTGATGATGTGTACACTAAGACAAAGAATTATGGGGAAATGTTCTGTTATAATAATTGGAGACATTACTACCTGCACCGAGCAACTAGACATACATCAGTATTCAATTACACACAGTGGGAACACTGTTCAACTCTGCCTGTGGGGAGCCCAAAGCATTTTTCAGATAAATTTGCATATTTTTCTGATCATGACATTAAGAATGCAGAATCATACTACTTCATGTTGCCATCTTCTAAAATTAGGAAGATTTTGTGAACATACACTAAATTGGTCTATTCAGATTCCTTTGTTTCCCGATTTGCAGTTGAAGGATACGAATATTGGAAGAACACTATCGATGTTAAAAGTGTATGGGGAACACAAGATTGGCAAATTCAGGGTAGAGAAGCTTTGTTGAGAGCATGCGTTATTCCTGTTCAAATTATCTTTCTAAATGACACAATTCAACAGACATCCTGTCTCAGGTTAGCAAAAATAAAGTAGATGAATGCGCCCAGTATCCCCACACTGGCAAAATTCAACAATTGGCAGTCCTTCCTAAACATCACAGAGGAAGAAAAATATGCAAAGGTTCAGGCTGGTACCTATAATTCTTCACTTTCAAGCCCCAGCGGGTGGTTATTGTGGCCAATAGACACAAATGGGTGTCAGGCGCGCTTTGTTAATTCCTCAGGTGGTTTCCAGATTAGCCTGCCGGACCCTCGCGTTGTCTCGGGTCAACACCCAGGTATAGTTACCACATACTGTGTGGATAGGCTGTGCCAACAATGGTTACAGACTAACACCTTAGCAGCAGTTAAAGAACATCTTAATATGCTCTCTGAAGACATAGACTTACAAGATTTCTTGTTAGGTCCCAGAAAGCCACGCTCTAAACGATTCCTGTATACCATATACTTTGAGATCTGGAAGCTTTCTAAAATGGAAGCAGCTGCGCATTTAAGGCAGATAAATAAGGAAAATTTGGAAAAGTCTTTAGCTGTTGTTGATAACGGCATGAATACTCTATCCAAGAGAACATACTCCCTGACTGATTGTGATGAATTGTGTAACAGTATGCTTTTAAAATAGTTTTTACCACACCTGTGTCTTTTTTATCCTCGCCGTCACTCACGATGCCCGTGTTCAGTGGCAGTTGTTAATTATTGGCAGAGCTCAGCATTGTTTTTAGCATTTCAGACGTCAAATATTGCTTCTCCCTGGTAAAGTCATTCATGCGCTGTTAGTGCTCTACGTGTGCCCAGTGGGATATTTTATTCTCGGGGTCGGGACTCCAGTCTTTATATTGTCCTCCTGACCGCCATTTTTCCTTCTCTTGCTGGTCCCGACTAGACCCGTCATTTTGAGTGTCAGTCTAGTTGCGTCGCCTGCTGCGTTTCTGCCCCCTTATAAGAGTTGCTATGCGGCGGACGTGCAGCGGGTGCGCCAATGGCGCTCCTAAGGCAAACTCGTCTGCACCCATCTGCGTCCGTCCGGGGCCATGGGCCAGAAATGCTGCCCATTCAGACCAAAAAACATATTTTATTCTATTAATCAACTCCTTGCACTTAGTAAACCTGCTTTAGATTCCTGTCGGCATTATTTTAATCCAACCCTCCCGATTGAAGCCTGTAACACTTGCCAATGGGCTCCTCAACTGGACTTATGGCAGCACCAGGGGCAAATCTGCTGGCAAATTTTTCTTAGTTAATTGTCGGTCCTATACCTGCTCATAAAACTCATGTTTGCTCATTGTTGAGTGATTATGCCCCAGAGGCCTTATTTCTTACAGAATCCTGGCTTTGTGAAGAATCTACCCCCGATCTGGTCCTGGCATTGCCCCAAGCCTATTTAATACATCGATTAGATAGGCCACACATAATAGGCAGTGGTGTAGCTATCATTTATGAAAATTCCATCAAATGTCTCGCTCAGTCCTTGCACATACCTGATTGTGAAAGTTTATCTTTCTCATTAGCAGTTAACGCTACATTTACATTCTCAGGAGTGTTGATTTATCGTCCCCTGGGCCCTTATGAAAGGTTTATACAGGCTCTTCCAGAACTGGTTGCGGATCTTGCTTGTAGGAATTCCAATTTTACCATCCTCTGGGACTTTAACATCCACATGGATGAGGCAAACAATGCAGCTGCAAATACCTTGCGCACAGACCTTGCAGCTCTTGACCTGACACAGCTGGTAAATGCCCCCAAGCACACCAAAGGCCATACAATTGACCTGGTGCTCAGCAATATTCCTGACCTACCTGCTCAGACACCCCTCCCTCTGTTATGGTCGGACCATTTTTTAATTACGATCACGCTCTCCAATTCATCTGCTCCTAGGTATTGTGAGAGTGTGAATTTTCTAATATGTTTATTAATGGTTTTCATATTAATAATGTGTGATGAACTAATGTGTAAAATGAGAAACTTTTAAAAATTTCTGTTTTTCTGTTCTTGGCTGAGCAAAATTATATTCAGATGCTGTAGTTATTTTCCATGATTCAAAGCTTTCATAATAAGTGTTTTCAAGCTTGTGTAGACGTATCCACAGCTACTCCTAGTGGGTTGCGGTGTCATGACTTACAAGGTCATATATTAACCAAGCATTGCATAAGTTGAAATGTCCTATTGTTTGAGAATGATACTAATGTCTGGTCTTTCCGCGAGGATGGAAGTAAAACTATCAGAGAAAGTTTCTTCCTGAGAACAAGATGCGCGAGGGGCGGATGAGACAATGGAGCTACAGACGAGACGGAAGGGGTGTGTATCCATCAAAAGAAAAATGTTATAGTTAGCGTAGGTTTGTCAAGGTTAGGTCATCAATTTAGTTGTCGATTGGCTGAAATGAAACCAACCCATAGACTGACCAATCAGGAGTTTATTTTAGTATAACAACCTGTGTAGACTAATTAGAGTAGATGTGGAGAGTAGGAGATTGTAGGAGAGTCAGTGTTCTTCGAGAGCAGACAAGTTTCGAGATTAGTTGTTGTCAGGCCCAAACTTCTGATGAGATAGCTGATGGTGTCCTCAAGTGGAAGCTGATCATTTGCTGTTACTACTTTTGTGGTAATGCATATTATTAAATGTGAATTGTGTCTCTCTTGCTTTTCAGGTACCAACTGCAGTTAATGATTATATTGCTGCACATTAATAGTTTTTATATGACATAATCAAGTTAGGAGTTTTCTAAATTTGTGTTACTATATTCTTTCCACATGAAGTCCAACATGTAATGCTAATCTGTGGTTAGTTAGGGAATTAATAATTTTGATATGCTCAT
The DNA here is from genome assembly GCF_031143425.1 of Pleurodeles waltl. NCBI lineage: Eukaryota > Metazoa > Chordata > Amphibia > Caudata > Salamandridae > Pleurodeles > Pleurodeles waltl. The sequence goes on from NC_090442.1 coordinate 907,851,346, forward strand.
GATCTGCTTTGAGATCATTTGATGCTGAACTAATGCATACTCTACCATTATTACCAGATTTTGTATTATTAATGTGTGATTCTTTTGGAGATAATTTGTTTAATTGTATTAATCAAATTGAGATATATACGTAGTTCTAATCAGCCGCTATTGATCTTATACACTTATCATTTGTGTTTGAGAGCTATATTCGTGACCTTAGCATTGTTAATATAGGGAAATAAATCTATGACTTCTTATTACTAAACTGGTGTGGTTATTGACTCAAGCTTTATAATATTAAATGTTAATGATTTGATGGCCCTCACATTTCCATTGATGGCATCCCCTCAAACCTATGTTGCTTCGACCCATTGTCCTCTATCACAAGATCCATTATTCAGTATTGATAATAGTTAGGATCTCGTGGCGCGCTCTCTTTTGGTAGCAGATTACAGGTACGTCATTGTTTTGATGATGTCATAATGGGACTGTGAGGTTCAATTGTGTAAAGTGGTTTGTTTGTTCTTTCTTTCTTTTTCAAAATTGTTAAGAAGATTAACATGGTGAGTGGCTAGTTGCCTTAAGTGACTTTCCCCGATTCTTGGAGACCCCCCAGGTTGATGGGTATGTTCTTGGCGGTGTTTGATTGTATTTGAATGAGGTGAATAAAGTGTTTGCGCTTGCACAGCTTTAGCTAATTTGCAGATGACTGTGTTGAATATGAGTTTAGAGGAGTAGAGATACTCAAATTAGTGATTAGATGGAGTGGGCATACTCCTATATGTATGAGAGTAGTAAAGCAGTGTTCTTCATTTGAGTGTGGCGCTTGATGCAGGAAAAATTATCCACGTGGTTCTTGATGACAGACCTAGAGAAAAAGGTCTGGGACTCCGAAGTATATTGACAAGTGTAGAGAGACACTGGGTATATGTTGTAATTTGTTCATTTAAGTAGACCAATCTGTTGGGATTGGTAAATCGAGTTTGTGAGAAATTGGTGTGGATAAAAATATACTGAAGACTTAGTGAGTACTAAGTGCACTAGACAATAATCCAAGGAACAGTGGAGTAGACAAATTTGCTGGTTGAAGGTTACTCGCGGCTGTGGGAGCTGTGAAAAAGGAGTAGGTGAAAGCTGAAGGTTTATTTGGAAGGTTCTGAAGCATTTGTGTTACCCTACCTGTAGTAAATGAGCGAATTTGTTTTCTTATTTTTGAGATAGCTCGCAAATTAATATTGCGTTGGTTGTTGTATGTGTGGGTTGTGAAAGGGTTAGTACGATAGACTTTGTCAGTTTCTCAGCGAAGGTGCTGAGGAGTGTTAATGTGTTGAGTGTGAAGTAGTGGTGCTGCACTGGGATTGGTTGATCGACAGAAAGGAGTTGCGCACAGATTTGTTAATCAGTCCGATAATAGTGTAACGCAATCGGAAGGCAAGGGGGTCGAAGAGAATTGTGGGATAGCAGTCATTTCACATGATTGGTTCTTCTTTCTTTAAACCTTGTTTACTGTTTGTTGAGTTGTTTTGAAGTTAAACTTTTTCTATGAATATTCTGTTTGAATAAATTGAGTCAAAATGAAGTTTTTCAAAGCTTTGAACTGTGCATTGAGGAGTGATGAGTACATTCCGGTACTTGAAGGTGAGATATGTCCTCCAGAAAATACTGCAGCATACATTGTGTTTGAGGAGAGAGGCTCAGCGGCATGTCTTTGTTTGAAGCATTGGGTCAAAATCACAAAGAAGGAGGGTTGTTTAAATTTTTCAGAACATGGTATGTTCAATTGAAGAGTTCTGGATAATCTGAGAATGAAGATGTGCAGTCTTAAACCTCCACCGAGGCCAGCACAGTATGACGCCTTAGCTTTATGGCAGCTGGTAGCGAAGGAACAGCAAGCTTTAAAATATGAAAAGAAAATGAGAAGGGTAGAGAAAATGCTATCTGAAACATTAAGGGATGAGGAACAGAAAAGGTGGAGAGAAGATACATTACATGGGGTTAGGTTATTTCCAGCAAGAACAGGTGAAGACAAGGTGAAAACAAAAGATGGAAAGAAAAAGAAGAAGGGTTCATTACAACAGAACGCAAAAGAGCCAAAAAGGGTTATGTTTAACGATGAGGATACGGAGGAAGATGAGGTGCTTAACTATGTCGTAGAGACATATCTTCTACCCAATATGAGGCAGCAGAACATAAGTGGATTGAATGGGAGCGGTATGAATAACATGATTCCTGCAGTACCAATGACTTCAGAATCAGTGAGGGGTGACCTGAGTCACGAGAAAGTGCAGATGCAGAGTAGTTTTAATGACTAGTTGAGCAATAGACAACAGTTTGGAGTGAACATTCCTGAGGTACAGTCAGAAATCCAGACAGTGAGGACAACGGCAAACACAGTCTTGTCACAAGGTTGTCAAGGGACAAAGATACGAGAGCCTGTACATATACAGATTCCACAAATGCAGAGCATGATAGCAGAACAAACATTAGGAGCTGGAACACTGATGAATCCAGACGGAATTACTATACCTATTACGATGGGTCCAGTGACTCCAATATATGTTAAAGTAGACAATAGTGGAGAGAATTCATTGCTAAATGTACAGAATGGGCAGGGACTAAGTTTAAATGAGACAAATTCTTTAATAGAGCAGGAATAATGGCTCAACAACCGAATACGAGTTCAGGACAAGGGCGAGCAGCAGGTGCACAAACTAGCGGAGTGTCCCTGAAAGGTTTGTCTGCACAAGAAATAACAGAATGGTTGGAGGACTTAAATAGTTCAAAGCAACAACAAGAGGAGAGAAAACCAAAGGAAGAAGAAATGATAAACAGAGTGAGGTTAAACATGGAAGGGAGGGAACTTTTGGAGGGAACAATGGGAGTGAACAGACTTGACTCTTATACCGAAGGGCAATTGAGGTACCTGTATAAGGTCATTACAAAAGGAGCCAACAGGGTTTATCAACAGTTACAAGACGTGGCAGATGATTATGACATTGATTTGACAAAGATGAAAACATTGAAAAGGAGTTTGAGACTGAGTTTAGAGGAAGAAGACTCTGTTCACATGAGATCTGCAGGGATGAGAATACATCTCAAAGAATTACTTGAGAAGGTGCAGATTTGGAGGGCATTGGATAAATGGGAAAGAAAATGGGACAGAAAAAGAGAAAGACCTAAGAAAGATGATGGGACGCAGGTAGGAGATGCAGTAAAATTTTTACCAATGAGAGAAACACCAGGAGGGAATTTTACTAATGTACCTTGGAATAGAAGTGACATTATAAGTTTTACAAATGATTATCCGAGACTGAGAGAGAAGCCAATGGAGTGGTATCAACAGACAGATAGATTTTTGAAACTTTCAAAGTGCCTTTGGGAAGACTTGAATACGCTTTTTGACATTGTGGTTTCAGCAGATTTATGGGTTGAATGCAAAAGGAGTGTCGATTGGCCGACAAGTGAGCCGCAAAGAGATTTGAAAAGTGGTGCGCCGTCATCTAAAGTAATGAAATATTACTATAATGTCAATGATTTTCTGAAAACGAGAGTTTCGCTGAAAAGTGTTGATTGGCAGCGCATTGATAGAACAACACAAGACGGGAAGGAGTCAGTTCATGCGTATTATGAGAGATTGTTAAAAACATTTAAACAGTTTAGTGGTGCAGAAACTATTGAAAAGGAAAACATGAATCATTTGGTGTTCAGATTTGTCGATGGGTTGAAACTAGAAGTGAGTCAAATGATTAGGAATCACTTGATATGTTGGAAAGCAAAGCTGATTGATGAGGTCCTGCAAATTGCTAAATACTGAGGTGATGAAATTGAGTTAAAACAGAAGAAGCTTAAAGAAAAGGCAATGGTAATGCAGATTAAGGCAGCGTGGATTGCAATGCAGGGAAATTTACAACAGTTTCCACAGGGAAATGGATTGTTTCTGAATCAAGGTCAGCCTTTACACCCAGAGCAACAAATGCAAAATGTGCAACCTCAGGTACAACAGGGACAAATGCCACAAATGCAACACATGCAGCCACAGGTACAGATGGTGCCTGTACAGCAAATACAATTACAGAGACAGGTTCAATTAATACAGAGCCCAATGGAACAGCAACAGGTTATGCTTTCACAGGTGGTCACGAATCAGAGTAAAAACAAATGTGTAAACACAGTTGAGCAATTTCCCTTACAAAGTGAGAGTGAAATAAACACTGAATGGCCATTGAGTAGTTCAGTTGAGGAGGAGTTCATGATAAGTGCATCATTAGATGTTGATCAGAGAGGTCCTTATGTGCAGGGTGAAGTGCATTGCCATGAGGTTAGTTTTTTGGTTGACAAAGGAGCAACACGCTCAACAATAAGGACAGTTGAAGAACCAGATTTACCTGTTTCTGAGAAGACAGTGCAGATAGTAGGGTTTGCAAATAAACAGTTGGTCAATGCCCTTACAGAACTGGTCCTTGTGAAGATTGGAAATTTCAGAGACTATCATATTTTTGTTGTTTGTGATTCCAGTCCAGTATCACTGTTGAGAAGAGATTTGTTGTGCAAAATAACTTTTTTGATTATGTGTTCCAGAAAGGGAATTACAATGGAGACCATTAGTATTGATGGAGAGGATTTGTCAGTTGATGAAGGGAAAAGAATGAGAGGTTGTGAACTAGCTTTGGTGAAAGTGGAGGAGGATCAAGTGGTCAATGAAGATGAGACACATGAGGAACACAATTTGGAAGATTTAATGAGTTTCTTTCCAGTGTTCGAAAAGAAGGACTTGCTGAGTGATTTGCAGGAAAGAGTTAAACCAAAAGTTTAGGATTTGACAGGGAAAGACATTGGTTTGATAAAAGGAGTTGAAGGAGTCAAGGCAGCAGTGAAAGAGAATGTGGTGTTTCCACAAACAGCTCAATACCCGATGACAAATGAGATCATTGAAGGAATAAGACCACTGATAGAACAGTTTTTGGAACAAGGAATTTTGAAAGAGGCGATGAGCAGTCCATGTAATTCACCACTCATGGGTTTGAAGAAGCCGAATGGGAATATACAATTGGTTCAAGATTTAAGGAAAATAAATGACATTGTAGTGAAATGTTGTCCAGTGGTACCCAATCCAGCAGTGATAATGTTTCAGATTCCATACGATGCGGAATGGATTACAGTCATCGATTTGTGCCAAGCATTTTTCTCAGTGCCTCTTCATGAGGACAGTAGATATCTCTTTTGTTTCAAATTCCTGCCTAGAGTCTACTGTTGGTGAAGGATTCCTCAAGGATTTTCAGAATCACCATCAATTTTCAATCAAATTTTGAAAAAGAATTTGGAGTTGTTGGTGATGCCCTATAAGTTGACCTTAGTACAGTACATTGATGATTTACTAATCGCTTCAAAGACAAAGAAAGGCTGTAGGGAGGATACGATTGCTTTGTTGAATTTCCTGGGACACAATGGTCATAATGTTTCTCCAGCTAAGTTACAATACTGTCAGTAAGAAGTGAAGTATTTGGGACATTTGATTGAGAAAGGGTCAAGGAGAATTTCCAGAGAAAATAATGAAAATGAAACTGCTGAGTTCCCAAAAGGAGTTGAGGATGTTTTTAGGAATGGTAGGTTATTGTCGACAGTGGATCCCGAATTTATCAGTGGTTTCAAAGCCATTGCAAAGGTTGATACATGAGGATGTTTCAGATCCAATAATGATGGATGAAGAGTGTGTAAAAGCTTTTCCTGAACTGAGAGAAAGTTTGTGTCAAGCACCAGCCTTAGGTATGCCTGATTACACAAAGCCTTTCATATTGTTTTGTTATGTGAGAGATGGATGTTCTTTGTCTGTCTTAACACAAAAACATGGTGGTGTCAATCGCCTGATAGCATATTTTTCAGCTACCTTGGATAATGTTGCAGCAGCCCTACCCGGATGTCTGTGAGCTGTTGCAGCTGTTCAACAGAGTATAACTCAAAGTGAAAATATTGTGATGGGTTTTCCTCTGACAGTGATGGTACCTCATTCAATTGAAATTCTATTGACCAGGTCAAAGACACAATATTTGACAAATGCAAGATTGACTCGTTATGAAACAGTTATTCTAGGGGCACCAAATGTGACAATAAAAAGGTGCACGGTGCTTAACACAGCAACATTACTACCAAATGAGGGAGAAGATCTGTCCAAAACAGATGATGTTGAACATGATTGTTTGGAGGTGACAGAACTTTGTACCAAACCAAGGGAAGACATTAAAGATACTTGTTTGGAAGACAATGATCAAATTATTTTTGTTGATGGTTCCTGCTTGTGAGACAACAGGGGTGCATTGAGAGTGGGGTATGCAGTGTGTAGTCACAGGCATACTGGAAGCTTCATGGCTTAAAGGAGTAATATCCACACAAGTCTCAGAGTGGTGGCTCTTACTAGAGCATGGCAATTATCAAAACAAATGAAAGTTACAATCTACACTGATAGTCAGTCTGGATTTGGAATTGTGCATGATTTGGGGCAAATTTGGTCACAGAGAGGGTTCCTGACTTCTTCAGGATCACCTGTAAGAAATGGGGATAGAATACATGACTTACTGCAAGCAGTGCAGAAACCTGAGAAAAATGCAGTGGTCAAATGCAGTGCACATCAGAGAGGACAACATTATGTAACATTGGGAAATGCTTATGCAGACCAGGTTGCAAACTTTTGTGCTCTAAATGGAATTTCATTCAAAGGAAACTGGGAATTGATGTCTGAAAATGAAGAAATTGATGTAAATTTTACTGTGCAGATAGTGGAGACACTAGATGAGTTGAAAGCAATACAGAACAATGTTCCAGGAGAGGAAATGAGACATTGGATTAAACAACAATGCATACAAAGGGAAGACAAGATTTGGGTGACAACAGAGGGAAAGGTCGTCTTGCCAAATAGTCTACTTATGCAAATGCCTAGATACTACCATGGTCAAACACACATTGGAAGGGATGCAATGATCAGGAGTTTTAAACAATATTGGTACAATCCAAAATTCAGACAAATGGCAGAGCTGGTGTACCATAGGTGCATAATTTGCCAGCAGATGAATGTTGGCAAAGGAACAATTGTCAACATGGGCACATAGGGATGGCAGGAGGTCCATTCAGTAGAATGCAAATGGATTTCATTGAGATGCCTGCATGTGCTGGTTTGAAATATGTGTTGGTGATTGTGTGCATTTTCAGTCATTGGATTGAGGCTTACCCGACAAGGAGAAATGACAGTCTGACTGTGGGTAAGTTGCTTTTGCGAGAACTAATTCCACGTTTTGGTTTTCGGTCTCAATTGAATCAGATAGGGGTACACATTTCAATAAAGAGGTGATAAAATTGCTTTTTTCAGCATTAAACATTCAGCAAAGATTGCATTGTAGTTACCGCCCAGAAGCTTCAGGTTTAGTAGAACAAATAAATGGAACGTTGAAACCCCGATTGGCAAAAGTGTGTGCATCAACAAATCTGAAGTGGCCAAGTGCTCTACCTCTAGCACTAATGTCAATGAGAAGTACACCAGACAAAAAGACTAGGTTATCTCCACATGAGATACTGATGGGGAGAGCAATGAGATTACCAGCAATACCTGCAAACGCACCGGTAAATATTACAGATGATATGGTGCTAGACTACTGCAAAAGCCTGGCTGATGTGGTTTCTTTCAGGTGGAAGTTGCAACAGCTCAACAAATACAAGGTCAAGGACATAGTCTGAGAGCAGGAGACTGGGTGCTTATACTGAAGCACATACGAAAGTCTTGCCTTGAACCACAGTGGAAGGGTCCGTATCAAATTGTGCTTGCTACGACAACTGCAGTGAAGTGTGCTGGTTTGCCGAACTGGGTGCATGCGAGCCATACGAGAAAAGTACATGATCCAACAGAAAGAGAAGAAGAACTGTTGAGCTTGCCGACAGTTGAGAACAACGGAAACCAAAGGAAAGAGAGTGAGCAAAATATCGAGAACGACAGAGATATTCCTACTCCTATAACAGATGAAAGTGAACAAAATGATGAAGAGATTGAACAAGTTGTATAAGGAGTAGAAGAATCAGTCCAGGAAGAAAAAGGCAAGACTGATTCCAATCAGAGGAAAGTGTCCTCGAAGGAGAACAAAAAAGAGGAAACAACAGAAGAAAGATCTGCTCAGAGGAGGGTGACCTTAGTAGCAGGTGGTTTGACAAGCCAAACCGAAGACGAGACAGAACCCGTTGGGAAAGGAATTGAGAATAGTCACACTCCAGTGGATTATACTCTTTCAGAACCAGTTGCGGGAACGTCTGAAGAAAAGGGTCCAAAGGCAAGTGAAGACTCGATATTGAGAACATTAGTTTTAAATTGTTTTAACTTAAATTTTTTTTTTTTTTTTCTTACTCTTAACATAGCAAATGAGTAATTCATATGACCAAAACTGTAGGATTAGTTGTTGCAAAGTGCTTAGTATTAGTATAGCGGTAATGAGTGTATTGATATGTTTATTGTTATTTGTGGGCGTGTCTGTTTATGAGATTGACAGAGTAAATCAGACTGCGAAAATGGATTCTTTAGATTTGGCTGATAAGTCATTAACCAAAGATAGGTTGAGAATAGATGTAAAATATTGCATGAGGAAAAAGAGCTTTCTTCTAATGTTTTATATCGCTTATTGCATGAGTATGTTGAGGTGATGGATGCGACTAATTGTTATGTATGTACGCAGATTCCAGCTTTGGTAGAAGGAGGAACTACGTATCATAGTTTACCTGCGACTTACGCTATAAGTTGCAGTCTTTTGCTAACACGTTTCTATAATCAAGAATATATTCAATATTTTTATTCAAACTATGATATGGTATTATCTTTTGTACATGTAATAGCATATTTGAATACAATAGCCAAAGAAAATAACATAGTAATTATGAGGGATTTCTTTGAGCCTACTTTAACTTTTGGGACTGCCTTTGCTCACCGAAATAATTTTACTTGTTTACTGACGCCACTGGAAAAGAAATATTTAGATAATACAGAAGACAGAAGGGGAGAAATGAAGGCAAAATGGATAAGGGAATTATAAGTAGAAAGCCTGAAGTATATTATGCTTATACTGACATCATCAAACAGGGTAAACTAACAATAGATGCTGAGCACGTAGGAAAACTTTGTATACAAAGACCTTGGAGTAAGAACAATAGGTTGTTTGTTGGAAAGAGTGAATGTAGACATGTTTTTGATGTTTAAGAGTAAGTGGGATTTTATGATGAATGGACAGGATCCTCCAATACCTGGCATTTAATATATTTGTGGAAGAAATGCATATTACCGTCTTCCTAGAGGGTGGTATGGGACATGTTATCTGGGAGTAATCTTTCCAAAAATCTATCAATTGGAAGACTTGAGTAAGATTCCTGATTCTATGAAATTACAAACGAGACACAAGTGAGAATCAATTTCTGGCATTGTGGGAGACATATTTGAGGCTATAATTCCATCAGTGAGAGTGGTTCTAAATTCGATAAAGATTCAGAAGTTGTCCACAATAGTGGATAACATGTTGACAAGATATTCCGAAGCTATCATTCTTCTGGACACAGTGTTGGCTGCTACGAGAGCCATGACACTACAGAATCGCCTTGCGTTAGAAATTCTTTTGGCAAAAGAGGGCAGAGTTTGTAAATAAATTAATTCTAATCATTGTTGTTCTTTTATCCCTGATAATTCAGGAAAGGTTAAAGAATTAATCACTAATGTGACTAAAACTCATATCAAAGATTTGAAAGAACTAAAAGAAACTACAATTTGGGAGAAGGCTGGAAAAGGAATTGAAGCTGTGGGAAACTAGTTTAGCAATGTGGGAAGAAATGTTATTTTGAAAATTGTGAAATGGGTGTCAATAATTGTGTTTTGTTTAATTGGAATTTGGGGAACCTTTAGAGTAACAAAATGTATTATGAAGAGAAAAATAGAAAGGAATAGACAAAATTTTGAAATAGAAATGAATAAATTTAAAAAAAGAAAATAAGAAGAGAAAAAAGAAATAATTCAAAAATAGATGAAACAAAGTTTTGAATTTGACGATAATAAATACACTTATTAGAGAGTGATGTGATGACATGAATAGTCATCAGAGGAGGGATTGTGAGATTGTGAATTTTCTAATATGTTTATTAATTGTTTTCTTATTAATAATGTGTGATGAACTAACGTGTAAAATGAAAAACCTTTAAAACTGTCTGTTTTTCTGTTCCTGGCTGAGCAAAATTATATTCAGATGCTGTAGTTATTTTCCATGATTCAAAGCTTTCATAATGAGTGTTTTCAAGCTTGTGTAGATGTATCCACAGCTACCCCTAGTGGGTTGTGATGTCATGACTTACAAGGTCATATATCAACCAAGCATTGCATAAGTTGAATTGCCTGGTGAAGAACAAACTAGTGGAGAAGATAGTGAAAGTGGAAGATGACCGAAAAGGAAAAGAGTTGCAAGCAGGAGATGTGCTGGACCTGAATGGGCATACTTAAATTCAAGTGACTGGCAAGAAGAGTTTTTGAGTTATTGTTTTGACAGAGACTTAGAAAATACGGATTTCGGGACGTGAAGATTCACAAAAGAGACATTGGGTTAAAGTAAATTGAAAAACTGAGTATTAAACTTACACTGCAAAGACAGAAATTGAAAATTATTGGAAAAGACGAATAAAAAAATGAACTTAGGTGAGCTGCTATACCGGATTTGACAAAGGAACTGTCTAGGAGTGAATGAATTCATTAAAAAAAAAGTAGTTTTTTAAAAAACAATTTTTTTTTTTTTTTCTTACTCTTAACATAGCAAATGAGTAATTCACATAACCAAACTGTAGGATTAGTTGTTCCAAAGTGCTTAGTATTAGTATACCGGTAATGAGTGTGTTGATATGTTTATTGTTATTTGTGGGCGTGTCTGTTTATGAGATTTACGGAGTAAATCAGACTGCGAAAATGGATTCTTTAGATTTGGCTGATAAGTCATTAACCAAAGATAGGTTGAGAATAGATGTAAAATATTTGCATGAGGAAAAAGAGCTTTCTTCTAATGTTTATATCGCTTATTGTATGAGTATGTTGAGGTGATGGATGCGACTAATTGTTATGTATGTACGCAGATTCCAGCTTTGGTAGAAGGAGGAACTACGTATCATAGTTTACCTGCGACTTACGCTATAAGTTGCAGTCTTTTGCTAACACGTTTCTATAATCAAGAATATATTCAATATTTTTATTCAAACTAGGATATGGTATTATCTTTTGTACATGTAATAGCATATTTGAATAAAATAGCCAAAGATATTCCGGAGCTATCATTCTTCTGGACACAGTGTTGGCTGCTACGAGAGCCATGACACTACAGAATCCCCTTGCGTTAGATATTCTTTTGGCAAAAGAGTGCAGAGTTTGTAAATAAATTAGTTCTAATCATTGTTGTTCTTTTATCCCTGATAATTCAGGAAAGGTTAAAGAATTAATCACTAATGTGACTAACACTCATATTAAAGAATTGAAAGAACTAAAAGAAACTACAATTTGGGAGAAGGCTGGAAAAGGAATTGAAGCTGTGGGAAACTGGTTTAGCAATGTGGGAAGAAATGTTATTTTGAAAATTGTGAAATGGGTGTCAACAATTGTGTTTTGTTTAATTGGAATTTAGGGAACCTTTAGAGTAACAAAATGTATTAAGAAGAGAAAAATAGAAAGGAATAGACAACATTTTGAAATAGAAATGAATACATTTTAAATAAGAAGAGAAAAAAGAAATCATTCAAAAATAGATGAAACAAAGTTTTGAATTTGACGATAATAAATACATTTATTAGAGAGTGATGTGATGACATGTATAGTCATCAGAGGAGGGATTGTGAGAGTGTGAATTTTCTAATATGTTTATTAATTGTTTTCTTATTAATAATGTGTGATGAACTAACTTGTAAAATGAAAAACCTTTAAAAATGTCTGTTTTCCTGTTCCTGGCTGAGTGAAATTATATTCAGATGCTGTAGTTATTTCCATGATTCAAAGCTTTCATAATGAGTGTTTTCAAGCTTGTGTAGACGTATCCACAGCTACCCCTAGTGGGTTGTGATGTCATGACTTACAAGGTCATATATCAGCCAAGCATTGCATAAGTTGAAATGTCCTATTGTTTGAGAATGATACTAATGTCTGGTCTTTCCTCGAGGATGGAAGTAAAAGTATCAGAGAAAGTTTCTTCCTGAGAACAAGATACGCGAGAGGCGGATGAGACAATGGAGTTACAGACGAGATGGAAGGAGTGTGCATCCATCAAAATAAACATGTTATAGTTAGCGTAGGTTTGTCAAGTTTAGGTCATCAATTTAGTTGTCGATTGGCTGAAATGAAACCACCCCATAGAGTGACCAATCAGGAGTTGATTAGATTTTAGTGTAACAACCTGTGTAGACTAATTAGAGTAGATGTGGAGAGTAGGAGATCGTAAGCGAGTCGTTGTTCTTCAAAAGCAGATGAATTTTGAGATTAGTTGTCGTTAAGCCCAAACTTCCGATGAGATAGCTGATGGTGTCCTCAAGTGGAAGCTGATCATTTGCTGTTACTACTTTTGTGGTAATGTATGCTATTAAATGTGAATTGTGTCTCTCTTGCTTTTCAGGTACCAACTGCAACTAATGATTATATTGCTTCACATTAATAGTTTTGATATGACATAATCAAGTTAGGAGTTTTCTAAATTTGTGTTACTAAATTCTTATGTAATGCTAATCTGTGGTTAATTAGGAAATTAATAATTTTGCTATGCTCATGATCTGCTTTGAGATCATTTGATGCTCAACTATTGCATACTCTACCATTATTACCAGTTTTTGTATTATTAATAAGTGTGATTCTTTTGGAGATAATTTGTTTAATTGTAGTAATCAAATTGAGATATATACGTCATTCTAATCAGCTGCTATTAATCTTATAAACTTATCATTTGAGTTTGAGAGTTATCTTCTTGACCTTAGCATTGTTAATATAGGGAAATACATCTATGACTTCTTATTACTAAACTGGTGTGGTTATTGACTGAAGCTTTATAATATTGAATGTCAATGATTTGATGGTCCTCACATTTCCATTGGTGGCATCCCCTCAAACCTATGTCGCTTTGATCCATCGTCCTCTAGCGCATGATCCATATTTCAGTATTGATAATAGTTAGGATCTTGTGGCGCGCTCTCAGTATCAACAGGTAAATAAGCAAACTGGTCGTCAGTAGCCATAATTGAACCGTAATAAATGGATTGCCACCCTTGAAAATACTCGTTCCAATCCTTCTGACCCTTCACTATGCTCAGGGGATAAATTTAATGAGTGGATTTCCACCTCCCTAGATATTATACTACCAGTAAAAACTATCACCAGAATTGTTCACAAAAAGAAAGCGCCATGGTTCACTCCCCAGTTGCTGCAGCTAAAAAAGCAGTGCAAACAACTTGAAAGTAGAGGAAAACTTATGATGACGTCTCCAAACATGAGTATAGGAAAGCAATTAGGGGTTTCCATGCAAAAAATCAAATCATCACAGGCTTCCTTTTATGCAACCAAAATAGAACAGTCCTCTAATTCTCCAAAATATTTATTTTTTATATTTAAAGAGATGATTCAAGAGCCGCCCCATATTGATTGGACAGAAGCCTCCAAGGAACATAGCAATAAATTGGCATGTTTCTTCCAACAGAAAATTCTTGACATTCATGCGATTTCCCCGGAGAGGTCCTCTCAGAAAGCTGATATGATAGGTCAGGATGAAGTCTTTAGGACTAGAGCCTCACTATCTGTTTTCCTGCCACTGACGAAAGAAGTAGTATGTAATCTGCTTTTCACCATAAAATCTGGATCCCCAATGGACCCATCCCACCCATATCTTGGCTCTAGGCTCTGACATTATGGTCCCCATTCTAACCAATGTCCTCAATGAACCCTTAACAACTATCCAGATACCGCCTCACTGGAAGCAGGCGATTGTCAAACCTCTGCTAAAAAAAACAAGCTTGATGCAACACTATTTAGCAATTATTAACCAATAGCTCTCCTTCCTATAACATCCAAAATAATCAAAAAACATATCAATAGACAAGTGGGAGGCTTTCTTGAAGACCATAAGCTTCTTCATCACACTCAAATGAGCTTCAGATCTCAGCATAGCACGAGACTGCCCTTCTGGCCATTACGGAACACACATGATAACGGTTAGACTCAGGGGTATATGTGGCAATCATCCTATTAGATCTTAGCGCAGCTTTTGATACAGTGGACCACAGTACGCTGCTTCACAGATTCTCACACGTAGGCATTAAGGGGATCGCATGGAAGTGGATTTCCTCTTTTCTGAAGGATAGGACCTTTCAAGTCCTTAACCTCTCTTTTCTTTCCAACAGTTTCTCGCTCAGTTGTGGGATACCACAGGGCTCCTCCCTGAGCCCTACCCTTTTCAATATCTATATGTCACCATTAGCTGAGATTATAGAACCCTATGGTCTCTCACTGGTGTCTTCTGCTGTTGACACCCAGTTGCTCTTTTCTTCCTCCACCATCAAGTCTGACCCGTCCAGTTTAACATCTTGCCTCCAAGCTGTTTCTAGGTGGATGGCCGACTGTGAATTAAAAAGAAATTATGATAAAACAGAAGTCATGCTTGTAGAGAAATTACACCCTCTCTAGATCCCCTGTTCTAGTTCCAGAAGGACTGAATAGACCTTCCCCTGTCAAAAGAGAACATAAAGAACCTAGGCTTCAGGCTGGATCCTCGCATCACGATGGAATATCATTCCAAAAAACTGCTGGCAACTTGTTTCAGCCTATTAAGACATTTCAGGAAAGTCTTCAAACTACTTCAATTTTTGTCCAAAAGGATTATTATCCAGGCCCTTATCATGTCATGCCTACACTATGGGAATGCCATTTTCTTAAGTTCTCCTCGTCACGTCATAAAGAGGCTGCAGGTAGTACAAAATGCCACTGCACTCTTACTCATGAACATCCCAAGCCATTTCTCTGCTAAGCCAGCCTTAGTCACTCTTCACTGGCTTCCTGTTGAACAACGTATCAACTTGAAAAGCTATGTGCATGGTACACAGAGCCCTGCATAATATGAGTCCGGTTTTCCTCAGGCGGATTGTAACGAGTTATGTTCCGCAGAGATTGCTTAGGTTCTCAACAGCTTCACTAATCAAGACTCTGCTGGTCAAGAAAGCAAGATGGGGAGGGAGATCCTTTTCCTTTAGAGTGGCTAACCTTTGGAATTCTCTTCCGTTGGAGCTCCATCTAGATGACCTAGAACTCTCCTTTCGCAGGAAATTGAAGACTCTACTATTCACAACATAGGCCTTCTCGCAGGCCTTTGGTCTTGCTCTAGCACTGGGAAGCCTCCGAGTAGCTATGCACTCTATAAATCCCTTCAACTAAACTTAATAACATTGTGTCATCTGCGATAGACATCAGTCCGAATGACATTTCCTTTTTGCACCACCGACAAAGTGAACTGTGTTCCATCATGTAGGTAGGTTGGACCCTACAGATTCTGAAAAATTACTGTGTTCCATGGAAATACATTAACAGTGATGACCTGTTTTCTGCTTTTAATTTATCTAGGGAACAACAGAAAATGGCAGAAAGGGACACGAGTTTCACCATGCTTCATACAGAAAAGTTAGAAAAGTTGCCTTTCATCGTTGCAGAAAGACCATCAAAAGTATGGCTTGTACATGGAATTATAAATCTGCCCATTTCCACCTTTCATTTTCCGAAATGCTTGAAACATCTTGCTGTGGGCAGATATTGTCACGCCGTGAAGACCGGCGGTGCTTCACTTACGGGCCACAGTCAGATCAGCGGTCTGCGTTTCGGACAGCCATTTCTGCCGCTGTCCGCTCTTTGGCTAAACTTTCCCTTTTGGCACTGGTTATGGTGCCCACGCTCTTGCCCTCTTTAGTGTCTTACCTGTTCTTGCTGTTTTCCTCTTTTCTTCTTTTTTCTTTTCCTTGCCTTAGCCATGTTTCTTCTTCCCAAGAGTCTGTGTTCCTTTCCCTGCATGCCTTGCTTTCTACCTTTCTATAGTATGGCTATTTTTCCATTCACCTGAATGTGGTCTTTTCCAATCCAAGATGGTGTCTTAAGTATTTCCTGTATGTCACTTCCTGTTTTTCAGAATATGGCTATTTTTCCATTTTCAGTATTTAAGCACAAGTTGGTTTTCTGTTCCTTGCGTTGCAAACACTTCCTTCGTGGTTGTGCTCCTCTCTCCTGTATCCTGTGATTTTGGATTTCTCCTGTTCTTTTTCTACCTGCAATTTGTTCCAGTTCTTTCTTGTGCTTTTGTTCTTCTTTTTCCTTGATTCTGAGGTTTTCCCACATTGGGTTTGTTCCTCTGGTAGTCCTTTTGGAATTTATGGCCTGCTTGGTGTTTTATATCAGCAGAACCGTGGCTACTGGAAAGGGTCTCCCCTACCTTGGTCAATCCGGAACAAGCAAAAAACCAAGTGGAGCCCAGAGACTGGCTGATTATAGCATTATGAAGCACTCAACTCGTGGGAGATATGAGCGGCTAGATGATAGCTATATTAACAAAGAGTGGGAGTTGCACTTTGAATATAAATGTCTGAATGGCGAAGCAGAAGACTTTCTCAGCGGCAGCGAATGTGAGACCGCTGTCAGTCATTCAATGATCTGCAAACAGGTGTCACTTTATAGCCTTTGCAATGCAGGGGTCACAAACTTGGCCTGTTTTTCGAAGGGTACTCCAGTTCCTTTGATTCGTCCAGCATTTTGAATATTTTTGAATGGAAGTTATGTGGTCCTGAACGAACAGAGCTGATGCTGTATGAAACCAGGAATTGCCTACACAATTTCAGTCACCCAGATTGTAACTTGTTGCAGTTTTATTCCCCCCAAACACGAGATAAGAGTAGCTGAAATGTGGCCTCACATTGATACTACTAATGTAAATTATGACAAGCTGAGCAGACTAAAGGTGCTTCTGTTCCAGAAACAAGTTGTATTGACTTGAGAGATGTATGCTCTCCTGATAGCAAGATCATCAGCCGAGATACAATCCCTATTAAATACCAACTTCCCAAAGCACTTTGGAGAGCTGGTATCCAGAATATTCAATGCTTCAAGCACTACAAGGATTGTGCACGTCTTTAAGGCTATCGGGTCTGGATTCGTGTCCATCTTCCAGACTGTCGTTCGAGTCATTCCTTCAGCCATCCATTCACTCTTTTCAAGTGTGCTTGGCTGCTTTCGGGTGACTTTGGCATTGATCGGCATGATACTGCTGCTGCTGTTCCTGATACACAGTGGTTGTGCCTTCCAAGCTAAGCAAAGTAATGGAGCTACTACCACCAGCCCAGCTGTGCCGTGATTGCATGGTGCAGTTCTTTGGTGCTCCATTGCTGGGAGAATTGGAGCATGCTTGGTCGCTGTCATTCCGACCAGTCTTATGGTTTGTGCAACCAGTCTTTCATTGCACCTGGTGCCTCTTCGAACATCTACCATCAGTGTGCTTTTCTGTTCTGTCAGTGCCTCCTGTGGAAAAAGTACTGCTAATGTTCCTGATGAAGGCTCATTCACAGTTGTGCTCCATGAGACTGAGGCTGATTTGCGAGGCCACTTATGAGCCGCCGTTGGTGAACTATATGGCTCCTTCAGGCACTGTGAGTGGTGCTGCTCTCGTGGGTAATCCTGCACTTGAGGCTGCTGCACAGTACTGCTCGGTGGATCCATCTACCAAACCTGTCACTGATTTGACAGCTAACGATGTGGATTCATTCCTGGATGCCCTTGCTTTTGTTGACTTCGGAGACATTCTTCAAGATCGTGACTATTATTATTAGATGAGTTTGACTACTGGTTTTATTCTAAACTTCCAAAGTCATGCCGTAAAAAAGGGAAAAGAAAATGCTTTTTTGACCGAATTAACTTAGGCCTGCTGTGTTTGTCATGGTTGACATTTTGTCTCTTTGAATGTTTTACCTATTTTTAACTGGTTTTTAATTAGATTTTATAATATTTTGGTTTGTTTTAGGCCAGAGCATTTTAGCTTGGGTGCATGATCCTTCTCTAGCGTCATCATTATGGTGTCATACTTGTTCCCGCAATGGGGAGGGTGTAGTGGATCCTATTTAGTTTCCATTGGGAATCAGGAGTTTGCTTTGCCTTTTAACTTGCAGGCCTGTGCCCCCGTCACCTAGTAACTTTTAACCTACTTAGTCTGCTCTGTTTTAGCACATTTATTTAATTATTTCTTCCAAGATGGCTACTATGTTTATAGTTAGAAGGATGTTTTGATTTTACGTTATCAGTGCCACTCTGTGAAGGCGTCACTATTAGCGTCAAAGACAAGTGATATATATAGGTATTCACATCATGTCCCTTTCCCACTTACTTGTGCCAGGAACACAATGTACTTTTGGAGGAAATTGTTTATGTAATTGCCACCACAAGCATGCCTTCTTATCCATTGTTTGGGAACATACCTGCATCAGGCGTCCTACAAGATCTATACAAATACATCTCATGAAGACAAGGTTATCAGAAGGATTCCTACTAGATGCTATCAACGCTATCTATGTTACACGTCACCTTGATGCAAACGCAGCCTTTGTGTCCCCACGGAGTCTGATCTAGAGACCTCATTCCAAGGTAACAAGGGTTTGGGGTTCTTCTCATGGACATGGTACTGGCAGATTATGTTTAACACACCTAGCTCTCTTTAGGTTAGAGATTAGGTTCATCATACTAGGGTATTAGGGCCTATTTCACATCTCATGTTGTTGTAAGATGGTGGGGGTCTTTATATTCACAACTCTCGTTTCACAGTTCTGTTTCTTGAATTGTTCACCATCCTAATCATTGCAGCTCATGCATTTTACAGTAGATTGCACTCTAGTTAATAGTGGCCTGTGTGTGACTGAGACTTGTTGCTCATGTAAGAAAAGGGTGATCTTCGTTTAACCACAACTCCCCTGAGATGTCGCACTCTTGAGTCCATGCAGAAAAGCTGCCACAAATCACCTCTTACCATTTGGGGTTTTGGTGAGGTACTGCTTGTAAGTCAGGAGAGTTGGGCCAACAGCTGCCACTTGTTGCAGGATCGGCTTAGTCGCCTACAAACAAAATTGCTGTCATCCCTAAACCAGCAGTCTTGCCTAGAGCCAAAGACCACCTACGGCAGCCCTACATTCCCTGTGCCATGTGATATTGCCTTATACATAGCAGTGTTGGGAGATTCATGGAAGGATCCAAGCTACCTCTTTCATCAATGGTAATCATCTAAGAGGGACCCATGGAAGGATCCAAACTACCTATCTTAACAACGGTGATTGTTTGCGAGGGGCCAGAGCACTCTGCTAACTGCAAGATTCCTGGGGGATACCATCCTTATTCCTCCTAGTGGCATATCATTGGCTGCCAATTCGCCATTCACAGACTCTACCGAGCAGTATACATTTAATGAGCGCTTCCATATAAACGTTTATATACATGATAGAGATACCTCTAGACCGTTGAAAAAAGCCCAGAGTAATTGGGTGTGTAGCTACTTCACCTCATCAGAAGCAAGGACAACCAGTGGCGACCCCCTACTGAAACAACTATTTCGTTAACCAAGGAGGAGCTCCTCTCCTCTTTACGCAATTTCAAAATCTAGCTGAGGGAAGAACTGAAATCTCACATCGCTGCCTCTTTTAACTCATTCAAGACTGATATAAACTCCCATCTGGTCCCCTTCCAAACTGACGTTGACTCGGTCAGACTGCGCACATTAGATCTGGAAGGAAAACATCAGGACATGGAACACGACCTGCTCCCAGTGGAGCAAACCTCAGAACACCTTCCTTTGCAATGGCTCTCCTCAAGTGCGAAGACTTGGAAAACTGATCAAGGAGAGATAATATTTGGGTGTGTGGTCTGGAGAAAGGAGTAGAGGGCAGTGATTTGGGGGCCTTCATAGTCGAACTATTCTCAGACATTTCAGGAGAGGAACAACATGAGGTGCGGCTGGATCAAGAACCACTTGTGGGCCCTCAACTCTCCGGAGGCGACAGGAGACCAGGGGATATCCTCACTAAACTGCACTCTTTGAAAATGAAAGACCTGATCCTCCAAGCAGAAAGAAACAGGATGCTAACTTCTTATAAGTGGCAGCTTGTTCCTTTTAAAAAGACACTGCCCCCGCTACTTTAGCACGACATTTGCAGTTCAAGCCAGTAACGGAAGCTCTGTGCAGAGATTGAGTCAAATATCGATGGCCCTACCCCTTTGGTATCACTTTTGAGATTCATAATAAGCAACACCACTTCACGGCATTTGAGGAAACAGCCTCCCTGTAGGGCCTCACATAGCCAGCGACCACTGGATCAGACAAGAGTGGTAAGAGGACTTCCTCGGATCCCGCCAACAAATCTACTGCTGCAGCATGGGGCCCGCAGAGGAGAGAACAGGGCAAAGGCCAGAGATAAACTCTACCTTTGGCTTCCTGGTATTCATGTTTATAAAATGAACCTACAATACCCTATGATTATGAGGACTGCCATATCACACACCTTGACTCCTGCTTTCCCCCATATTGATAACCTGGGAGAGCTCAAGTATGCACGTAGTACACACACACTACTGGGGAGCATTCTTTATAACTGTTTGTTGGACCTGGCCCTTTTTTCAGGGTCATTCCCAAACTTTTTGCCTCCCTCGTCCTGATTTTCTGACCATCTGTTGGCTTTAGGACTCTGGATCAGACAAGAGTGGTGAGGGGACTTCTTCCGATCCCGCCAACAAATCTACTGCTGCAGCATGGGGCCTGCAGAGGAGAGGACAGCGCAATGGCAAGGGATAAACTCTACTTTTGGCTTCCTGGTATTCATGTTTAGAAAATGAACCTACAACACCCTATGATTAGGGGGACTGCCATATCACACACCTTGACTCCTGCTTTCCCCTATATTGATACCTTGGGAGAGCTCAGGTATGTACGTAGTACACACACTACTGGGGAGAATTCTTTATAACTGTTTGTTGGACCTGGCCCTTTTTGCAGGGTCATTCCCAAACTTTTTGCCTCCCTCTTCCTGATTTTCTGACCATCTGTTGGCTTTAGGACTCTGGGCACTTTATCAAACTGCCCAGTGCTAATGTGTAGGTGCTCTACCCTCTAAACTTGGTATGATTGGCTTACACCTGATTGGCACATTTAATTTACCTGTAACTCCCCTGTACAGTGGTATCCCTTCTACCTAGGGCCTGTAAATTAAATGCCACCAGTGAGCCTGCAGCAAAGCTTGCACCACCCACAGAAGTAGCCTTTCAAACCTTTCTCAGGCCTATTTGGTGTCTCACTGCTGGGAGTGCTTCCCCTCTCATAGATTTGCACTGGGAATTCCCCTATATATGTCTAAGTGGTCATTTCTGATCTATGAGGGGTAATTTAGGCATTTTTGGTATGTTTGGGATGGTAGTGAGAAATCATGCATTCCAGAGGCAATGTGCAAAGCATTTGCACAACACACACACACCAGTGACACCATAAATACACCACAAAAGAGACTTTACACCAGGTTATATAAAAATAAACTGTTCTACACATAAACTATATACCAAAATGACATAGGTAAGTAATTACCTCTCCAAACAGGCAATTGTCAAACCACCATCATGACTGCAACTAAAAAGAAACATTTCTACCTTGCACAGATCATTAAAACCCACCCTCCCACTACTCCCGTGGCAGAGCTTGAAAAGATGGCGTGTCCCCCTAACAAGGCATGAATGACAAATAATGCAACATCAGGTCATGAACGGTAGAGAAAACACATAGGGTAAGAACACACATAGACTACTCATCATCAATGTAGAACACCAATCACCACTTTGGTCATTCACCTATTCCGTAATCTCGTTATTAGCAAAACTGTTGAGGGTTTAACATGAAAAAAAGTCCATAAGCCAAATCTAACAGGAATCTGGGACTATTCAGCATACTGAGGGGAAGAAGGCAGAGGCTTTTCAACATTTCTACAAACAACTGTACACCTCGGATCCTACATACACTAATGTACAGCTATCTTATCTGGATGAAGTAACACTTCCTCAGGTTCCCCCAGCCCTTCATGACATCTTGAAGGGCCCCATAACAAGGAAAGAGGTACAGGATGCTGTAGATGCCCTCAAGCTCCATAAATCACCCTGCCCGATGGATTCAATGCCCATTTCTATAAGACTTTCAGCTTGTCTCTCACTTGACAGAGCTCTTTAATCGCAGACTCCCACACTGTGAACCCCACAATGGGTGATGCCGTGATCTCGGGTCTCCCAAAGCCAAGGAAAACCCTCAATTCTGTGCCTCCTGTCGGCCAATTGCACTACTTAATATTGATGCCAAGTTATACACTACAATTTTGGCCAGCAGATTAGAGGACATTGTGTCAGAATTGATGCACCCAGATTAGTCTGGCTTGATGAAAGGAAGGCAGACCTATGATAACCTGAGACGGGTGATCCACTTGGTTCAGAAAGCCTTTAAAAAGAATACTACAGCAATTCTCTTGGTGCTGGACGCCGTCAACCGACTGAATTTGAATTTTCTTTTCCACACATTATGCCAGTTTGGGTTTGGAGAACACTTTATGGCTATGATACAAGCTAACTATGCGTTCCCTCATTCTGGGGTATTGGTGAATGGGTTGGCATCAGACTTCTTCGAACTCACTCCAGGTTCAAGACAGGGATGCCCTCTGTCCTTTTTGCTTTTCATTTTTAATATTGAACCTCTTGCTGCAAGGATAGGGGCCCAGCCCTTCATTCATGGCCTCCACTTCAGCTCTGTTGAGCACAAGATTTTCTTTTGTGCTGATGATACCCTGCTGTCCCTCACCTCCTCACAGGCATCACTTCCAGCCATACAAACTGAACTCCAGCTCTTTGAATCAGTGACCAGATTTTGTGTTAATCTCAGTAAATCCTTCTTGCTTAATTTAATGGTCCCACATGTGGAGATTGAAAAAATTGTGACCTCCTCCCCCTTCCAATGTGTGAAGAAAGAATTTACTTATCTCAGTATAAAGATTACTCCCAAAATACCAGATCTATACAAAGCAAATTACCATTCCTTATTGTGGCAATTAAAAGCAGATTTTAAGCATTAGGCTCCACTATGTTTGACTTCGCTTGGATGCATTAATGCAGTCAAAATGATTGTGCTACCACATATTCTATACCTCTTCCATGGGCTCCCTATTGAATTAGAAAGTTACCTTTTCTCTACTATCCACACATTAATAATAAAGTTGATCTAGCAAAACACCAATTGTTGACATTTCCTCAAGAAGCCGGTGGACTGTCTCTGCCAGACCGAAAAACCCACTACAGAGTGGTTCAACTAACAGTCATAGCTGAATGGTCTCTTAAAGCGTCTGATAAACACTGGCTCCACATGGATAGAGCAGTGGTAGGCAGGACGATCTGGGATGTCCTATGGAAGCCCAAATGTGACTGCCCAGTAAATGCTTACCTGAGCATCCTGACTGCTACCACATTCAAAGTTTGGGATGGTATCCACTATAATGCCACCTTCCAACCAGCATTGCATCCGGGCCCCTTTGATCGATGGCGGGAAGGTAGTTGCCTTACTGTTTCAGATCTTTTCCCTGGGGAGGACACATTGACATTCGAGAACTGCTGCAGCGACTTTCAGTCGCCTGCTTCAGAGATTTCCCACTACACCGAACTGAAGCACTGGGCTTTACAACCAACTGTGCAAGAGGCTGCCACTAGAGAGCGTCTCCCTATAGAGTAATTTGTGGGAAGAGCAGGGACCACACAGGGGACCATATCCTTTCTCATTCGCTTTTAAAACCCAACGCATGCATTCCCACTCCCCACCATATCGCTTTTTGGGAACGTACACTGGGCAGTCCAATCCAATTTCTGACACTACGGAACGATATATCGCAATTTAAATGTTCACTGGGCCTCCGGGAAGCTCACTTTAAAGTGCTGTACAATTGGTATCTACATCCAGCAAAACTTCAGAAAATATTCCCAAACACCTATGATCGTTGCTGGAGAGGTTGTGAGCTATTGGGTGACTTTCAACATATTTGGTGGGATTGTCCAATCATACGACCCTACTGGACCGATTTTTTAGCTCTCACAAAGGAATTATTATTTTACCCAGTCCCACACATTCCAGAGTTTGTACTTTTAGTTCTCCGAACCTCATCTCTTAAACATCAAACACTAGGTGACCGCTCTATCCTCAGGCTTTGTTTTGGGACAGCCAAATGACGCAAGCACTCATCATGGAACCCATGGCAGATATACTGGTGGATACTCTGAAAGGCTTTGATTTTATTTGAAGTACACTAGTACAATTTCTTTCACGAGGCACACTGCTTTTCTCATGTCTCACTGGTACAAGGGTGTTTCACCTCTCCCAAGTGTGAAGATTCTCCACTCGTTCCATTATTCAACACAAAAAAACATAAAGTCCCTGACAGACTAGACTCAAATCCCTCTCTTCTCACACCAACTTACAGACCATCTAAATATGTTTTAATGTTTTTACTTATGTTGATTTTGTTCATTTGTGGCACTCTAAATCTACAAGAAAATGGGCACATTACTTGGCAATGTATTTCTTTACAAGATGATGTTGTATCTCTTTTCCTTTTCCATTGTTTTGATTGAGACGTACATAGATATGTGGCCACATTTTAATTTTTTTGAAACAGTACCTCTTAATTGCTATCAGATTTTATTGAAGGCCTGATTTGTTTATGGTGGTGAAGGTTGTGCCTTTGGAAAATCAACAAAACAGTATGACCAAAAAAAGGCTTCTGACACTCTAAAAAAGTGAGGTTGGGAAGATTGGAGTAATCTGCTGCTTGGAAATTTAAATAATAATAAAACATTTAGAAAGGTTGATCTGCCATATTCAAGGTACCTTGTGTAACTCGTTGATCACATTTTCGAATCCAGAATAAGGTGGTGCAGTTGCCAAACGTAGTCAGGGGGACAGCAGAGGTGAGAAAGTGGGACCAGGAGAGAGGTAAAGAGGAAGTCAACGTTGAGAGAATGAGGAAGTTGCAGTGTGGTTGCTAATATTCCATTGATGGCAACATCAATGAACCAATTGCACTTCATAGGTACAAAAAACAGAGATGTGTCAATGTTTCTATGGTTTTCTTTTGAAATGAGCTATGGCACAGATGTACAAAATATTTGTATGGTCGCAGGCAGCCCCAATCACTGTTTGTGACTGCAAAAACATTTTTTCAATGTACCAAGGTATTTTAGGAGCCAATAAATGTTTACCAACTCCTAAAAGTGGTTTGTGACTCCACATCAAATTACTATTTGGATCAAGCATCTTGTGGCCATCCCTTTCAAATTGCAATTCACAAGACATCGAAAAATGACTGACTCCAGACTGGTAAGGTATTGGGAAAATGAAATAATCCACCACTGTAAATATACAAATATGTTTTTGGGGGAATTTACAGAGATCCAGGGGACCACTGCCCAATCTCAATGAAACATTTCCAAAAAAATGTAAACTTTATGTTAAACACAGCCCATTTAAAGATAACAGGCTGGATTTTAAAATAAAATCTTTATTTAAAGACAATTGCAGACGTGGCTGTGTGCTGACCCTTGCAGACCACCATCCCTGTGATTGTGTCTAATTGGATTGAGTCAGAATTTGCTAACTGCCCATGATTAATAATGAGCTGGATCAGACTGTGACTATTTGATTCAGAATTTTGCAACCCAGCCTACTCTACATAGGTCAGTTCGCAAAATTCTGTACTGGTTGCAAAAATACTGGTTGCAAATTGACCTAGATAGGCAAACAGTGCAATAGTCGATCTGGCCCATCATGAATTTCTCTGCTGGTTTTCCCTAACATTCCTATACACATCGCCTGCAGCAAGCACAAGTGTTTTGGTTCCCCACGACTCAGAGATCACATGTCAGGAACATACATAAAGTATGAAGTACTAGTGGTCAGAGTAGGAGAGGGTTTGTCATGGGAGCAATCAAGATAGATGGACATAGGCATTGGGAACATTTAAAGTTCCATAAATGTAGTCATTCAGAATATTTACATTTCGAATATTGATTTAAGGTAGTTAACATTGAATGCAGATTTCAGTAGTATTCTATACTCCTAAGATTGCAGCCGAAATAGTGAGTGTCAGGTGCATCCTTCCTATACCAAGATGGCATCCACATAGTGAGGGTCACATCCCAAATAAGGACACTTTTGCGCTAGAATGTGGTTGCCATCTTTGAACTCGAGTATATCAAGGTACTTAACCTGGACACTTGCCTCCGAATGCCCATTTTTTGTTTGCATGCATCTCGCTCAGTTTGAAGACTTAATTGTGCTCTGCTCATTTATGGAAAATCATCTCTGTGTCAGTTGAATTTCCTCAGTGGAACCGACTGTTGCTGGAGTGCTGCTA
The DNA here is from genome assembly GCF_031143425.1 of Pleurodeles waltl. Classification (NCBI taxonomy): domain Eukaryota; kingdom Metazoa; phylum Chordata; class Amphibia; order Caudata; family Salamandridae; genus Pleurodeles; species Pleurodeles waltl. The sequence continues at coordinate 907,877,827 of NC_090442.1, forward strand.
GCTATATTTGTATGGACCGGGAAATTTCTTTAAAGGTGGTATTGTTTCATGACTGATTTTATTGAACTAATGTTAAGTTTTTGTCTGTGAAGTGACAAATCTCCCATTCCTTCTAAATACTTTGAACCACAGACTTGATTTGGTTTTCTAAATATATTATAAACTGCATTTAATATTATTCAAGGTAGTTGAGGGATTAAGTTCTGCATGTTTCTGTCATAACCCTGCAGTAGAGTTGGACTTTAGATGAATATTTAGTATGATATGTTGCAAGTGAAAATGTTATATTCACAAGCACACACAGCTGCAGTGTGCCAAACCCTAAAAAGTATATCATACACAGTATTTTAAATAATGTGAGATAATTCGGTTCAGAAGACTGTATAGTAAATGTTGTTTGTTTATTGTGTTCAGGACTCAAACATGTTAGATGAATCTAAACCAGGTCCAAAAGAGACTGGGTGCTATGCAGTGATGTATGTCTTTCCCAGTTTCCATTTCCCCTGTGTATTTTTGGGAGTGGCTTCTTAGCTTTCCTAGAGTACAAGTTAGGTGAGAAAGAGCAGCATTGAAGTCCAGACATCCCTGTATTAGAACCATGAGTCAGACCCCACTCAGACAGCTGATCTTAAAAAGTTCAGTGTTGCTTGATTTACAAATGTGGGTCACATTTTCGCTGCACAGTTTGGAAATGGAGGTCCCTTTTATATTAAGATCTTAGCCTGTCTTCTGTCCCAGTCTGACTCTGTGGTCCAAAAACATCCAGAAAATGGTGGGACAGGTTTTTCTTTTCAGCTGAAAAAGCATGAACAAATTGAGATAGACAAATCTCCCAGCTGAAATAAAATACTAATGCAACTTTGAGGATGAGGCCTCCTTATTCCTATCTCATTCCAAAATAGAAAATGTGTGCTGAAATACCCAACAAAAGGCACAAATGCCACCATAATGCACTGATCCAGATTGTAGATAGACAGACTTTATATATGTAGTTCTGTACACAGAGCAGAGCAGAAATTTTGAAATGGTTGAGATCCTCTATCAGTAATCAGAACCAGTGAATATCATGCATTTGAACAATATATGTTGTGAAGAAAATCTGTGCTAATTCGTTAGAAGGAGGCAGCAACCATACAAGGATGTAAAATGATCCACCTTAGTCAAAGGACCAGAACCACTAGAATTAATGTGGAAGCTTAAGTCTTGGGCAACTCTACAATATAAATATATAAATCTTTGAAACCTTATGCCAGGGTCCAGGCAGAACGGGCAAAGGCCTCAAATACATTGGAGTGCTGTATGAACATTGAAAAATGTCCGACTCCAGACTGGTAACTTATTTGCAAAATGAAATTATCCACCACTGTAAATATAAAAATATGTTTGTTGGGGAATGTGCTGTGATCCAGGGAACCACTGACAAATGTCATTGAATCTTTTCTTTAAAAAAAAAAAAACTTTCTGTTAAACGCAGCCCATTTATAGATAAGAGGCTGAATTTAAAAAATAAATCTTTATTTAAAGACAATCGCAGATGTGGTTGTGTGCTGACATTTGCAGACCACCATCCCTGTGACTGTGTTCAATTGGATTGAGTCAGAATTTGCTACCTGCCCATGATGAATAATGAGGTAGGTCATATTGTGACTATCTGATTCAGAATTTTGCATCCCAGCCTATTCTACATAGGTCAGTTCACAAAATTCTAAACTGGTTGAAAAAAATAAAATAAATTTTCTTGAGAATTGATGAAACAAATACTGACAAAACCTTTTGAATTCACCAGCTGCCATCCTCAAACCAATGGAGAAATTGCGTGATTAAATCAGTTCATACAGTAATATTTAAGGTATTTTGTGACGGACCATCAAAATTCTCCATATCAACAGATTGCTCTTGCAGAAATTGCACACATCTTACATTCTTCACTAAATAGATCTATGTCCTACTGTTCCTATGGTAGCAACTGAAGATTTCAGCTTCAGCAGTCTCCGCTCCTGTATTACAAAACAGATACATTGAGTCTGCATCATTCAGATATCTGCTTGCCAATAGCTCTTCCAAGCTAAAGCGCAAAACATTTTGCAGATCATAGTAGCTGCAAAGCTTCTACTTACCAAAGGGTGTATAGGGTGTAATTATCAACAAAATATCAAACAACCTGGGGTCACAACCCAAATTCACATCTATTTTTGTGAATCACATTCCAGTAATGGGAATGCTGGGAAATAATGTACACCTCTCTCTTGTTTCTCACTGGCACATTCACCCTGCATTTCTCCTAGAATAAGGTTGCTCTTTCATACAAAAAGAGTAATCCATATTTAATTTTGATATAGAGTTTCACAAACTATAAGGCTATTGCAGTCTCACAAATGGATCTATGTCAGTGTAGACGGGTCCCGGAGGACCCGACACACTCACCTCGAGTCCGCCATCTTTCGTCCGAATGCACGGAAACGACGCGGCGTTCCCCTGGCAACGGGGAAACGCCACATCGTCACAGCATCGAGGACTTCCGGTTTCGCGGACTAAAAAGGGAGACAGATCCGGAGAGGGGGCGCGTCGGAGCCCAAGGAGGAGAAGAGTGGAGAGCGACACGAGTGCGTAGCGGAGAGGAGGCGAGCGGAAGGGAAATCCCGGCCGGGGAGAAGAGGACGAACCGGTTAACCACCCCGACGAAGAACCAGGAAGAGACGCCCAGAGGAACCACCGAAGCGCGAGAGCGGGAAAAGGAAGAGACACCGGAGAAACGAGAAAGCCGCCACGACCCAGGAGGGTCGTGGCTTCACAAGGTACGGTCCCTCCTAGGGACGGGAGGGTCACGGGGAAGGTCGGTTACAGGGAAAGGCACCGGGGAAGTGGGAGGAAGGACGGGGAGGGTGAACGAGAGACAAGGGAAGGGGCAAGAAGGGAAATAGGCACAGTGTGGACCCCCGCAACCCCACCCTGATCACCCCTTCACGAACTTGCCCGCATGTTGCCTTAAACCCTCACGAGCACCGTACCCCACCCACTATCCCAGAAGTACTTACCGATTCTTTATTTTGTTTCTTTCATTTCGGTCGGGGTCCGGGAGAGACGTCCATCCTACACAGACCGAAGGCGACCGCGAAACGAGGAAAACCCTAGAAGAAAAGAAAGAAGTCAAGGGAAACAGAAACCCAGAGACTTAGGGGGTTATTCTAACTTTGGAGGAGGTGTTAATCTACCAGCCGTATTACGAGTCCATTATATCCTATGGAACTCGTAATACGGCTGGTGGTATATCCGTCACTTTACCGTCACTTTTGGGACGGATTAACACTCCTCCAAAGTTAGAATAACCCCCTTAGACCCTTAACCCTACCGTTAAAAGAAATAGGCTGTGACTAAACAGAAAATAAAAACTTAAAAACCTAAATTAATCCACTCTTTTGACTCTCTTTGATCCGCTCGTAACGCAGCCCACCACAGTGGTGTCAAAAGTGGGATTACCCCTTCTCAGGTGGGCTTACGAGCGTTTCATCATGAGCGAAGCCCCTTCCCTGGAGGACATAATTAAACAACTCGCAGAAGGGCAGAGACATCTGCAGTTGGTGTGGGAAGCACACCAACGCGAAGCCAAGGAAGACCGGGAGGCCTTGCAATCCGCGTTAAAAAGTCAGGCTACAATACTAGCCAATAATCAACTAGTACATGAGACTGCAATTCAAAAGCTAACCAATACAATCGCGGCTAGTAAGGTACACCCAAACGTTCCCAGTTCGGTCCTCCAAAAATACCAGGAAGGGGAAGACCCAGATTCATTTTTTACAAATTTCGAGAGGGTAGCCTCATCTGCTCAATGGCCAGAGGAACGCTGGGGTCAGTACGTGGCCCCCTTGCTTACGGGACTCCTGCAGGCTGCCTACCAATCAGCCAATCCTGATGGTACGACCTCCTATCAAGAGATAAAAAAAAGTATCCTGGGGCGGGTTGGACATGATACGGAATATTATCGTTTACGATTTAGAAAAATAAAATGGAGCGCGAACGAGGACCCTCGCTCCTTCTATTTTAGGGTGAAAGACCTAGCTCAAAAATGGTTGGGTCCCATAGGGACAACTCGGGAGGATGTCATTAAGACAATTACTTTAGAACAGTATTTGGATTCCCTACCCCTTAACACCAAGAACTGGATCCGACAACACCCAAACATGAACACTGAGGTTGCTATTGACTTGGCTTGTGCTTTCCATCGCTCCACAGAAAGTAAACCCGTCACCCCGAGACCTTTCCAAAAAAAACCCATCCCTCCACTAAAACCAACTCCCAGGTATTTTCCCGAGGAAACGCGGTTCCCTACACCCGCAGAACATCACCCTATGCAGTCCCCACAGTGTTTCCACTGTGGTGAGTGGGGGCACATTGCCAGAATATGTCCCAGGAAATCCGAAGGACCGGAGCCTATGGAAATTGGGGTCACACGACGTAGAGTATTGTGTACAGGAAAGGGGAATGAGAAATTTAGATACCTGGTCACCATAAATGGACAGGTCATTTCAGCTCTAATCGATTCAGGATGTGGACAATCTGTAATCAGGAAGGATATAATCCCTCTGGGTACTTCTGTCACCAACCGCTGGGTATCCATATGTTGTATACATGGAGACAAGGGAACTTATCCCCTCACCACGGTTAAAATAGAATGGGGCCCCTTTCGGGATATGCTTTCGATAGGGGTTATGGAGCAACTAATCGAGGACTGTATTATCGGGACTGATTATAGTCGGTTCTATGACCTATTAGATCAAGTTCGTAAGCCTGCTGGGACTCCCGAGTGGTGGACCGAAGCCCCTTTTTCCCATGTCCCTATAGAAGTACCTCCATACTGAAAGAAACTTACGCAAAAGGAAAAAAGACGGGAAAAAAGACAATATCAGGAAACCCAAAAGGCGAAGGAGGTTCCTACATTAGTAGCAGAGATTAGTAGCCGACCCATCTCTTTCCAAACGAGCCAGAGAGAAGATCCTACCCTTTCCCATGCTTGGAACTCGGCCAGAACAGAGATTACTAATGAGGTGGGTCCTTATTTTCTTATCAAGAAACACCTCCTATACCGGATAACTAGGACGGGTAAAGGGGATACCAAACAACAGTTAGTTGTTCCAGGACCATTTAGAGCTCACGTACTGTTTTTAGCCCACAATCAACCTGGGGGTGGTCACTTTGGTCGGGAGAAAACAGAAGAATACCTGATGCGAAAATTCTATTGGCCAGGAATATATGCTCAGATACGCAGATATTGTTCCCAATGTCCTAGATGCCAATTAACTGAACCAGGGATGCCCCGGAAAGCACCGTTATACCCCTTACCCATTATTGATATCCCCTTCAAACGGGTCGGCATGGACCTGGTGGGACCCCTCCTTCCCTCTTCTAAAGGTCATACCTACATATTAGTCATAGTTGACTATGCGACTAGATACCCAGAGGCCATACCCCTCGCCAGTATGACCACCAAAACCATAGCCCAAGCCATGATAACCGTATTTTCCCGCATAGGTTTTCCCCAGGAAATATTGACGGATCAAGGCACCCCCTTTATGTCGAGACTCATGAAGCAAATATGTCAGTTATTAGGGATTACCCAGCTACGCACCTCAGTCTATCACCCACAGACAGATGGACTGGTAGAACGGTATAATCGCACAATAAAGACACTGTTAAGGAAAACTGTAGATGAATCCGGTCGCAACTGGGATCAGAAGCTTCCCTTGGTTCTATATGCTATACGGACCCACGAACAGTCCTCTACGGGACATAGCCCCTTTGAATTGGTTTTTGGAAGGCAACCTCGCAGCCTTCTGGATATGGCTGCAGAAACCTGGAATGAAGAACAGGAAGAAGGGAAACCCCTGATGGATTATGTCCATCAGCTCAGAGGGCAGTTACAAACCCTCTGGGAAGACGTTCATAGCCACCTAATCATGGGTCAAAAACAGCAAAAGACCTACTATGATAAGGGAAGCAAAATTCGTTCCTTCCTCCCTAATGAACAGGTCCTTATTATGCGACCTACATCTGACCATAAGTTGATCGCCAAATGGCAAGGACCCTATAGGGTTATTAAATCAGTCTCCCCGGTCACTTATCTATTAGAGATAAGCACCCACCCAAGAAAAACACAAATTTACCACATAAATCTGTTAAAACAATGGAAATCGACAGAAGAGACTACCGACCAGACGGATATTGGATGTTCGGTCTCTTATGCCCAAGAACGAGAACTGGAGTTATGCCCTATGAGAGAAACCCCTCCTGAAGAAAAACCCAATATTAACAGAAAGCTAAGTGATGCTAAAAAAAACCTTTACATTCCAGGGTCGCCATATCCCTGGTTCCCTACAAGGCCCCGCCGACTACCTCTCCCGGTTCCCTCCGTCATCGGATCTCGAACAGCCCCGATCTAGGGTAGGGGAATGTAGACGGGTCCCGGAGGACCCGACACACTCACCTCGAGTCCGCCATCTTTCGGCCGAATCCACGGAAACGACGCGGCGTTCCCCTGGCAACGGGGAAACGCCACGTCGTCACAGCATCGAGGACTTCCGGTTTCGCGGACTAAAAAGTAAGACAGATCCGGAGAGGGGGCGCGTCGGAGCCCAAGGAGGAGAAGAGTGGAGAGCGACACGAGTGCGTAGCGGAGAGGAGGCGAGCGGAAGGGAAATCCCGGCCGGGGAGAAGAGGACGAACCGGTTAACCACCCAGACGAAGAACCAGGAAGAGACGCCCAGAGGAACCACCGAAGCGCGAGAGCGGGAAAAGGAAGAGACACCGGAGAAACGAGAAAGCCACCACGACCCAGGAGGGTCGTGGCTTCACAAGGTACGGTCCCTCCTAGGGACGGGAGGGTCACGGGGAAGGTCGGTTACGGGGAAAGGCACCGGGGAAGTGGGAGGAAGGACGGGGAGGGTGAACGAGAGACAAGGGAAGGGGCAAGAAGGGAAATAGGCACAGTGTGGAGCCCCGCAACCCTAAAACCCCACCCTGATCACCCCTTCACGAACTTGCCCGCATGTTGCCTTAAACCCTCACGAGCACCGTACCCCACCCACTATCCCAGAAGTACTTACCGATTCTTTATTTTGTTTCTTTCATTTCGGTCGGGGTCCGGGAGAGACGTCCATCCTACACAGACCGAAGGCGACCACGAAACGAGGAAAACCCTAGAAGAAAAGAAAGAAGTCAAGGGAAACAGAAACCCAGAGACTTAGACCCTTAACCCTACCGTTAAAAGAAATAGGCTGTGACTAAACAGAAAATAAAAACTTAAAAACCTAAATTAATCCACTCTTTTGACTCTCTTTGATCCGCTCGTAACGCAGCCCACCACAGTCAGCTAAAGTAGGTGGTAGCCTGGAAGAGGTACAATATATCTGGAAGGTCTTGGTAACATGCTTATTTTCTCCATGCTTCTTGACTAGTAAATTTCATAGGTAGTTCAATTTCAATCAAGGTCCAGCCTCTTGTTCCCGGTGAGCCAGGGAATGTACTTAGGGGAAGGAGCTGTCAGGATTCAGTATCAGATGAAATTTTGGATCAGGCATATGACAAGTAAAGCTGCAGACTCTGAAGAATGGGACTACATAAACTGAAAGGATTCAAACACTAGACTGATAACATTTATATTTACCTGTAATCTACACTCACTTCCTAGTCATAAAACACTTTCAGGGCAGAAAATGTAGAGTCAGTATTTAAGGATCTATCTAACATGCAAATAATGCCTACCAACCTGTCTTTTATTGTGTGGCTCTCAGTATGTAGCAGCAGACACGTGTTTTTGCATGTCTTACTTTTGCTGTTTTCCTTCTTTTCAGTTCCTATGCATCTTACTTACTTTGTGGGTGTATTGTGTTCCTGGTACATTCAGTTTTCCTGTGTCTCTCTGACTTGCTTCCACAGCCCCTGACCAAATTGATTTGCAGTAGCGGCCAGGCGGCTCCTCCTGGTATCCTAGTTTGGAGGGGGTTTGTCTCTGCAATATCTGCTATTGAAACTAGAAAGCCAAAGTGTTGCTGTTCTATTCTTTCATGCCCTTTATCAATATCCAATATTTACCTGTTGTTTGCCTTTCCCTTGCAGTAGGCACAGTGGCAGACCATACTCTCACCAGTGAATCCACCTGTACTGCTCCCTAACTGTGCTGAATCCACCCCAAGAGTGAACTCCAGTTCAGAGTGAACTCCAGTTGCTGCTCTGAGTGTGTAGTTCCTTTATTCATTTGTTTAACAGTTTACGAACAGTGAGATCCTTTAGCAAGTCTACACTCCAAGAATTTGAAGAGCCGGCACATCTGAGACAATGACAAAGGCAGAGGCATTGAAAATGACACAAGTGACATCAGCTACAAACTTAATCTGCAGTTTGTAATCTGCCAGCAAACCAACACACTTCTCCCCTGACTGAACTTCAGCTGATACTACCTCAAAATCCTTATTTATCAAAAGAAAGGAATGCAGGGAAGTAAAGGAATACACGTATGATGCTAGCTCTAGTGGCCAGATTTAAGCCCTCATAGCTGATCTTGAGGGCTGCCTCAACTCATCTATCCACTGAATCATGTACAGAGACCTCATTAGTCACCACCAAGGACCCTCCAATAAGATTAACTAGCACAAAGTTCAGACTAACAGCAGCAGGAAGGTCCAATTCACCCTTGGCCAGAGAATAGAGACCAGCGAGGAATCTAGTCAAATCCATTTTCTCAGAATCCTTCCATTCCCTCAAAAAAAGTGGTGGACGAATTTGAAACTACTGATATATTTCTGAACTGCGGCTGGATAGGTCCCCCTCCACTTACGCATCAACCAAATAAACTAGGCAGTGTAGAACACTTGACAAACTTGTCCTAGTAGAAAGATCAGAGTCAGATACTTCCTCAGCATACTCCAGCGATGGTCAAGAAGAGACAGAAGAGGGAGACAAGACATCCCAGAGAAAGAAGACCCAGGAACATTAGCTAACAACTGTTACCCTACAGCTTCACTCCTGAACCACTAAAGAATTTCTGAGAGAGATGCAACCAGCACTAGAGTCTGGTCAACAGAAACAGGAGGTGCAGGATCTATCCTACAGTGCTTATCACTATCCTCCTACTGATCATCCTGGGAGGTAGGGTGTCTTTTAGTGGTGTGCTTTCTATACTCCATCTTAACTCCAAAACAGAAACACACAAATGCCCAGGCAACTAGGCCCAGAAATACTCCGCTTCGCAGGACAGCCTGGTCCGCTAACACAATACTCAAACCTGGGAGGAAGATAGATAAAGGCATCAAGCTCAAAACATCTTACTTCCCAGAAGTAGATACAAAGAGCCTGCCCTGCAGGAGCAGTAACAGAGCAAAGGAAGGAACAAATATTGCCCCAGCGTACCTTCTCAAAAGTAAAACATCCACACCTCAACCCAACTGTGTAGCATATGGCCTCTCATTGAGCTCCTAGTTGAGCCTATATTTTGCTTAGATTCAGATCTCAAACCTTTGATACACTTGAAGTCCAATTATCCTGCAGTCCTACAAGGTAAGTCTGCTAGCCCATAAAGGTTATGATACCTAAGCACTCAGTTATCAGCCGGGGAAGCAAAAGAAGGCAGCAATATGGGCCCTGCTCATTCTGAGAGTGGTTGTAGGCCTCAGCTTCTTTATGGGGATTCAGGCATCGACCTACACTCTGCAAATAATAAGACACTGCAGTAAGCCAGGCGGTGATGCCATAACATCATAAGCGAACACTTACATCTCTTGAAACGCCCCTTATTTCCAGAGCCTGCTGAGGTGAGGAAGTCATTGTATGGCAAACGGGTGTCAGCTGAATAGCTCTATGCTGTTTTGCCAAGGTTGTGATATCCAAACACTCACCTATTCCTGGGACGCAATGGAAGAAGGCGAGGAGGGAGTAGTTTCATTATGAAAGTGTTTGCAGGTCTCAGTTTCTTTGTATGGATTCAGGAGTCAGTCTTGGTCCTGCCAATAGTCAGGCATAGGGCAAGAAGCCAGGCCAGGATGCTGTAAGACTATAGGTTAAGACTTTTGTCCCTTGCAAAATACCTTTCCTCCAGACAGTGGCGGCCGGCAGCTTTAGGAGGGAGGGGGGCGGGTGGGAAGCACACACACACACACACACTCATTCCATTTACACACAGACATGCACGCACATCCATTTAAAACACTCATAACATTCAAACATGCACGCACGCACCAAACATTCATTTTAAAAGTTCACACACACTCATTCTTTCATACACACACGAATGCACACACATCCATTAACAACACTCATAACATTCAAACATGCACGCACGCACCAAACATTCATTTTAAAACATCACACACACACACACGCTTACCTTCAGCCTTGAGGTCCCAGGAGGGTTGGGACTGCTGTCCCAGCCTCGTCACAGAGTGGAATTGGGTCAGTGAGACTGTTGGCTGACCCCACCCCACTCTGTGACGAAGTGTCACTGATTGACACTCACCATGGGCGCTTCAGGGCTTGAACCTGAAGCGCCCAGATCGAAGTCAATGGTTGACGCTTTCCTCGTCACCCAGGGGAGGGCCTCGAGGCACCTTTGCTGAGCTGAGGAGGACACGCCCATAGGAGCTGTGACCTCCTCAGCCCAGCAAAGTTCAGCTCAGGCATCCAGGAGTCTGCGCAAATCGCGCATGTCTGCTCCTGGCTGCCTGACCTGAACATGAAGAGTGTCTGTCAGACTGACCTTTGTTCAGCCGGTCAGACATTCTTCATGAGGGGCAAAAGGTGGGGGGCGTGGCCCCTCCGCCCTAAAGGACGGGCCGCGCCTGCCTCCAGAGCATGCAGAGGTGAGCAACTGTATGGCAGCTGGTGGCAGTGCAATAGCTTAATCCTGACCTGTTTCTGTACATACAAGAAAAGGAGAAAAGTGTAACCCGGACTCAAGGTGAACCCTGTTCACCAAGACCCAGGCCGGATGAACAATGTGCTAGGTCAGAGGGCATAGTCCAGAAATGTCCGTGTATGTGAAGCAGGAAAAAAAGATGCATTCTGGTCCTCCTTATTATTTTAGAGTGTGAGACCTGAGAAGAGAGCATGAGAAAGGGAGTAGAGATTTCTTCAGTTTAACGCTGGCCTGCGGGGGAGGACTGGCTTATATGACAAGCTGGCGGCGCTGACCGGCTGATCTGATAGTGTGTGGGCCAGTTTTTTGGCAGTTTGTGGGATTGTTTTATGATATGCTGGGCCGGTTTTTTCTAATGATTTGCCGGATATTAAAACAAACATTGCATGCATGAAACTCAGATCTATGCAGTCTTCTATAACTTGTAAAACACGTATACAGCGTGTCGTCATTGCAAGCCCAAAACTGCCCGAATTTGCAAACGTGGAACTTTTTTTTTAGCTATTTCGTTCACTAATAGGGGACACCTTGAATTGGTGCAGGGTCTATTTCAGTACGACCCTGAGGCATTGGTGCATGGGGGGGTAGGTGGGACTACCTTAATGACGTTGACGGAATGAGGCGTAATAAAAATATTTTGGTCCCATCAGAATTTATGGAGAATTTGGGAATAATGTTAGAATCCAGCAGTCCCCTGGCCCGAAGAAATTAGGCTGTTAGCTGCATTAGTGCAGAAGAAGGATGGCACAGCAAAGATATGTTCTCACCTCAGACATTACGCCATAAATTCTGAGTTTAGCGCATTCAGGAATTTCATCCACATTAATTTTATAGTAAAATTAAACACAGTTCTTCTTGCTTCCACTCTGTGTGCCAGAATGCAAATGTGTAACCCACTGCTCCCTTCGGATTTTCTAAAACGCTTGAGAGGTTGCTTTGCCTCCACCGACAAGGACAGTTGGAGGTTGCCTCCACGGGCTAACCTTCATCGCTGCTTCGTTCTGGGGCCTCTGGGGAGTTGCGTCATCCTTCCTCAGCTGCACTGCCAGGTGCTGACATTTGGCAGCCGTTTGCTCAATTTCAGTGGCTCCTTGGTTCAGCACATTTTATAATTTCACTTTGACGTCCAAACTACATCTTTTTTAACCGTACACGGTAGATATTATTTCATATAAAGCGCGAACAATACTGTTGAAAAATATACATTTAATTTACTGCAATACTTACTACAAACTTAGTGTTATTGGTACTGCAAATGTTAAGTTGTTGCACTTACAAATATTATAGTTTTTGTTTTTGTAATTTTACATATTGAAGCTATTCACCCTCATATACTTATTCAACGTTTTAACATCTTTCTCTAATACTAATACTACTATTTTTTCTTTGCTAATTTAATTCCCGATATTTCCTAGTATGAGTTTATTCTTAAATGTTAGTATTAGCAATGCCATTAGTTTTCATTTAACGTTTTGCTGTTTTGCAGAATTACAGCAAGATGGCGTTGGCAAAGCCAACATATCTCACTTTGTTGATCTATTGGCTTTGACAATGCTGTCTGCTGATGAGGTACAGCATCTGGAGACCGTTTCATTCCACTGGCTTGCACATTGAGGATGACATATACAGACCTGCCAACTTCACAAACAAGCATTTGCAATGCAATAGATCTCGCACTTACTTGAGTTGGATCTATTGGCATTGTAAATGCATAACTGGACTTTTTTTGTCTCTTTAATTGGTCAACCCTGCTGCATATGTTGATCCTTTCTGCCACATAATTCCAGTGGCCCTGCATATAGCTAAAGGGCTAATAGGCCTACTGGAATTTTTTTTTTTTAAAAGGCCCTTAATCACAAACTACTCCAAGGTGCAAACAATATTTACTTGGCAGTTGGTGCAGGTGGCATTGCATGTGAGGCAATGCATAAATAATTGTACTCCAAGAATGCATGCTTACTGGATCGCTGTCCCTTTACTGCAGTTTGGGGAGTCGAACAAAATGCCCATGATGTTTCACACACTTGAGGAGAGCCACCTCACATGATATTAATGATCCTTAGTCTTGAACTGAAATATTAGTTATAAAATATTGACCGTTGTACAACATAATCAACTGTAAGCTCTCCCTGTGGCTAGTTTTATTAGTACTTGCACACAGCTCAATTTTAACAGACTCAAACATGTGTAGTTCAGCTATCAGGTTTCTGCTTTGTATTCACAGCTTGTATCATGTTATAAAAATAGAAATACAAGTCCCAGAATGCAAAGTTGAAACATAAACTAAATGAGGGAATTACGCATCGAACTAGGGAGCCGGACAACTCTACGAATACTACTCCAAGGGCTGGTTTCCAGCTGGTATCACGTTATAAAAATAAAATAACAAGTCCTAGAATGAATATGTGTGCTGACAAGAATGTGTACTATAATATCAATCAGGGTGCACTGTTCCACACTGGAGAAAAAATATAAGGCAACCTATGTTTGTACTGAGTATCCTCAGGAGAGCCCTCAAGCACCCGCTTGGGTGACTGATATCATCATCGGGCTTACTCCTCGCCAGACTGGTGCTGCAATGCCTGGCGGGCAACCCAGCAATCTGGGTGGCACTCAACCATAGTGAAATTGTTAACAACACGGGTCTGTAAAAACTAAATAAAGCAAGGAGAGTGTAGAAAACAAGACAGAGTACTTAAAATTAGCTCTGACCCTAAGCTATTATTTTTAATGCGATAGAGGAAGGGTTCAGGCCAAGATTAAAAACAAAGATTTCAGAATGTTAACTGGAAATAATGTACCAGGACATTCTATGAAAAGGGAAGGTAGTTTACCTCATCCTACATGGTCAACATGTTTCGCGTCTATGGTTGGTCACAAAGTGATCCCGTGACGCTTCTTCAGGACCCACGAAAAAACAGTCTTTAATAATTAAACTACTTCTCCTATGTGTCAGAAATTAATTAAGTGCATTTATAGTCACTTACAGAGTAGGAGACAAAGTATGTCTCTATCAGTTGATCAGTACAGTCGCCCATCCCTTATTAGTGATTGGGCTCCTTAGGTCTGCGCTAGCATCAACCAAGGAGGGTCAATTTTGAAACTTCCTTGGCTTGTCCGGGGACCTACCCCAGGCGCGCAGCAGGGGTAGGTCCCCGGACAAGCCAAGGAAGTTTCAAAATTGACGCTTTAGGCGGTTGACATGAATCACCCTAAGGGGACTCCTGGCAGTGCCCAGGTCTACCAAAACAGTAACCTCACCCTTCTTCTCAACAATTAGATGGGGTCCACTCCATTTGTCTTGGAGTGCTCTTGGGGACACAGGCTCCAATACCCACACCTTCTGTCCTGGTTGGTACTGGATCAGAACAGCCTTCTGGTCATGCCATTGCTTTTGCAGCTCCTGGCTGGCCTGAAGGTTTTTACTTGCCTTTTTCATGTACTCAGCCATTCTGGATCTTAGGCCAAGTACATAATCCACTATGTCCTGTTTAGGAGCTTTTAAAGGTTGTTCCCAATCCTCCTTCACAAGAGTAAGTGGACCTCTTACAGGGTGCCCAAAGAGGAGTTCAAAGGGGCTGAAGCCCACTCCTTTTTTGGGTACCTCCCTGTAAGCAAAAAGGAGGCAAGGTAACAGGACATCCCATCTCCTCCCGAGTTTTTCAGGGAGTCCCATTATCATTCCTTTGAGAGTTTTATTAAACCTCTCAACCAGACCATTTGTTTGTGGTGAGGGGTGGTGAACTTGTAGGTAACACCACACTCCTTCCATATTGCTTTTAGGTATTCAGACATTAAGTTGCTACCTCTGTCTAACACCACCTCTTTAGGAAAGCCCACCCTGGAAAAGATTCCCAGGAGGGCCTTTGCCACTGCAGGAGCTGTAGTGGTCCTTAAAGGTATGGCTTCAGGATATCTTGTGCATGGTCCACTACCACCAAGATAAATCTATTGTCTGAAGCAGTAGGGGGGTCAAGGGGGCCAACTATGTCAACCCCTACCCTTTCAAAGTGCACCCCAACCACTGGAAGTGGAATTAGAGGGGCCTTTGGAGTGCCACCAGTCTTGCCACTGGCTTGGCAGGTCACACAGGACTTACAAAAGTCTTTGGTGTCCTCTGACATATGAGGCCAGTGAAACAAGGGGGCAAGTCTTTTCCAAGTTTTCGTCTGCCCAAATGCCCAGCTAAAGGAATTTCATGTGCTAGAGTGAGAAGAAACTCTCTGTACTGCGGGGGAATGACCAATCTCCTTGCTGCTCCAGGTTTTGGATCCCTTGACTCTGTGTACAAGAGGTTATCTTCCCAGTATACTCTATGACTGTCACTGACATCCCCATTTTGCTGCTTGACAGCTTGTTGTCTGAGACCCTCTAAAGTGGGACAGGTTTGCTGTGCCACACTCAGCTCTTCCCTGGCAGGCCCCCCTCCACCCAAAAGCTTAGCAGTGTCTGCTGCCAGCTCCTCTGGTGTAGGTTCTGCACAGGGAGGAAATTCCTCTTCCTCAGAAGAGTAATCACCTGTAGAGGGAGGAATAATGGGTAGTGATTGACCCTTCTTACCCCTAGCCTTAGGGAGCACTTGGTCCATTGTTCCAGGATCCAAGTTACCCTGTCCTTTTTGCTTTTTGGCCTGAGCCCTGGTTAAAGCAAAAATATGCCCAGGAATGCCCAGCATTGCTGCATGGGCCTCCAACTCCACTTCTGCCCAAGTTGATGTCTCCAAATCATTTCCTAGTAGACAGTCTACAGGTAAATCTCTGGCTACCACAATTTCTTTGGACCAGTAACCGCCCCCCAGTTGAGATTCACAACAGCCATGGGGTGGCTAAGAGTGTTGTTATGAGCGTCTGTCACTTGGTACTGCTGACCAAGTAGGTGTTGCTCAGGGTGGACCAGTTTTTCTATCACCATAGTTACCCTGGCTCCTGTGTCCCTGTAGGCCTGAACCTCAACACCATTTATTAGGGGAAGTTGCTTGTACTTATCCATATTAAGGGGACAAGCAACCAAGGTGGCAAAATCAATGTCACCATCAGAGATTAAAACAGCCTCTGTGGTCTCCCTAACAAAACCAACCCCAACTACATTGCCAATAGTGAGCCCAGCTACACCCTTTGATTGGCTATTACTAGGGGCACTAGAATTTGCAGCAGGGGTTGTGGTGGTGGGAAGTTTGGTGTTTTTCGTTGGGCAACTGGAATCAGTTGCCCAATGGCCTTTGACTTTACACAAATAACACAAGGCTTTTTAGGTTGATTATTAGAAGAGTATTTGCACCCACCTCCCCCAGAGGATTTTTGTGGGCCTGATGAAGACTCAGAATGCTTACTCTTGTCCCCACCCTTCTCAGAAGACTTACCATCCTTCTTCTTGTCATCCTTGTCACCCCCTGTATGAACTTTTCTGTTCACCCTTGTTCTTACCCATTTGTCTGCCTTCTTTCCCAATTCTTGGGGAGAGGTCAGATCAGAGTCTACTAGGTATTGGTGCAACAAGTCAGACACACAATTGTTAAGAATATGCTCTCTCAGAATAAGATTGTACAGGCTTTCATAGGCAGATTCCTCACTGCCATGCAACCACCCTTCCAAGGCCTTCACTTAACAGTCCACAAAATCTGTCCAGTCTTGAGAAGACTCTTTTCTGGTGTCTCTGAACTTAATCCTGTATTGTTCAGTGGTTAAGCCAAATCCATATAAGAGTGCATCTTTTAAAACTTAGTAGTTATTGGCTTCACTTTCTCTAACAGTAAGGAGCCTATCCCTACCCTTTCCAGTGAAAGATAGCATCAAAATAGCAGCCCACTGCCTTTGAGGGACCAACTGTACCATACAGGCCCTCTCAAGTGCAGCAAACCACTTATTAATGTCACCCCCCTCCTTGTAAGGGGGGACTATCTTGTGCAGATTCCTGGAATCTTGCTCTCTAACAGGATTGCTATCAGGAGTACTGCTGCTGCCACCATGGGGAACTAACCCCAACCTCTGTCTTTCCTTTTCTATGTCTAGGGATTCCCTATCTAAGGCCAGCTGCTGCTGTTTAAGCTTCAGTCTGGTCTCTTCAACCCTCAACTTTTTGAGTTCCCTTTCTAACAAGTTATCTTCAGGGTGGGTGGGTTGGGAATGCTTTGACACAGATGAAATATGGGAAGTTTCAGAGGGAGACCTGTCCCTAACTGTCTGGACCCTGGTAACCTGGCCTCTAGGGATAAAGGATGCCCTACTGTTATGGGAACCTCTATCACTACCAGCATCACTAGTTGCCCTGCTAGGGGGCAGACCCTTGTCAGAACCCTCCCCAGCTTCTCCAGGGGACTCCTCTGAATCAGACTGGGAAGCTTCTCCCTTTTCTAACCTCTCATGTGATGGCCCAGACTGGTTCTGGCCATCTACAAGCATGTTAAAGAGAAACTCTTTTGTAGGGTTCTTTCCTATACTCAAACCTCTATCCAGGCAGAGACCCCTCAAACTCTTAAAGTTTAGACTCTCATATGTTGCATTAACAGTTTTGAGAGTGGACTCTACAACAGACATGATAGTAAAGGTTTAAGGATAGTGAGAAATAAAAAGTTTTAGAACTTTATAAAGCACAGAAAAAAAACTTTTTCAAACTTTGAGAAACTTTTAGAAGTTTTAAGAAACTTTTCAGAACTTTGTAAAAAGTTTTGGAATAGAAAAGTAAACTTTTTTGGTTAAGTGTACATATACTGAACTATTTGGTATATGATTCTCTTATGAAAAGTACAACATGACAAAGTGGTAAAGCAGTTGCAAGTACTTATCCCACCGCTGCACCACCAATGTAGGAGGCTGGCCCGGCTTATAGTGGGTACCCTGTGGTACTTACACCCTGTGCCAGGTCCAGTCATCCCTTATTAGTAGAATAGAGGTGTTTCTAGCAGCTTAGGCTGATAGAAGGTAGATATGGCAAAGCTTAGGCTGAACTAGGAGACATGCAAAGCTCCTGCTATACCACTTATATCATATAGCACAATATCATAAGAAAACACAATACACAGAGTTACTAAAAATAAAGGAACTTTATTTTTATTACAATATACCACAAGTATCTCAGTGAGTACCCTCAGTAAGAAGGTAAGTAATATATACAAGTTATATGTACACAAACCCAAAACAGGTAAGTAAGAGTAAGAAAAGTAATGCAGTGTAGAATTACAATAGGATGCAATAGGTGAACATAGGTCTAGGGGCAACACAAACCATATACTCCAAAAGTTGAATGCGAATCACGAATGGACCCCAGACCTATGGGAGCTTGTAGAGGGTCGCTGGGACTGTAAGAAAACAGTCAGGGTGTCCAGGATACCCCACCCCAAGACCCTGAAAAGTAGGAGTAAAGTACCCCTACTACCCCAAAAGGACACAATAGTCATGATAGGGGGATTCTGCAAGAACCACAAAAACCAGCAAAGCACTGAAGACAGATTCCTGGACATGAGGACCTGCAAGGCAAGGGGACCAAGTCTAAGAGTCGCGATAGTGTCCGGGGGGCAGGAGCCCAGGAAACCCCGGATGAAGGTGCAAGGCAGCTGCCTCTGGATGGAAGAAGCTTAGGATTCTGCAACAACAAAAAGAGCTAAGAACTTCTCCTTCAGAAGGAAGATGTCCCACAGCGTGCTGAAGGTTGCAGAAGTGTTCCCACGCAGAAATACCGCAAACAAGCCTTGCTAGCTGCAAGGGTCGCAGTGGAGGTTTTTGGGTGCTGCTGGGGACTAGGAAGGAACAGGATGTTGCCCCTTGGAGGAGGAGACAGAGGGGGCACTCAGCAACTCAGAGAGCCCCCACAAAAGCAGACAGCAACTGCAGAAGTACCCGAACAGGCACTTAGAAGATTTGTGAACCAGAGCTGGCTCAGAGTCACAAAGGAGGGTCCCACGACGTCGGAGGCCAACTCAGAGGGTTGAGCACTGCAGGATGGAGTGCTGGGTACCCAGCCTAGGCTGTGCACGAAGGAAATCCTGGAGGAGTGCACAGGAGCCGGAGCAGCTGCAAATCACACAGTACACAGGTTTGCAGTCTAGCGTGGGGAGGCAAGGACTTACCTCCACCAAACTTGGACTGAAGGATCACTTGGCTGTGGTAGTCACTTGAATAGAGTTCCTGTGTTCCAGGGACCACGCTCGTCAGGATGAGAGGGGACCCAGAGGACCAGTGATGCAGTCTTTTGGTGCCTGCGTTAGCAGGGGGACGATTCCGTCGACCCACGGGAGATTTCTTCTGGGCTTCCAGTACAGGGTTAAGGCAGATGAACCCTAGAGCATGCACCACCAGGAAACAGTCGAGAAAGCCGGCAGGATGATGCGCTACAATGTTGCTGGTATTCGTCTTGCTACTTTGTAGTAGTTTTGCAGGCATCCTGA